>NC_088385.1:88637500-89010000 GCF_037993035.2 Macaca fascicularis | reverse complement strand
GACCAATGGGATTACATTCAGCTAAAAAGCTTTTGCAGACCAAGGGAAACATCAACAAGGTGAAGAGAAAACCCAAAGAATGGGTGAAAATATTAGCACACTATTTATCTGACAAGGGATTGAGAACCAGAATGTATAAGGAATACAACAACTGAATACTAAAAAAAATCTGATTTTAAAACAGGCAAAAGATCTGAATAGACATCTGTCAAAAGAAGACATACAAGGGTCAACAGGTATTTGATAAAAATACACATCACTAATCATTAAGGAAATGCAAATCAAAACCACAATGAGATATTATCTCATCTTAGTTAGAATGACTGTTACCAAAAAGAAAAAAATAAGAGATTCTGGCAAGTTTGCAGAGAAAAGGGAACACTCATATACTGTTGGTGGGCATATAATTAGTAGCGCCACTGTGGAAAGTAGTATGGAGGTTTCTCAAAAACCTAAAAATAGAGTTACCTTGCGATTCAGCAATTCCACTACTGGGCATCTATCCAAAAGAAAGGAAATGAATATATTGAATATACTGCATTCCCATGTTCATTGGAACACTATTCACAGCAGTCAAAATATATAATTAACCTAAGTGTACATCAACAAATGGATGGTTAAAAAAATGTGGTATATATACACAATGGGATATTATCCAGCCTTAAAAGAGAATATAATCTTGTCATTTGCAACAAAATAGGTGGACATGGAAGACGTTATGTTCAGTGAAATAAGCCAGTCACAGAAAGAGAAACATTTCATGTTCTTACTCACATATTGGGGCTGAAAAATGTGTTCTTGTGGAAGTAGTAGAATGATGGTTACTAGAGGCTAGGAAGGGTCGTGGGATAGGATGAAGAGAGGTTTGCAGACAGAAAGAATAGCATCTAATGTTCACAAGCACAATATGGTGACTATAGTAAACAATAATTTATTGTTTATTTCAAAATAGCTAGAGGAGAAGATTTAGAATTTTCCTGACACAAAGAAATAATAAATTTTTAAGGTGATGGATATTCCAATTACCCAGATTTGATTTCATGTTGAATGCATGTATCAAAATATTACATGTACCTCATAAATATTCACAACTATTCTGTATCCTTAAAAATTAAAAATACATTTTAAAAATTTTGAAAAAAATGAAGTTCCAAATAATCATGTTACAAACAAACTTTTAGAAAAGACTTATAAATGGTGGGCTGCATATATTTTTCAAGAAACATTTTGCTTTGGTAAATTGTATGCTATTTTGCTTACAATAAAAATTGAACCTTGAACAACAATGAAATATCTAAATATAAATTATGAGGATATTTTTCAGCCCTGCAAGAGACTTGTATTCAATAGTCAAAGAAAACAAAGACATTTATTTATTGTGATAATTGTTTTAGCAGCTTCAAGCTTGGTGTAGCACTTAAAAAATTTCCTTTATGTGTAATTCAATATGTTTGTTTTACTTGAGGCTCACACGAAACTATAAAAAATATGTAATATTTAGAGAAGGTATTTAGAATTTCTTCCTTTAGAATAATTATTTCATCAATTATTGAAAGCTTATAATCAATGTTGATTATTTGATAATGGACTAAGAAAATTAGGAACTTGGTAGATACACATTGCAATTTTTGTATTGATACTGAGGAAGATTAGTATTAGGAAGAAGTTAAAGTACTTAAAAAGGGCTTTGAGGCTTATCTGTAATTTCAGTAAGCCCTTGATGTTTGACATGGAGATACTGTAGGAATACAGTGCAGGACAGGATTAGGGATAGTGTGAGCTGGTTTATTAGTGGATGACAAGTTGATATTTGAGCTAGTGTACCCAGACTTATTAGCAATAGCAGAAAGAATGAATGACCAATATCATCATGAACCATGTGGGGATATGACTAAGCATGGGGTTCTAGAGGACCAAGAGGATTGAGGCCAATGTTAATGTGCAGATGGCTCAGAGGGAAAGCATTTAGCCTTGAAGACGTTTGTGGAAACAAAACAGGGACATGGGAGTTTGAGTGGACCTATATCCAACATAAGGTCATGTCACACACGAGTGTGCAATCAGGAAAACAAGGCAGTATTGCAATAGCGACACAGAAGCAGCAGCAAGAGTAGCAATCAAAAGAGCTGGAAGGGTGGGAAAAAAAAGAAAAAGAAAAAAACAACAACAAAATTTATTAATAGGGACCAGTATTGAAAAATTAGCCTCTTAAAGGTAAAAGTGTAAGTAAATATTGCAAGCACAGTGTATTTAGCAAATAATATTTGTAATTCAATATGAAATTCAGAGGGATTCTAGTAATTTGTAGCAGCTAACTTGCAAGGACTACTGTTGTATTAAATAAAAGAACAAAAAAAAAAACGTGTGGGAAAGATACATTCTAGTTTCCAGTCATGACTACCTAGGAGACCTAGTTATTACGATAATGAGTTGATATTAAACTGCATTTGGGGTATCCTTTTAATAAATTGAGTTCATTTGTGAAAAATTATGTGATATTGCACACATAAATATTTTTGCCTATTGTTTTTTCCTTTAAAAAATATTTTTTTCACCAAAATTTATTTATTTATTTATTTTTATTTATTTTTATTTTTTATTATTATACTTTAAGTTCTAGGGTACCCTAGAACCTAATGGTCCTAAATGGTCCTTTAAAAAATATTACTTGGTAATAAAGACTACATTTTTATTGATCCATAATAATTATACATATTTATGGGGTACATGTGATATTCTGATACATGCATACAATGTGTCATGATCAAATCAGGGTATTTCGGATATCCATCACCTAAAATATTTGTTGGGAACATTTCAACACTTCTAGAGATTTTGAAATATACAATAAACTGTTGTTAACTATAGTTACATTATTATGCTATCAAACACTAGAACTTATTCTTTCTGTCTAAATGTATGTGTGTACCCATTAACCAACCTCTATTCATCCTCCCCCTCTCCACTCTCCCGGCCTCTGGTAATCATCATTCTACTCTCTACATCTTTGAGATAAACTTTTTAGCTCCTACATATGAGGGAGGACATGCAATCTTTGTTTTTCCATGCCTGGCTTATTTTGCTTAACATTTTAATCTCTAGTTCCATCCCTGTTGCTGCAAATAAAAGGACATTTATTCTTTTTATGATTAAACAGTATTCCATTGTGTATATATAGCACATTTTCTTTATTCACTCATTTGTTGATGAACACTTAGGTTGATTACATATCTTGGTTATTATGAATAATGTTAAAACAAACATAGGAGTGAAAATCTTCCTTTGATACACTGATTTATTTATTTTTTTTGATAAATATGCAGTAGTAGATTGTTGGATCAAATGGTAGTTCTATTTTTGAAAAATTCCCATACTGTTTTTCATAATATCTGTACTAATTTACATTTGTACCAACAGTATTTGTGTTCCCTTTCTGTGCAACCTTGCCAACATTTCTTATTTTTTCTGTTTTTTTGAGACAGAGTCTTGCTCTGTCACCCAGGCTGGAGTGCAGTGGTGTAATCTAGGCTGCCAGCAACCTCTGCCTCCCAGGTTCAAGCAATTCTACTGCCTTAGTCTCCCAAGTAGCTGGGAACACAGATGTGTGCCACCACATCCAGCTAATTTTTTAAATGTTTAGTAGAGACAGGGCTTCGTTATGTGGGCCAGGCTAGTCTCGAACTCCTGACCTCAGGTGATCCACTCACCTTGGCCTCCCAAAGTGCTAGGATTACAGGTGTGAGCCACTGCAACTGGCCTGTTTTTTTCTCTTTTTGATAATAGCCATTCTGAGATGAGATAATGTCTCATTGTGGGCTTTATTTGCATTTACCTAATGATTAGTGATATTGAGCATATTTTCATATACTTATCAGCCTATTGTATGTCTTTTTTGAGAAATGGCTGATCATATCCTTGCCTGCTTTTTAACGGGAATTTTTGTTATTGAGTTTAGTTCTTTGTATATTATTCATATTAATCCCTTGTTGGATGAAAGTTTACAAATAGTTTCCCCCATTTCTTCATTTTGTTGATTGTTTCCTTTGCTGTGCAAAGGCTATCTAGCTTAATATAATCCCATTTATCAGTTTTCCTTTTAGTTACCTATGCTTTCAAGGTCTTACTCAAGAAATCTTTGCCCAGACCAACGTCCTAAAAAGTTTCCCCAATGTTTTACTCTAGTAATTTTATACCTTCAAGTCTTACATTTAAATATTTAATCCATTTTGGTTCAATTTTTGTATATGGTGAAGGGCAGGGGTCCAATTCCATCCTTCATCATATGAATATCCAATTTTTCCAGCACCACTTATTAAAGAAAGTGTCCTTTCCTCTATGTATGTTCATGAGATCTTTGTCAAAATCCAGTTGGCTGTAAATATGAAGATTTAATTCTGGGTTCTCTATTCTGTTCACTTGTTCTATATGTCTGTTTTATATGAATACCATGTTGTTTTGGCTATCATAGTTCAGCAGTATATTTCAAAATCATGTAGTGTGATGCTTCCAGTTTTATTTTATTTTATTTTATTTTATTTTTCCCTCTCCATTGCTTTGGCTATTTGGGGTCTTTTTGTTGCCATATGAAATTGTGGATTGTTTCTTCTTTATTTTAACAACTTTTATTTTAGGTTCAGGGGTATATGTGAAGGTTTGTTATACAGGTAAACTCATGTCATGAGGGTTTGTAGTACATATTATTATTCACCCAGGAATTAAGCCCAGTACCTGATAGTTATTTTTTCTGCTTTTCTTCTTCTTCCCATCCTCCACCCTAAAGTTGACTCCAGGGTCTGTAGTTTTCCTCTTCGTGTTCGTAAGTTCTCATAATTTAGCTCCCACTTATAAGTGAGAACCTGAAGTATTTTGTTTTCTGTTCCTGTGTTAGTTTGCTGAGGATAATAGCCTCCAGCTGCATCCATGTTCACGCAAAAGACATGATCTAATTTTTTTATGGCAGCATAGTATTCCATGGTGGGCATTGGGGCTGGTTCCACATTTTTGCAATTGTAAATTGCGCTGCTATAAACATGTAGGTGCAGGTATCTTTTTCGTATAATGACTTATTTTCCTTTGGTTAGATACCCAGGAGTGGGATTGCTGGATGAAATGGTAGTTCTACTTTTAGTTCTTTAAGGAATTTCCACACTGTTTTCCATAGTGATTGTACTAGTTCACATTCCCACCAATGGTGTAAAAGTGTTCTCTTTTCACCACATCCATGCCAAGATCTATTATTTTTTATTTTTTATTATGGCCATACTTGCAGGAGTGAGGTGGTATCACACTGTGGTTTTGATTTACATTTCCTTGATCATTAGCGAAGTTGAGCATTTTTTCATATGTTTGTTGGCAATTTGTATATCATCTTTTGAGAACTGTCTATACATGTCCTTAGCTCACTTTTTGATGGGGTTATTTTTTTTTCTTGCTTATTTGTTTGAGTTCCTTGTAGATTTTGGATATTAGTTCTTTGTCAGATGTATAGATTTAGAAGATTTTATCCCCCTCTGTGGGTTGTCTGTTAACTCTGCTGATTGTTTATTTTGCTGTGCAGAAGCTTTTTAGGTTAATTAAGTCTTATCTAGTTATCTTCCTTCTTGTTGGATTTGCTCATGGGTTCTTGATCGTGATGTCTCCGTCTAAGCCAATATCTAGAAAAGTTTTTCCAATGTTATCTTCTAGAATTTTTAGGGGTTTCAAGTTTTAGATTAAAGTCTTGGATCCATCTGAGTTGACTTCTTTATGGGGTGAGAGATGAGGAACCATTTTTATTCTTCTACATTATTATTATTTTATTATTATTGTTTTTCTACAGCAACATTTGTTGAATAGGGTATCCTTTTCCCACTTTATATTTTTTCTTGCTTTTTTGAATATCAGTTGACTGGAAGTATTTGGCTTTATTTCTGGGTTCTCTGTTCTCTTCCATTGGTCTATATGCCTATTTTTATAATAGTATCATGCTGTTTTGGTAACTATGGCCTCGTGGTATAGTTTGAAGTTGGATAAGGTGATGCCTCTAGATTTGTTCTTTTTGCTTAGTCTTGCTTTGGCTATGCAGGCTCTTTTTGGTTCCTTATAAATTTTACTATTGTTTCTTCTTGTTCTGTGAAGAATGATGGTGTTATTTAGACAAGAATTGTATTAAATTTGTAGATTGCTTTTGTCAGTATGGTCATTTTCACAATATTGCTTCTACCCTTCCATGAGCATGGGATGTGTTTCCACTTGTTTGTGTCATCTATAATTTCTTTCAGCAGTGTTTTGTAGTTTTTCTCATAGTGGTCTTTCACCTCCTTGGGTAAGTGTATTCCTAAATATTTTATTTTTGCAGCTACTATAAAAGGGATTGTCTTGATTTGATTCTCAGTGTGGTTGCTGTTGAGGTATAGCAGAGCTACTGATTTGTGTATACTAATTTTGTATCTTGAAGCTTTGCTGGGTTCTAGGTGCTTTTTGGATGAGTTGTTAGGGTTTTCTAGGTATATGATCATGTTATTAGCAAGCAATGACACTGACTTCCTCCTTATCAATTTGATTGTCCTTTATTTCTTTCTCTTATCCTATTGCTCTGGCTATGACTTCTACTAGTACGTTGAATAGAAGTGGTGAAAATGGGTATCCTTGTCTTGTTCCAGTTCGCAGGGGGAATGCTTTCAACTTTTTCTCATTCTGTATAATTTTGGCTGTGGGTTTGTCAAAGATGGCTTTTATCACCTTAAGTTTTGTCCTATAATGCTGATTTTACTGACGGTTTTAGTCATAAAGCGATGCTGAATTTTGTCAAACGCTTTTTCTGTGTCTATTGAGACGATGATGTGATTTTTGTTTTAAAATCTCTTTATGTGGTGTATCACATTTATTGACTTGTATATGTTAAACCATCCCTGCATCCCTTGTATAAAACTCTCTTGATCGTGCTGGATTATCTTTTTGATATGCTGTTGAATTTGGTTGGCTAGTATTTTGTTGAGGATTTTTGCATCTGTGTTCATCAGGGACACTGGTCTGTAGTTTTCTTTTTTTGTTATGTCTTTTCCTGGTTTTGGTATTAGGTTGACACTGGCTTCATAAAATGATTTAGGGAGTATTCCCTCTTTCTCTGTCTTCTGGAATAGTGTCAATAGGAATAATACTAATTCTTTGAATGTCTGATAGAATTCAGCTGTGAATCCATCTGGTCCTGGACTTTTTAGTTTATCTTGCTAATTATTTAATTACCATTTCAATCTTGCTGCTTGTTATTAGTCTGCTCAGAGTTTCTATTTTTCCTAGTTTAATATAGGAGAGTTGTATATTTCTAGAAATTTATTCATCTCCTCTAGGTTCCTAATGTATGTGCATAAATTAGTTCATAGTAGCCTTCAATGATCTTTTGCATTTTACTACCCCTATGTCTTTCAAAGTTTTTGATGGTGGCATTAATCTCTGCAATCCCTGCAGGGATGCAATATTGTTTTTCATTTACTATTTTCTAGGTAAAGGCAGCTCTAATGGTTTCCATTTGGCATTTCCCAACATAGTCCTAACCCCACTGGTCAGGGAGCCAATGTGGCGATTCTGCCAGCTGCTAAGTATGTCTATTTCAATTATGCCTTTGGGCACTGGGAAAAATGACCACAGGATGAGTTCAGAGACCCACTAGACCCACTGTAAGTTGGACCTGAGCTAGAACTCCATTAATTACTTGACCTCCATCAGTCCCTACTCTAACTGGCGGACCACAATGACGTTTTGGGTGTCCTAGAATCAATGTCAGCTCAGAGCCAGTGTCCAGTAGATCCCAAAATGTATAATCATTTGTCTTTCTCCAATACACAGTTACCCCAGTAAAAGGCCATGGGTCTCCCTGGGGAAGGATGGAAGAAAGGTTAACAGTACAAATTTTCATTAGTGTAGTGGAGTCTTCCTCAAGGGGACCTGGCCTTCCCTTCATTCAAGGGGTTCTAGGTCTGTATACTGGTACAATTTTGGAAATTGATTAAGGGCTGTGATTTTCTGTTTTATAATTCAAATTAGTCTTTTGTCTACTAGGCCTGAAAGTTTTCTGCTTATCCAAATTAGGTAAGAATGTAGTAGGCTTTCTAGCAATTTCACTTCCAGGAACACCATGACTAATTAGCCAATGCCAGATCTCTACACAAGTCAGACTATTCTGATTGCTGCTTTGCCTTTGCCGTCCATTATGGTAACTACGTTGACCTTGCCTTTGGTGTCACCGCTTGGCCCTTTCCAGCTCAGAATCCAATTATTCCCATTGCATCACAATTTTCCAATTGAGTGACTATGGTTCCCACTGTAAGATCTGGCATACAGAGGTGAAAAATCACAGAGCACTTCAAGGATGAAGGTGCTCCTCTCAAAAATCTATTTTACAAGATATTGGTGAAATGTATGTCTTCTGGACCCTCCCAGCTGGGATGAGTAGGTCTAAAGTGACTAATCCATTCTAACATTCCAATCTCTCTAAGCCTTTGGGTCCCTTTCTCTACATTAAACCAAGGGAGATCAGGCATTTCCAGTTCGGTCATAGTGAGCCATCTTTTGATCCATGTTTCAGCTAACCAAGGAAATAAACTATTAGGAGCTTTTAAAAAACTCCCTGAGCTGCAACATTAAATACAAAAATCTCTTCTTAGTGTCCAACTTTATGTTCCTTCCATCATTACCCCCACACCCTTAATATCCATTCCTATGCCTGTTCTTTAGGTTTCTGTTTATGTAAATTAGAAAACTCAAGCAGTTCTTTTGGAGTGTAGTGCACCTCGTCATGGGTCATACTTTCAGCATCACTTCTAAGGGCCAGCCAAGACTTGAGTCTAGTTATAGGTCTAGAAGCAAAGAGGGTGGAGGGGATGCATCCTGAGAAGAATCAGCATTGTCTTGTCTGGCAACTTCTCAGTTGGGGCCATCACTGTTGTCTCAGACAGTGCAGGGCTAGTCTCCTCAGACAAAAATGGAAGGGCTGATGGCAGCTTGGGTGAGGAAGGGGAGGTTGCCACCACTGAAGGTGGGGAGACTGTGTCCTCTGGCAAAAAAGTCTCATAAGAGTTTACAAGCTCAGTGCCCCCAGCTTCATCAGGGTCCTTTCACATGTCCCATTCCAAGTTGCAGGCTCCCATTCTTTTCCAATCACTGCCTTCACTTTACACACTTCACTGTCTGCTTTAGCAGTAGACACCTGGTGAGGCTGTGCATGCACTTTTCATTGCAGGTCAGTCATTCACATGATAAGAGCTTGCATCTAATTTTCCACAATTTCAGCCCTTTGTCTACAGGAGATAAGACTCTCACTCAGGACAATCTTAGAAGATCTGAGGCTTAGTATGTGCTTCTGGATCTGGGAGTTAGAATTTTTGAGGTTAGTCTTTTCTTTTATCACCTCGGTTCTCCACATATGGTCAAATGTATTATGTATGGAGTCACTAAACTCCTTGCCTCTTGTATTAGTCGGTTCTCATGCTGCTGATAAAGACATACTTGAGACTGGGTAATGTATAAAGAAAAGACGTTTAACGGACTCACACATCCACATGGCTGGGGAGGCACAATCATGGTGGAAGGCATGTCTTACATGGCAGCAGGCAAGAGAGCATGAGAGCCAAGGGATAGTGGAAACCTTTGTAAAACCATCTGATCTCATGAGACTTATTTACTACCATGAGAACAGTATGGGGGAAATTGCCTCCATGATTCAATTATCTGTGACTGGGTCCCTCCCAGAATACATGGGAATTATGGGAACTACAATTCAAGATGAGATTTGGGTGGGAACACAGCCAAACCATATGACCTCTCAGAAGCAGTGAATTAGGAGCATTGAATGCATTTATTTTGCATAGCTCTGTAAACAGTTCACATCAAGGACTATCAATGTTCTGCACACAATTTGAAGTAGAGTCTTTAGCATTTTTGGGTCTTCTTAGAGTAAGCAGCCAACTTCAGAAACCCCAAAATGAACTAAAGAAATCCATCCTTAAAATTCTATTCCTTGAGGACCACTCCTGGTATCAAAATCTGTATGAGTCAGGGTTCTCTAGAGTGACAGAACTAATAGGATAGATGTATATATAAAGGGAATTTACTTAAGAGAATTAACTCACAAGATCACAAGGTGTTGTCCCACAGTAGGCCTTCTGTAAGCTGAGGAGCAAGGAAGCCAATAGTGGATCAGTCCGAGTCCCAAAGCCTCAAAAGTAGGGAAACCAAAAGTGTAGCCTTCAGTCTTTATGCAAAGGCCCAAGAGCCCCTGGCAAACCACTGGTGTTAAGTCCAAGAGTTCAAAAGCCAAAGAACTTGGAGTCTGATGTTCAAGGGCAGGAAGCATCCAGTACGGGAGAAAGATGAAATCTGAAAGACGCAGCAAGTCTGCTTATTCCACCTTTTTCCACCTACGTTTTTTAGCTGTGCTGACAGCCGATTGGACGGTGCCCATCCAGATTGAGGGTGGCTCTGCCTCTCCCAGTCTGCTGACTCAAATGTTAATCTCCTCTGGCAACACCCTCATCAACACAACCAGAAACAATACTTTACATTCCTCAATCCAATTAAGTTGACACTTAATATTAACTGTCACAGTAGCTATTGTACATGGGAATGGTTTCTTGATTTCTTTCAGCTAGTTTGTTATTGGTATACTAAATTGCTATTCATTTTTGTATGTTGATTTTGTATCTTTAGTTTTAATAAATTTGTTTGTAATTTGTAAGAATTTCTTGGTGAAATCTGTAGGTTTTTTGTACATAAAATAATGCCTTCTGCAAAGAGAGATAATTTGACTTTCTCCTTTCCAATTTGCATGACTTTTATATCTTTATCTTACCTAATTACTCTAAGACTTTCCATACTATCTTAAGTAAAATGTGATAGTTGGCATCCTTGTCTTGCTCCACTTCTTAGAGGAAAGGCTTTTAGCTTTCCTACATTCAATAGGATGTTAGCTGTGGGTTTGTAATATTTGGTCATTATTATGTTGAGGTGTGTTTCTTCTATTCGTAATTTGTTAAGAGTTTTTAGATTAAAGAATATTGAATTTTACCAGTTGCTTTTTCTGTGTCAAATTAGATCATCATATGTGTCTGTCCTTCACTTTGCTGATATGCATTATCGCATTTGTTAGTTTGCATGTGTTGAATCATTCTTGCATTCCTGGATTAAATCCCACTTGATCATGCTGTATTATCTTTTTGAGGTGTTTTTGGATTTGCTTTGCTAGTATTTTGTTGAGGATTTTTGCATCTACGTTTATCAGGGATAGTAGCCTATAGTTTTTTTGTTGCTGTGTTCTTGTCTAGTATTGTTATCAGGGAACACTGGCTTGATAGAATGACTTAGAAAGACTTTTTACCTCATCAATATTATTGGGCTACTTTGAGAAGAACTGGTGTTAGTCCTTATTTATACATTTAGTAGAATTAGGCTGTAAAGTCATCCAGTCCTGGGTTTTTCTTTTCTGGGAAACTTTTTATTACTAATTCGATCTCATTACTCATTATTGGTCTGTTAAGGTTTCCTATTTCTTCTTGGTTTAATCTTGCTAGCTTGTATATGCCAGGTGTTTATCTATTTCCTCTAAGTTTTCCAATTTCTTAGTGTACAATTGCTTATAATAGTCTCTAATAATTCTTAGAATTTCTGTGGTAGAATGTCTTCTGTTTTGTTTATTATTTTATTTATTTAGGCCTTTGCTTTTCTCTTTTTGATTATTCTAGCTAGCAGTTTATCTATTTTGTTTATGTTTTCAAAAACTAACTTTTTGCCTCGTTGGTCCTTTGTACTTTTTTAATCTCTATTTTATTTAGTTCTGTTCTGATCTTTACTATTTCTTTTCTTTTACTAATTTTGGATTTGATTTGTTCCTGGTTTTCTAGTTCCTTTGTGTGCATTATAGGTTGTTTATTTGAAATCTTTCTATTTCTTTGATACAGCATTTATTGTAACAAACTTATCTCTTAGAACTGCTTTTGATATATCCATAGGTTTTGGTATGTTTTGTGTTTGAATTTCTATTTGTTTCAATGAATTTTTAAGTTTCCTTCTTAATTTCTTTATTGACTTACTGGTCATTAAGAAGCATGTTGTTTAATTCTCATGTATTTGTACAGTTTCCAAAATTCCTCTTGGTATTGATTTATAATTTTATTCCATCATGGTCTAAGAAGATACTTGATAAAATTTCAGCTTTTAAAAATTGGTTAAGAACTTTTTTGTGGCCTAGTATATGTTCTATCCTGGAGAATGTTCCATGTGCTGATGAGGAGAAAGTGAATTCTGCAGATGTTTGATGAAATGCTCTATAAATGTCTGTTAGACCCATTTGGTCTAAAAGGACAGCATAAATCCAACATTTCTTTTTTATTTCTGAATAGATGGTCTGCCCAATTCTTAGAGTGAGGTGTTAAAGTCTTCAACTATTACTTGGAGTGTATGTCTCCCTTTAAGTCTAATATTTGGTTTACATTTCTGAGTTCTTTAGTGTTGAGTACACGTATATATTTAGAATTATTATATCCTCTTGGATTGATCCCTTTATATTAATACAATGATTTTTTGCCTCATTTTACAGTTTTTGCCTTAAAGTTTGTTTTATCTGATATAAGTATAGCTACTCCATATGTTAGGCTTAGTTCTGGTTTCCATTTGTATGGTTTATCTTATTCCACTCCTTCACTTTTTATGTGTAAAGTGAGTTTCTAGTAGGCAGCATATAGTTGGGTTTTGTTTTTTCATTTGTTCAGCCAGTGAATATCTTTTAAGTGGGGAATTTGATCCATTTTAATTTAAGGTTATTATTGATAGGTGAAAACTTATTCTGCTCATTTTGTTAATTGTTTCAGGTTGTTTTGTACATTCTTTCTTCTTCTCTTATCATTGTGGTTTGGTAGTTTTTGATACTGGTAGTGTTTGGCTTTTTGTCTTTCTGATTTGTGTATCTGCTCTACCAGTGAGTTTTATATTTTGGTGTGTTTTTATGATAGTAGTTATTGTACATTTATTTCCAAATGTAGGAAGTAATTATCAAGTGTCCTTAATTATTTCTTATAGGGCTGATATAATGGTTATGAATTCCCTTAGTTTTTCTTTGTCTGGAAAAGACTTAATTTCACCTTCATTTTTGAAGAATGGCTTTCCTGGATTGCATATTCTTGGCTTGCAGTTTTTTCTTTCAGGCTTTGAATACATAATTCCATTCTTTCCTATCTTGCAAGGTTTCTGCTGAAAAATCTGCTGTTAGTCCGATGAGAATTTTCTTACATGTGACTTGACACTTTTCTCTTGCTGTTTTTAGAATTCTCTTTTGTCTTTTGACATTTTGAATATAATGTACCTTGGAGGAAACCTTTTTAGGTTCAATATATTTAGGGATCGTTGAGCTTCCTGTATCTGGATGTCTATATCCCTCACAAGACTTGGTAAATTTTCAGCTACTATTTTTTTTTAAATAGTTGTTGTTGTTGTTTTTGGTCTTTACTTATCTCTTGTCCTTCTAAAACATTCAGAATTTTTAAAATTTGGTCATTTTATTGCATCTAATATGTAACATAGGCTTTCTTCATTTTTGCCCTTTTTTCCTATTTCTTCTTCTGACAGATTTAAAACACAAACAAACAAACAAACAAACAAAAAACAAACTATCTCCAAGCTCAGAAATTCTTTCTTTTGGTTTGATCTAGTCTATTGTCAAACCTCTCAATTGTATTTCTTATTTCACTCATTGAATTCTTTGGTTTTAGAATTTTTGTTTGTTTGTTAAAATGTTATTTATGTCTTCATTAAATTTTTCACTTAAACCATGAATTGTTTCCCAATTTCTTTGTATTGCTTTACTATGTTTTCTAGTATCTCACTGAGTTAAAAAATATTATTTTAAATTCATTTTTAGATATTTCACAGATTTTCTTTTATTTGGGAGAATTATTGTATTCCTTTGAAGGTGTCACGTTTTCTTACATTTTCATAATTCTTGTCTCTCTACACTGATATCTGCATCTTCTAATTTTATGAATTGATTTCCATAGGAACTTTTTTTTTTTTTTTTAGATGTACCTATAGTGTTGGTTGTGTGGGAGTGCTTTAGCTTTGATTCTGGGTTGGCAGTGTAGTATAGTCTCATTATGATTTCTTCAGCAGTCATTAGTGTCAGTCATCTCTGTAACTGCAGTTTTTATTGGAGACTGTGGTGAGGCATTGCTGAAGATAGAGACACCAATGGTGAAGGCTTTGCTCGGCTGGTCCTCAGGCACCAGTGACGGGAGCTCTGGGCAGGATGGGCCTGTCCTCAGGTTCCCAGATAGCATATATAGGCGCTGGTGGTGATGGGCAGGTTGGATCAATTCCCAGGTCTCCCAAACTAATTTCTCTTACAGTTTTCAAAGTCTACTTTAAATAACTCTGTATGTGTTGAAATTAGAACTCTATAAAACAGATATAGTTAAGCACTAATTGTTTGATGTACTCTTTTATTTATTCAGCAGTTATCCACTAAGTGCCTTTTAAGTTGTCAGACATAAAGTTTATCTCTGCCCTGGACTTCTCAGAAAGGTTTACTCAGACTTAGAAACAGATAACTGTCAGTACCCTCTAAGAGCTATGAAGGCATGGAAGAATAAATTAATCATTCTTGGGGAAGACACTTCACATATGAGCTGGAATTTGCAAGGTAAGATGGTGGATCAAGGACCTTCCAGGGCACAAGAGGATTAGTTTACAGGAGGTACAAAGATGTAAGATCATCTGATGTATCTTAGGAAAAGGTGAGAAAAAATGGTCTTCTGGGAGTGTAGTGCTCATGAAAATGTGATTCATTTGTATTGGATGATGAAGCCCTGAGCTCTTATGCTAATAAGTTTAGGTCTAATTCCTTACTATCTGTCAAACAGAAATTTTGAAAGACAGAAGTGATTTGATCTGAATTGTTCTCTGGAATGTAACTCTAGCTGCTGCTTGACTTTGGATTGATAAGAGGAAAGACTAGGTCTAGGTAGGTGAAAACAGACAGTAATTCCAGTTTTTGAAGTAAGAATAAGTGCTTGAATGTAAGGGCAATAGGATAGAAAAAAGAAGCTACATTCAAAGATACTTCTTAAATAAAGCTGATGGGAATTTTTTTTTTTTTTTGGTCTGGTTGGACATGAGAAGTGAGGGAGAAGAAGTAATTGAGAATGGTTTGAAATGAAAATGGTTTGAAAATACCAACTCTGAGAAACTAATTCATTGGTGATATAAATGAAAATTAACAATAGAAGAGGCTTCCCAAGGAGGAGAGAGAGAACATTCTGGATTGGACATGCTAGGCCACTACTTAGGTATAAAAACATTTTTGTTCAACTAGCATCCAAATAGGGATCAATACTGGCAGGGTAACCCAGACTTAAACACAAAATAGAAATCACACATAAGAGATATGTTAAACTACTTATGCTTTGGCACCAGTGGCAAGAAATTTTCTTATGCAGTGGTATGAGCAATGGCAACATCTCTTGTTTCTATATTTTTTCTTTAATGTTTTCCCCATGCATGGCAAGTTTTCCATATGCTATGCTGGGTAGATTCTTGTTACCATATGGCAGCATATAATATGAGAAAAAAATCATGAAGAAGAAGCTTCTAATTGTCTAAAAGAATTGCCCCTGAAAAATCATTATTCCATGCTAGATTGCAGAACTGTTTATATTAGGCAGAACATTTGGATTAAGAAGTTGGCCAATGCAAGAGCTATCAAATTATGGATACTGAGGACCTGGTAAATGTCCTATTTTTCTTAAAAACCAAACAGAGAAAGTTTACACTAAATAAAAACAATATTGATCACCTTGATGGACTTTAAGCGAACAATTTTACTCTTACTGTAGGAGAAA
This sequence comes from Macaca fascicularis, assembly GCF_037993035.2. Classification (NCBI taxonomy): domain Eukaryota; kingdom Metazoa; phylum Chordata; class Mammalia; order Primates; family Cercopithecidae; genus Macaca; species Macaca fascicularis. The sequence goes on along the minus strand of NC_088385.1, from coordinate 88,994,140 downwards.
TGTAGTTAAAGAGGTAAAGTGGCTGCTTTTGTTAACTTATCTCCTGGTGAATTGTGTACCTGTCCACTTTTGATTCGACTCAGCAAACATTTTTATGACTATGTGGGTATTTGGAAGTATTAAAAAAGAAATGACCTTAGGGCAGTGTGTGAGTCATGCTGTGGTCGTGATGTCAGACAAATCTTTTTTACTGAAGCCCTGGTTGAGTGGATACGTATTCTCATGCAGATCACTTCACACCTCCTGAAGCTTCAGTATCTTCAGCTCTAAAGTGGAAATAATAATGTCTCCTCTGCAGAGCTATTAAGAACACTAGAAATCACGTACACAAATGCCTTATGATGCTGCTTGTCACAGTAAATGGAAATCACTGTTAGTTTGGCTTCAATCCTATACCTACAGCATGCTTGACAATTGATTTAAATGATAAACAACTTCTGTAGTTTGATTTTATTCTTTTGTTTTGTATATATTGGACAAACACCTTTAATGTGAGTTGCTGTTTTTATCATGTGATGTTTGTTTACTCACTGGTGATTGTAAAACTAAGTAGTTCAAAACATAAGCATTCTATAATCATGTAAAATATACATGTTTATCCTTCAGAATGGTTTAATTGGAATGATTGGATAGAGGTAAGTGAATTTTATTTTATTACAGGCAGAATAAATAAAGGGCTATAAAGAAATATTGACCTGTTTTTAAAAATGAGTGTACAAATTCCCAAAAAATTCTCTCACCAAAATTAAAAATTAGTGCTGAACTATTTAACATTGCCGAGGGCATCAGCAGGGAGCCCTGCCTATTTTTAGTACTACTTTTAGTACTTTTGAAGTACACATTGTCATTTCTCGTTTTTTTCTTAACTGGCATAATGCTGGTAATAAGCAACCACAACAATTTCAATGGCTTCTAACAATAAACATTAATTTTTCTCACTCTTGAGTCTCCAGATCAACTGCTGCTGGGTTTGTCTTGGCTGAGCTCCTCTGTGCTTGGATGTCCCTAGGCTGGATTCCCAGCTTTAGTTGGATTTAGGTCTTCCTCACATGCTCCACTCCTGCATTCAGGCTGAACAGAAAATAGACACATGGGCATATTTTTCTCATGGCAGAGGGTAAAAATTCCAGAAGGCTAAGCCAAAAGACATAATCACCTTTTCAATTTTTCATAGCATTCGATGTACGTTTCTCCACTTCTGTCCTACCTGCCTTGGCAGGTCAATTAGCTGAGTCAAACTTTAGTGGGGTGGAAACATATGCACTGCATCAAAGGAAGGTACTGAAAAACCACAAATCAGAGTATGGTCGTTCTATTGCAGGGTATTACCATTACAGGGTAATACTGAAGAATTGGGAAAAATGACCCGATATACCACATTATTCTGATTGAATAGAAATAATGTTGACTCTAACACACACTAAATCAAATAAACATTACATTATTCTGTTTAGAAAAAGGCCAATTTATTAATTTAATAATTTCTGCCCTTTTCTATAATGATTATGTTGTTTTTATTTCATTTAACAGATATTTACTGAAGGCCTATTCTCAGGACTGCTTTGTAAGTTAGTGTGAGTTGTGCTCTAGGTTACTATGTAAATGGAGCCCCCTGAGGTTATACCATGCGATCGCCCTGCCTAATAATGTTAGTGTATAAAGAACAGAGGAAAGACACAACCTAGAATTCTACAGATGTCATTCCTGGTCTGTATAGAACTCACATTAGAATCTGGGGGTCACAGATCAAATGTCTAGCAGAAACCACTTGACAGTAATATATATGAGAAAGCAGATTTGTTATTTGTTATTGTGCAACAGGTACATTAAGTTGTTTGTATTATTATTTAAACACAACATTCACATCTGTCTAATTTGTGACTTTTAAAATGTTGAATTTAAGCAAATGTTTCCAGAGAAGACCAGTTTGCCAGATTTGTCCAAGAGGATGGACAGACATTACAGAAAATAATCATGTGAATTAATATGTAATTAATTATAATATATACTACCAAGAAAATCATTGTGAAAAGTGAAAGTGAATGATGGGTTCTCATCTAACCTAGATAAACTTATTCAAGTAGAAGCAAAACTTAAGAAAACCTCTGGGGTGGAAAGGAACCTGGAGCTATGACAGAACTGAAGGAAAACAGTGGCAAGCAGCATTTTTGTTTTCTTGTAGTAAACCATGCTTTCAGTTTTAAAAGTGGCACTTATAGTTGCTGGCTAATTGTCATTATGAATTTTAATGTATTGATAGAATATAAAGCATTCTCTGAACACATTGCTTATAGGGAAATAAGCCAGGTGGCTGGAACACAAAATGGGAGGGAAACTTTTCATTTTTTAAAAATTAATAAACTTTATTTAAATTTTTTTTAATTAAAAAAATATACCCAGACTTCAAGGAGAATAACCTTTATTTTTTAAAGTAGTTTCAGGTTTCAGAAAAATTGCTTGGAAAGTATACAAGGTTCCCATATGCCATTCACTGCACCCAGCAGCTTCCCCTATTATTAACATCTTGCATTACTGTGGTACATTTGTCACAACTGATGAGCCAATATAGATAAATTATTATTAATTGTAGTCCTTTATGTACATAATGGCTCACTCTTGGTAGTGCATTCTATGGGTTGTAATAAATGTATAATGACACATATATCCCATTACAGTATCATACAGAATAGTTACACTACTCTAAATATTCCATGTTCTACCTGTTCCTATCTCCCTCCTTGCCCCCAAATGAAAAGTTGCCTTTTATCATACATCTTTTTGGCCTATTGTAAGTGGTGCAGGATGGACATACATAACCTACTTAAGATCATAATTAAATTTTTTTTCCTAAGGCTTCTTACCATAATGGAATGGAAACTTCACAAACAATTACCAGAGAATTACATAACAGATCAAGACTGGTGTTAGAAAAGGTAAGGAGCCAGATACATGATACTAAGCAAGAGCATATGTAGCCCATAGGTCAGACTTAGAGATGGTAGACGAGAAGTCAGAATATAAGGGCAGAGTATCAATTTTACAAAAGGAAGGAAACTGGAGAACTAAAAATGGGGCCAGAGTAAGTATGAACCATTCAGGTCAACGATAAAGGCGATTGAACTCATGTGTGCCAGAGAAGCTGCATCTCATCTTATAGGATCTGGTTTCTGCACTCAAGGAAGACTTAGTTAAACCAACACCATCATGCCCTAAAACCGTGTGTGTTAGAAATGTCCTTATAGTGCTGTAGGACTACAGATAAGGGCATACAGTTAGATGAAATAGGTCCCAGTGAGAAAGTATGATGAGACACTGGACTCCACTGATGGTTGTAAATATCCAGTGAACCTGTAGATGTTGAGTTCTGCAGCATTATAAACAGAAGACAATGGAAGAACTTCCAACTGTTAGAACATTTTACTTATTTTTACTAAATAGTGGGAATAAGTAATTCCTATTCTTCTTCTATTACTGATAATTGAATTTCATTGCTGAGACACAATAAGTGTCAACCAAGCTGATTCTCAACCCTTTTATTTATATAACCTGTGAATGTCTTTTGGTACCTTTCTAGAACCATTTGATGCTTTCCGCTCTTTCCCCATTGCAAGAAAAAAAGGATTAAATTGATTTTGAAGAGATGACACAATGTTATAATGTACCAAAGAATGACAGCATAAAACGAAGAGAAATTTAATCTCTTAATTTTGGGCTAAGAGAATAGTAGAAATATCAGCCTCTATACTAACTGTGTGCTTCCCCTGACTACATTTGGCTTAGTAGAATATATGCAAATCAAATCAGCCACGAATACATTTATATTGAAATTATTCCATCTGTCATCCACTTTTGTTGAACAAGTAGCAAGTTGTTGTGTAAGTAAAATGCTCTACTCTTACACATCTGACCTCTTGCCAGGGACTATTTATTTTACTTCACAGCATGTTTGAAATCTAGCTATCGATCTGCATTTCCACAGTCATTTCCTTTGTCTAGCCATTGTAATTTCAAACATATAGTTTTCCATCTTTGAGTCACTTTTTAAAATGTAAACGCTATCATGCTTTGCACATTCTTAAAATCCTTTAGTGACTTCTCATTGTTCATCCTTTCCATGACCTCAAGGCTCTGCCTTCCCTGGTCCCTGCCCATTGCACTGGCCTCATCTGTCACACTCTCCCTCACACCTACCCAGGATGCTTGGGCTGCAGCACACATTCACTCTGGCCTCCACCAGGAATCTCTTGTTCACTCTCTCCCACTTCTTTGCCTACTTCTAAATAACAAAATCCAACTATAAATTAAGGAGAAAAAAATTATTAAAAGATGTTAGGAGGCTCATAGAACTATTGGGAGATCTTTAGAGGATAAAGCTTGTGGCCATGTAGCGAGGAACCACATCTCCAATCACTCTAGACTCTCTGCAGAGTACACAACGTTGTCCTCCACACCAAGCCCCATATGCGCTGTTTACCCCACCAAGCCGTTTGCCCAAGGAATTCATTATTGCTGAATTAGCTGATACCTACACAACATTCCCTCTACTCCCTATTCATTTTGTGGCACTTGCTCCCCATTCGGTCTTTTATGGTTATGTCTTGATGGCAGAGCCTGTATAAATGTAGCCATACTTTAACCATAAAAAATGTTGGGAAAATGAGTTTCGGACATTTTTAGTTTCTGTTGGCTGCGGTGGAATCGGCCACCTTCAAAACTCATTAAGTGGCAAATTTATCAAACAAATAACAGAGATTTAGATGCTGTCTGGCCAAATAACATTATTAATTAATTTTTACTAATTCCTCAGGCCTCAGCTGAAATACAACTCTCTCAGGATGCCTGGATAAATCACCTCCTCCCAGTCCAGGTCAGGTGTCTTTGTAATAGACTCTCACAATGCTTTCTACTTATCTTCCATAGGATTAACACTATTTTCAAAAAAGGTTGTTTTAGAGACAGAGTTTTGCTCTGTTGCCCAGACTGGGGTGCAGTGTTACTATCATAGCTCACTGTAACTTCAAACTCCTGATCTCAAGTGCCTCACCCTCCTGAGCAGCTGGGACTAAAGGTGTGCACGCATGCCTTGCTATTTTTTTTTTTTTTTTTTTTTTGGAGACAATCTTGCTCTGTTGCCCAGGCTGGAGTGCACTGGCACGATCTCAGCTCACCTCAACCTCTGCCTCCCAGGTTCAAGTGATTCTCCTGCCTCAGCCTCCCAAGTACCTGGGATTACAGGTGCCTGCCACCACGCCCGGCTAATTTTTGTATTTTTAGTAGAGACAAGGTTTCACCATGTTAGTCAGTCTGGTCTCAAACTCCTGATTTTGTGATCCACCCGCCTTGGCCTCCCAAAGTGCTGGAATTACAGGCATGAGTCATAGCACCCAGCCCTATTTCTTTTTTTAATAGAGATGAGGCCTCGCTATGTTGCCCAGGCTGGTCTCAAAGTGATTCTTAAGTGATTCTCCTGCCTCAGTCTCCCAAAGTGTTGGGATTACAGGCATGCGCCACTCAGCCAGCATTAACACTATTGTTATGAAATGACTAATTGTGTAATTTTTTGTTTCATGTCTGCCACTCTTTGCTATAAGATTTATGAAGACAATAACTGTGTTTATCTGAGTCAAACATTTACATCTATGCATTAGGCATATATAGATGCCTAATAAATATGTTTTCAATAAATAAATGATGCATTCTTCTTCCTAGTGCTTGAATGACACATTCTTCTTCATAGTGCTTTTCAAGCAGCATTGTTTGCAATTTAAAGAATCTCCTACTTAAAGGCAACATACAAGGTGCCCATTTCTCTAGGCAAAAAGCTAAAGATGGGAGGAAAACCCTGCATGTATTAAATTTTCAGTGACATTTTAGGTTAAGATGATTCCAACTGAGCATGTATATAAAATAATACTTTGGTTTGGGCTAACTCTTAGTTGTATCTTTAGTATTCTAAAATTTGCAAGATAAAACTCATTTGTACTGCTTTCTCAATCCACATTTTCAAGCTGTGTTTCCCAAGTTTTGTATCTCTCTCTGAATTTCCAAAATCATGTTCTCTACTCATCCTTTCCCTAGTCATACTGTCACTGGTGGAGGGTGTCCAGGTTCTTGGTGTCTTGAACAATGAACTGGACAAAAACACAAAAAAGCAAGGATGAAGGGATCTGTTGAAAATGAAAGTACACTCCACAGTGTGGGAGCTGGCCGGAACATAGGGGCTCAAGGGCCCCGTTACAGAATTTTTGGGAGTTTAAATACCCTCTACTTGGGGTACGGCCTATGTAAATGCAGAGGATGAAGTGAAGTTACAAAGTCATTTACTTGGCCTACGCCCTATGGAGAGAATATTTCCTGTCATAGCTGAAGTGTGAATAGGCCTTATGGTCCCTGCCTCCAGACCCTATTTTCCTGCCTCAATACCTTTGTTTAAGCTTCCGAAGGGCTTTGCACTAATTTATAGTTGACAATTTGCATTCTTACCCATAAGCAAGTTCTTTCTATTCTTCCCAGAGAATACATGGGGGACCATGTTTTCATACAGATTACAGTTATGTAGATCACAGATAATTTCTTTAGAGAAGCAGTGTCATAATTGTGGGTTTCCTTCATGACCAAGGGCAAAACAACACTTATAACCTGTAAACTCAATAATATATGCAACTGTAAACTTCTGTAATCATGCAAATAAGAAAATTATGCTCTAAGCCCTGTAAAATAAAGTTCATTTAAAAAGGGACTCTGATATATGGTACAAATCATAAAGAGGTTTAATAGTAAAAAGGGGTTGACTATTAAACTTTAATAGTTTAATTAAAGTAATAGTTTAATAGTTTAATTAAAGTTTGTCAACCCCTTTACTAGTTTCTTACTATTTTTACCATATATTAGCCATTGAACTGACAATTATACAAATACAAATGAATGAGTGAATCTGGTTTTCTTCTTTATCTTATTTGCTCTTATATCTCTTCCATACCTGCACTTCTCTCTCAACTTGTGAATTATCCTTGGACCAAGCTCAATTATTCAACAAGTATGTATTCATCCACTCTGCAAGATGCTGAAGTAGTATGAATCAAAACACACCTTTCATTGTTTCTCGAAAAGCTCATAGTCTTAAAAAAAAACACTCAGGAATTTTATTGAATGATTAGCAGATTTTTAAAAAAATTACATTGGTATACAATTACCATTTCCAATTGCAAAATTATATAATGACTATAAGCTGTGGAAGACAATTATGGAAATGATCAAAGCATTTAGCAGGGGTTTGTTGTCTAGTCTGTGAGGGTTACAGAAGGCTTACTTGAACGATGTTTAAGCAGGCAAATGTGGATACAGGTATGGGGTGGGATGTGGTGTGGGGAATGTAATAAGATAGAGGCGTTTGGCACTTGATGACATTGAAAGGTGTCTCTGAACTGAAAAAACAGGGGTCTGGTGTGTGTGTGTGTGTGTGTTCATGTACTTCTTTTGTACCATTTCTTCAGCTGTCTACCTTGTTTGTGGCTCATCACCAATAGCTTATGAGGCAAAAATTGCCAAATAAGTAAGTAAAGTTGGCACTATGTAGAGAATAAGTACCGCATAAAACAAAAGGAATAAGGGGGGAAGTGAAATACAAAGTAGCGAACTGCTCCAGCGCTGTAGATGAGAAAGTTCTGGTATCTCCCATTTTCCTGGTCATTATTCATGTTATTCCTAATGAGATGGGTGCTTGAGTAAACTAAGTTCCTGGGTCCATTCATCCCACATCTGCCTATGATTGTCTCACACACTATGCCTGGAATGCCCTCCTGACCTGATTATGAAGTGTTTACCTTCATATCAAATAACAAATCTTTCCAATTCAGGGATTAAAAAAATTTTTTTTTTGCCTCAAAGCTCATGATATTTCAACTCTAGCAAGAGGTTGAGTCTCTTAATTGTTATCCATTGTACTATAAGCTCTAAGCAGTTTATGTTTCTTTACATAAACTATAATCACTTATATTTTTATTTAAATTGTTAGGCATCAACAATCCCTTTGTCATTCATACTGTAAACTCTTAGAGAAAACTATTGTTAAGAATTTAATTTGCTTGTTGTGGGTTTGCTTGCCTGAGACTACTGCCAAATGTATCCAGGAGCATTAGCAATTAGCAGCAGTTCCAAACCACCATCATTTACAAGACAAAAACCAAACTGCACTATGATTACATAGAAATTAGGACAATCAATAGACATAGTGCTTCTCTCCATAATACATATGACCCAGTTGATTATAAAATAGCATGTTAGTATGTAACATTGTACTCCTATTATTTTTTATTTTTTGTTAACATACACATGAATTATATACATGCTGACCTACAAGTAAGCTTTCATTTTCAGCTTTCACTTCTTTTTATTGCCTTTTTTGTCTTGCTTGTAATAATATAAATCTGGTTAGATGAGCTGGTGTGTCAATTCCTGTTAAGAAAATAAACCATGTACGTCAATATACATATGGACTACATAGCAAAGTATGGTAAAAAGAGAACTGAGTAATAACTCTAGTTCTGGTTCTGCGTAAGCCCAGCCTTCTGATCTTCATCGAGACACCCACATCCTGTGAATATCAGCTTTCCCAGATGTAAAGCAGGAGTAATCATACCTGCTCTCATAGGGCTATTTAACAGATGTAAAAATTCTTTGGAAATGCAAAATGTAACATGTGATAATAGTTATTAAAGGCAGTAACATAGACATACAAGTAGAATATGTTTAAGACAGTATTGATCTTGCATACATTTCCTGCAATCGGATGTAATAATCTTTACAAGAGGGAAAAAACTCAAGCTCGCTGTGTAGTTTTCTCCTCAGCAGCTGTTGCTATGTGATACACATTGTTCCATTGGGAAAGCCTCAAAAAGTTGCACATTCATTTTAGCTTTAGCTGTGTGAGATATTGGGGAAAAGATTAGCTTTCTGCAAGAAAAATGCTGACAATACATCAAACCTGTAAAGGTATTGAATCTATCAGACCTAATTTCCCGAATGTTTGATTTGTCTTGCTAAAATTTGTATAATATTGTAATAAAAATAAAAATAAAAATTTAAGTAAATATGTTGCTTGCAAAAATTAACATTGATTTAATTAAGTTGCATTCAGGGTTTTCCTTCAGAAGTTTTGTTTACCAATGGAAAAAATAAAATAAATTATAATAAATTTCAACAACCATTTAAAAAACAACTGATTATCAAAGATGGGATGGCTGGCTTTTGGCAGGATTTCAAAATGACTTTTACAAAATGTATCAATACGGATATATAAAATAATTCATCCCTTCAGCGTTCTAGTGATAAACTCAAACTAATAAAACATATAATCCCAATTTTCTGCATAAGGATACTAAAGTAGAAAGGTTATTACATGCTGTAGGCTATTCTGAAAATCAATGTCTGAACAGGAAAAAATATAACTTTGGCATTCTGGCTCCTAAGAATAAAATAAAGTCACTTATTTTTTCTACTTAGGGGATTTCATGTGATTTATTTACTCCATTACACAAGTTATCTGTATTCACCTAATTCTCCTCTGCTCAAATCACTTAATTTCCTTCCAAATAATATTTAACATAGGAAAGCAACTTCATCTGCATGTGGAATCATTTTTATAGGCTACCTAATCTATATTACTTGATTGAGTTACAAATAGTATAATAAAAGAGAAGACACAGAGTCTTTCTTTTAAAATGAAGAAGTTATTTAATTTGCTATTTCTCTTTACTTCATAGGCCATCAAAATCCTGACTTCCTAAAAGGGACCTGATGTCCATTTCTGTTTTGTGTGTTTAGTACTATTCTCCTCACATAGGCTGCTATTTTGTTTGTTTTTAGGTGAAATGTCTGTGTTTCAGTGCAGCGAGTAGGTGGAGCTCCTGCTGCATCTGTTAGATTATCACCTGGTGTGCCTGGTCTCAGAGTTGGCTTCATTCCCAAAAGGCAGTTGGGGAGTTGATCACACAGCTGTTCTACATGGGTAACAAAAGAATCTGCTCCATTCTCTACCATCTCATTCAGCCTTTGCAGGATTATTACACATTTTATATGCCGTTGTGTGTATCTTTAAAAAATATGCTTCAGCGAATTGTGAAACTATATTCTTACATTTTTACACGACAGTTAGTTCTTAATTGAACATAGTTTATAATAGTATTCCCCATGCCTACCCTGGCATTTTATGTATGTGTATATTATATATACATATCATCATTCAAACATTTAATTTTATAAATTGAGCAATAATACATAACATTGGGTAAATGTTCCCTACTGGTTTAATTATCTGAAAACATATGTTATGAGAAGAAATGGTTTATTTTATTAACAGGAATTGACACACCAGCTAGTCTAACCAGATTTATATTATTACAAGCAAGACAAAGAAAGCAATAAAAAAAAAGTGAAAGCTGAAAATGAAAGCTTACTTGTAGGTCAAATGAGGTGAGGAGAAAAATTTTTATTATGTTTCAGTCCATTAAGTAAACAATCTCTGTATTAGTGCATGGCGAACTGAATCTGGGCCACCAACACTAGCTTTAGAGAGGAACAGATTGATTCATAAAGAAAGGTTATAAGGGAATTTTCATGACCACACTAACCAGTTCATTTAGGTCTCGAAAGATGGCAGTTTCATGAGAAAGGATGCAGAAAGAACAAAGAGCAGCAAGGAAAAGAAATTAAACTATATATTTTTTTTAAAAAAGGCAAAACTAAGAATGAAGGCAAAAAATAAAACTTAGAGCAAATGGATTTTGCCTTGAATGAGAAAATGGAACATAGGATACCTTTGGTTTCTTCAAGAACTGACAGTGAGGAATATTGTCTGTTAATCATTGATAGGACCCCTAAGCCAAAGCAATACATAATTGTACTTATGTATACATAACTTCAGTAGGTGATTTTGATCATGCAAAAGAGTCAACTTCGGCACTGGACCCTGAGTATGTTTTAAGAAGATTCTTTAAAAAAGAGCTCAATGGTTTGACTTGGTTGAGTATTGGTTATTTCAGCTGCTTAATTAATCATGCTGTGATAATGAGGCCATGGTGTTACATTTGGTTCTCAAGTGGACTAAGAAACTTTGTAGCATGTGATTTTTTTCAAAAACTTTTTACAAAATTTTATTGTTTATCATACAAGTTATGTTAATTGTAGGTAAATTAGAATAAAAGAGAGAAGAGCAAAAATTTGACCCTTTGTTCTGTGATATTTAATATTATTATCTTATATACTTTCAAACTTTCATATTTCCTATACAAATACACATTCACACATACACACACATTGAACAATATTATACATAATTTAACAATAATTATTTTCATATATTTGAAACTTCTTTCAGCATCTGAACATATTTCTGTTTTAAGTACTCATCTTGAGTAACAAATTGAACCTTTTCCAGCTTGATTTTGTTAACCTCATCCATTGTTTGTGCAAAATTTACTGAGTGCTACTGTGCTCCAGGTAATAAATAACACAGACCAGGTCTCTGGTCTCATGCAACTTACATTGTAGACAAACAATAAACAAATTTTAATAACTCCAGCAAAAAGACAGCATCAATTCAGAGAGTTATAGTTGCTAAGAAGGAAATAAAAGAAGGCAATATGGTAGAAAGTCATTAGTGTGAGAGTTTTAATAGCATTTATCTAGAGATATTGTGGAAAGAATGTATACAAAATAATTAGTATGATGTCTGGTAGATGGCAAGTACTCAATAAATATTAAAAATAATAACGGCCGGGAGCGGTGGCTCACGCCTGTAATCCCAGCACTTTGGGAGGTTGAGCCAGGCGGATCACGAGGTCAGGAGATGGAGACCATCCTGGCTAACACTGTGAAACCCCGTCTCTACTAAAAATACAAAAGAAAATTAGCCGGGCGTGGTGGCGGGTGCCTGTAGTCCCAGCTACTCGGGAGGCTGAGGCAGGAGAATGGCGTGAACCCGGGAGGCGGAGCTTGCAGTGAGCCGAGATCGCGCCACTGCACTCCAGCCTGGGCGACAGAGCGAGACTCCGTCTCAAAAAAAATAAATAAATAAAATAAATAATAATAATAACACCAGTGATAGTAAGAAAAATACATTATGGTAGTGTGTACATTGGAATATCATGTAGTTGTACTCATTCTCCAGCTTCCTACTCTCCCTGCCGCAGTTACTCATATTTTGGTAGATGCTCTTTTTCCTGATACTCTTATTATCAATTTTGGTATGTTTATTAACTATTTTAAATTTCTAGAGAATCACAAATAATGTTAGAAAAAAAAAAAAAAAAGCTAAAACAACATTATACCACTCATTATAAGTGCCTTTAAAAACTTATATTTCTTAAATGAGTAAAAAAAATTTGACTTGTCTGTTATAAACCGTAATATTATTAAACTTCATAACAATTTAGAATTTACATTTTTTCTAAAGCGAAGTAGAAACATAGTTGCATCAAGCAGTTCTCAGGGGTTTATAGGGAAAAACTGTCTCCTGCACCAACCCTTCGTCCTGCCGCTCAGAGACAGCTGCTTACAACTCTTTCCTATTTATAATTTTCCTTGGTATTTACCTGTTTGGTTAGTCTAAATATTCTCATACCACTCTTAATTTCACATGTTTATCAAAGATCTCTGCTTGAAAGCTGAGGAGGGACTCTGTTGCGTCATCTTTCTTGACACATTTATTTCCTTTCCCTCCTTCTTTTTAATAGCATTACATTACAGTTTAGGTTACACCATTCATTACTGTTTATATTTAAGGACTAAGTAAATATTTTCACTGCAGGGTCAAGAAGTGCAACTTTTGATTTCTTAGAATTAATGATTTTTGTATTTGCCAATTTTTTTCGTTATTCTTAGTTCTCCAATTTTCCCTATTATTTGCATTATATTCAACTCCTCCCCCACTTGAAAATGAGTTGCTTTCATGATACTGCAGTTGAATTCCACAACTCTTTATCACTTTTAGTTATTAGAACAATCTTACATCTTTTCTCTTAGACTCAGTATTATTTAGTTTGTGAGTTTTTTTTTCTTTTCTTTGTAAAAAATAATTTCAACTTTTATTTTAGATTTGGGGGTACATCTACAGGTTTGTTATATGGGTATGTGGTGTAATACTGAGGTTTGGAGTACGATTAATCCCATCATCCAGGTGTAGTGAGCATAGTACTCAATAGTTTTTCTACCCTTGTCCCCCTCCTCTTGCCTCTAGTAGTCCCCGAATTCTATTGTTGCCATTTTTATGTCCATGTGTGCCAAATGTTTAGCTCCCTTATAAGTGAGAATATGCCGTATTTGGTTTTCTGTTCCTGTGTTAATTCACTCAGGGTAAGGTCTATTTGCCTTATTTTCTATGTATTTGTATTTTTCCTTATGCTTCACTGAAGCCATATAAGCATGTCGAAAGTGTTTCCCAAAATGTCAACATATAAAGTAATTATCAGTTTGCTGTTTCCATGGTGGCCATCAACCCAGAGAACTCAGTCCTTCTCCTATCTGGACTGGTAAATTTCCAGACCCAATGCACAAATGCCATTTTGGGACTCTGTTTCCCATATCATGGGAATTCTTTTTTTCTTTTTCCTATATTAGTCTCTCTGCTTCCTGAGAGGCATATCTCCTAGTGGGTTTCTAAGAAAAAACAATGAGAAAGAAATTTGGTGTTCCACATTTGATTGGTGCATTTAGATGCATTTGGACTTCTAGACTAAAAATTATTTTCCCCTGGAATTTTGAAAGCACTGCTATCATATCTTTCCTGTGTTGTTATTAAATCTATTTAAAAACTGATTTATAAATTCTTTTGGTTGCCTGTTTTAATTTTTAAAGTATTTTTAGAATTTTTAAAATCTATCATGTTCTGAGATGTTATGATGATGCATTTTGTCATTGATTATTATTATTTTTCTCTCTGTAGAAAATTATGTGAGTCTTTTCAGTCAGGAGGCTCTACTCCTTCAGGTATGGGGAAATTTATAAGTTATCATTTCAATAATTTATTCTCTTAATTTTTTCTCCATTTTCCCTTTCTTTGCTCTGCTTATTACATGTTGAATCATCGATTCTTTAATTTTCTATTTTTTTTCTCTTCTACTTTTCCTTCACTTTGTTTTTTGCTCTACTATTTTGGAAATATTAACGTGATTCTCAATCTATTATTTTAATTAAAAATCACAAATATACACACATGAATATATGCATGTATTTCTTTAATAGGAGTTTTTTTTATTACACTTTGCTTCTTACTCATAACATCCAGTTCTATCTTTAAAGAAATGGATTTCTACTATCTCACTGAGAATATTAGGTTTGGTTTGATTATTCTTTCCTCCTCCTCCCTCTTCCCTTCCTCCTCCTCTTCCCCCTCCTCCTGCTTCTCCTTCTTTTTCTTCTTCTTCTTCCTCTGTATTGTATGCTTTTCAATGATTTTTTTTTCCTTACATTACTTTGGTCTTTTTCTTTCAGACTACCCGTGTTCAGGCACATATAACAACTCAATTTCTTTTTTTTTTTTTTTTTTTTTTTTTTTTTTTTTTTGAGACGGAGTCTCGCTCTGTCGCCCAGCCAAGGCTGGAGTGCAGTGGCGCGATCTCGGCTCACTGCAAGCTCCGCCTCCCGGGTTCACGCCATTCTCCTGCCTCAGCCTCTCGAGTAGCTGGGACTACAGGCGCCCACAATCACGCCCGGCTAATTTTTTTTTTTGTAATTTTTAGTAGAGACGGGGTTTCACCGTGGTCTCGATCTCCTGACCTTGTGATCCGCCCGCCTCGGCCTCCCAAAGTGCTGGGATTACAGGCGTGAGCCACCGCGCCCGGCCAACAACTCAATTTCTATAAGGCAAAGAGGCACATCTATTTTGATAAATTTGACATCACCTTTTATTGCATATTCAGTAGTTCAACTAACAGGGAGAGAGCTTCTCTAGAAGCTAGAAGCCTAACATATCCCAGGATCACTGACACTTCACTTTGTATTTTATTTTATTTTATTTTTATTTATTTATTTATTTATTTATTTATTTATTTATTTATTTATTTTTGAGACGGAGTCTTCTGTCTGCCACCCAGGCTGGAGTGCAGTGGCTGGATCTCGGCTCACTGCAAGCTCCGCCTCCCGGATTCACGCCACTCTCCTGCCTCAGCCTCCTGAGTAGCTGGGACTGCAGGCGCCCGCCACTACGCCCAGCTAATTTTTTGTATTTTTAGTAGAGACGGGGTTTCACCATAGTAGCCAGGACGGTCTCGATCTCCTGACCTCGTGATCTGCCCACCTCGGCCTCCCAAAGGACACTTCACTTTCTACATTGTACCCAGAGACTAGCCCTTATGACTGAAGGAAAGACATTCTGTCAAAGGATTGCTGGACTTGTAGAAATACTATGATCAGACACACTATTTGTCCAGTGGGAAGTAAAAAGGTCAAAGGAAAGATCACAGAAATTTGTCTCCCATCTCAGGAAAATGCTGGGATGCATTAATTCTTTGCAAGGCAAAGTAAACAAGGCAAATCTGATTTTTTACCATCCAGGGGAGAGAAGCCTACCATTTTGGCATATTTTTGGAAACTAGACATTCTCAGGAAAATCTTTCCGAAGACCACTGTTCTACAGTTAGCAGGCATATACAAATCTAACCCCAAAGACTGTGGGAGCTGAGAGTCTAAAGAAAGAGGCTAACGGCCGGGCGCGGTGATTCACGCCTGTAATCCCAGCACTTTGGGAGGTCGAGGCAGGCAGATCACAAGGACAGGAGATTGAGACCATCCTGGCTAACATGGTGAAACCCCGTCTCTACTAAAAATACAAAAAGAAAAAGAAAAAAATTAACCAGGCATGGTGGCGGGCGCCTCTAGTCCCAGCTACTCGGGAGCTTTGATCGCGCCACTGCGCTTCAGCCTGGGAGACAGTGAGAGGCTCCGTGTCAAAAAAAAAAAAAAAAAAAAAAAAAAAAAGAGGCTAACACACATCCAGTTTCTGGGAATGAAACATTTACTCGAGAAAAAAACAGAAGCAATAATAACTCAGGCAGTTGTGACATGGTAGATCCTCACACTCACCTTCCAGAAAGTGTTCTGTGCATAGCAAGTTTTTAGGGTAAACCATAGGCAGCTGACCATGTCTTCAGACTTTCTTGCTAAGATTCATGATCATGGGGGAGGTTAGATAAGTGTTTTTAACACAGGTTATCTATGCTACAGACATTGTTTATAGACTTTTCTGCCAAACACCTTGGTATGTGGAGGTCAAACATCAGTAATCATGGTGGTTTTACATCAAGATGGCATCACTCATGCCACGCAACAGGCTGTTTTCCAACAATCGTGCAAATGACCAGCAGAGGCATAATTTTCTACATATGCTCCCATGGAGTCAAGTAGGACCTGTTCTAGGCTGATGCATCCTTTGCCCAAATAGCCATCACATTTCAGGGACAGGTCAGTAGTTTGGTAGTTTAGAGTAGTCCAGCATGAGACTGTTTGGATACAGAGCGATTGCATAACACCTGTATTAACTTCGGCAAGAAATGCCAAGTCTAAAGACCTCAGTTTATCTGTTTCTAAGATGGAGAAAATAATATCTAGCTCATAATATTGTCAGGAAGGCTAAATAAAATAATCTATTGGAAGTCTGTTAGAACAGTTCCTGTGTAAAAAAATCCAAAAGTGTATGCAGCCAACAGACACATGAAAAAATGCTCATCATCACTGGTCATCAGAGAAATGCAAAACAAAACCACAATGAGATACCATCTCATGCCAGTTAGAATGATGATCATTAAAAAGTCTGGAAACAACAGATGCTGGAGAGGATGTGGAGAAATAGGAATGCTTTTACACTGTTGGTGGGAGTGTAAACTAGTTCAACCATTTTGGAAGACAGTGTGGCGATTCCTCAAGGATCTAGGACTAAAAATACCATTTGACCCAGCAATCCCATTACTGGATATATACCCAAAGGAGCATAAATCATGCTACCATAAAGACACGTGCACTTGTATGTTTATTGTGATGCTATTCACAATAGCAAAGACTTGGAACCCAACCAAATGTCCATCAATGACAGATTAAGAAAATGTGGCACAAATAAACCATGGAATACTATGCAGCCATAAAAAATGGATGAGTTCATGTTCTTTGCAAGGACCTGGATGAAGCTGGAAACCATCATTCTCAGCAAACTGTCACAAGGACAGAAAGCCAAACACCGCATGTTCTCACTCACAGGTGGGAATTGAACAATGAGAACACATGGACACAGGCTGGGGAACATCACACACTGGGACCTGCCGGGCAGGTGGGGGAATGGGGGAGGGGTAGCATTAGGATAAATACCTAATGTAAATGATGAGTTGATGGGTTCAGCAAACCAACATGGCACATGTATAAATATGTAGCAAACCTGCACGTTGTGCACATGTACCCTAGAACTTAAAGTATAATAATAAAAATTACAAAAGTTATTAAGTGCCTAGTAAAAATGCAAAAGTTATTAAGTATTAATTTATATATTAAAGGCTATAAATGAAGGCAAGCAGTGATTCCAAGTTAAGTATAGAATCTGTCACTTAGCTTGTACTTCAGATCATTCCCTAAGGATTCAGGATATTATAAAAGTGACCCTAGGCTAAAGAAGGCATTGGTGTTTGAGGATTGTGCAGCTATGTAAGACTGCTGTAATATTTTCCTAAGTCATGAGCACTACTTTGGATGTGACTAGATTTAGAATGATCAGTTCTCTAGATATGGGGCATTTACAGCCAAGTAGAGGTGCCACCAAGCAATAGAAATACAGATTCATATGGTTTTGAATGTGACAAGGACATCACCACAGTGTGTCAGAGCAGAATGGGAGAAAAACATAAAATGCCTTGGGCTTGTTAAGACTAGTCCATGAAACATGGAAGAGCTATCCTGTGGGAATTCCAAGATCTATTTGAGAGGCATATTAATGCTGGTGGTGGTGGTAGTGATAAGGGGGCAGTATTCAGAAGGGTATGTTTGGAAACACTGTGTTTCTTTGTGATTATTTTATTTTACCCCATAGGATGAGGTGATTTGGTTCATGAGGATTATAGCTAAAATAAATAGTTGTCTGTATCCACAGTCAGTTTGGAGGAAATGAGTTGTATTTCCTTCTTACTGTCAAGTACTCTGTATCTCTGAAGTCCTTGCCTCTTTGGTGTGACCTTGCTTATTTTGAATAACTTCATATTTCCACATTTTTATGCATTATTTTCATAGATCTTCGTAGTTATAAGCTCAATACTGAGATGCCCCTTTTGACAATTATATATATTTAAGACCAAATTTGAAACATAAGTTTTTAAATTTCAATTTTTATTTTACATTCAGAGGGTATAGTGCAAGTGTGTTACATGGGCATATTTTGTGATACTGAGGTTTGGGGTAAGAATCCTGTCACCAAAGTAGTGAGCATAGTACCCAGTAGGTAGTTTTTCAACTCATACCCTCTTCCTTCCCCTCTCTAGGAGTTCATAGTACCTATTATTCCCATGGTTATGGCCACGTGTATTCAATATTTTAGCTCCCACTTAATGAGAACATGCAGTATTTGATTTTCTGTTTCTATATTAAATTGCTTAGGATTACGTCCTTGAGCTGCATCCATGTTGCTGCAAAGGATGTGATTTTGTTCTTTATTTTGGCTGCATGGTATCCCATGGTATATATGTAACACATTTTCTTTATGCAATCCATTGTTCACAGGCACCTAAGTTGATTCCACATCTTTGCTATTGGGAATAGCATGACAATGAAGATGTGAGTGCATGTGTCCTTTTGGTACAATGGTTTATTTTTCTTTGAATATATACCCAGTAATGGGATTGTTGGGTCAAATGGTAGCTCTGTTTTAAGTTCTTTAAGAAATCTCCAAACTGCTTTCTACAGTGACTGGACTACATGTCCACCAGCAGTGTATAAGCAGTCCCTTTTCTCCACAGTCTTGCCAGTCATGGTTATTTTTTGACTTTTTAGTAATAGCCATTCTGACTGATTGAGATGGTATGTCATTTTGGTTTTGATTTGCATTTCTTCGAGAATTAGTGATGTTGAGCATTCTATCATATGTTTGTTGGCTGCATGCATGTCATCTTTTGAGAAATGTCTGCTTATGTCTTTTGCCTATTTTTCAATGTGGCTATTTGTTTTTTGTTTGTTGATTGGTTTAAGTTCCTTATAGATTCTGGATATTAGTCTTTTGTAGGGTGCATCCTTTGTATCAGGAAAAGATTGAAACACTGAATAGACCAATATTGAGTTCTGAAATTAAATCAGTAATAAAGAACCTATCAACCATAAAAAAGCCCTGAACCAGATGGATTCACAGCTGAATTCTGCCAGTTGTACAAAGAAGAAATGGTACCAATCCTACTGAAAATATTTAAAAAAAAAATCGAGGAGAAATGGCTCCTTCCTAACTCATTCTATGAAGCCAGCATCAGCCTGATAAAATCTGACAGAGAAGACACATGAAAAAGAAAACTTCAGGCCAATATCTCTTATGTACATAGATGCAAAAATCCTCAACAAAATAGTAGCAAACTGTATCCAGCAGCACATCAAAAAGTTAACTCACCACTATCAAGTAGGCTTTATTCCTGGATGCAAAGTTAGTTCAACATATGCAAATCAATAAATGTAATTCACCTTATAAACAGAATTAAAAACAAAACCCATATTATTATGTCAATAGACAGAAAAAGCTTTTGATAAAATTCAATATTTCTTCATGTTAAAAACCCTCAACAAACCAGGCATTGAAGGAACACGCTTCAAAATAATAAGAGTCATCTGTGACAAACCCACCATCAACATCATACTGAACAGGCAAAAGCCTGAAGCATTTTCCATAAGAACTGGAAAACAATAAGAATGCCCACTCTCACCACTCTTTTTCAACACAGTAGTGGAAGTCCTAGCCAGAACAATCAGGCAAGAGAAAGAAATAAAAGACATCCAAATAAGAAAATAAAAAATCAAACTATCTCTCTTCACTGATGATATAAAAAACCAAAAGACTCTGTCAAAGGCTCATAGAACTGATAAATGACTTCAGTAAAGTTTCAGTATACAAAATCAATGTAAAAAAATCAGCAGCATTTCTATATACTGGTAATATCCAGGCTGTGATCATGTTGGTATTCAACAATGTAATGGATTACACTAGCTTTAGTAGGCCTAATCACCAGAAAGGGGAAACTTATAGTTGGCATTGTACTTATGCAATTTGTCTAGGGCATTGTTAATATTTGAAGCCTTGTGGAATGAGATTTCTTTACTTCATGTGCTTGATTATGCTTTGAAAATCAGCCCATCATATAGAGTGCGGGAAAGTATAACTCATGCTATTTTGCCTAAGGGGTTCAGAATCTCAGTTTCTGGTCTGGTGGTTTGATGCTCTAATCCCGAACTTTGGGCTATTCTGCCTTCCTGCAAATTTAATCAACTTGTACATTCTTGCTGTCTGAGAAGAGTTGCATGGTCAACAACCATTTTCTTTTTCATCTTTAGTGAGATTGAATATAAAACTGCTTTATAAGAGAATTTTGATAATATAACACTGTCAGAAAAATCTAGGCATCATCTTCAGTTTTCACTTTCCCATCTCCTTCCATCTCACCACTTACTATCATTCACTATTAATTAGTTGTCCATTACTACACATTCTAATTTTTTCCTGCTACCACAGTCTCTATTATAGTTCAGGCCCTCATTATCTCTTATTTGCATTATTATAAAAAATTCCTAGGTTGTCTCCTTGCTTCCAATGTCTCCATTTTTCAGTGTATAACAGACAGTCATTAAATTGTAGTCTTACAAAAATACTCAATATTTAACGTTTATAATTTCATGCAAGATATAGTCTAAATATCTCAGGGTGTCTTCTAAAACCCCTAATAATTTGGACCCAATTAAAATTTTTGATATTGTTTCTTACACTTTGTTTCCATTCATCTCCCCTTAAACACTAGCAACTTTTTATAGTTACTCTCATCTTCCCCAAATATGGTGAAAATAATCTGTTTTTTGAGCCACAGGATGTTTGATATATGTGTTAATCACCTGTGTGTCTTTCAAGAACCAGTTGAAATGATCTACCACATAAGATTTGCTCTCACCTGTAACTATTATTTATCTTATTTTATACCACAGGACACCTTGTTTTATGTGCTAAAGGTGAGAGTTATGCAGCCTGATTCTCCTACCTGTCTCTCTGAACGCTGAATATCTAGAGCTAGGAACAATACCTTATGTATCTTGTGTACCCTCACTATGCCTAAAATGTTTCTCGGTAAATACTTCTTAGGTTAAATTGATTGTGTTGATTTGAATCACCTTTTAATTTTAAGTTTCCCAAAAGACATGGTAGTATTTTAAGTTTCGTATTGCAACCTACAAAGACATTTCTCATTGCCCTTGCTTGAATTTCCACAGAGAAAACTCTGCAAAGCAAGACGCCATATTAAGGTCATAGATTGGCCATTCGATGGAATTAATTCAGAATTTTTTAAATCTAAAAATATAAAATAGCATAGACTTAATTGTGCAATAAAACATGCATTGAGAATTTAATATGTATCATATATTAGGATAGGTGCCAGAGATTCAATAATGAATAATCTAATTTCTTTGCTTAATACCTCACAATATAGGGTGTGAGAGAGGTGAGTTTAGTTTAATAAAAACGTGTTGAATATCTGGTATACCTGTGTTATAAAGGAAGAATCCACAAGCAGATTTTGAGAGACAGAGGAGGATTGATTGCCAAACTCACTTTGCGGTGTTAATGATAGTTTCTTGTATAGATGTGTAAACTCATAAATGGTTTAAATACCATGTTATTTATGGGAAAATTTATGTACAATATACTGTACATAGAATCAGACAAGGTTTCAAGGAGACAAGGTGGAAGTCAAACTGGGCCCTAAAAATGAGTAGCATTTAGCAAAAGAAGGGAAAATAGCACCCAAGAAAAGGAAATACAAAATACAAATTCATGGGAATATGGAAGTATATGACTTGTTTTAGAGAAAAGTGCTTAGAAGTCTGTAATGGTATGGTGGGGAACATGGCAGAGTATGAGGCTGGGAAAACAGAGTGGAGTATATAGTGAGTTTGAGTATTGCCATGGTACCAAGCTAAACAATGTAGATAATGATTTTGTGGGACAGGAATCTTCTAAATACTTTTTTCAGTCTTAACTGTTAATAAAGGTATACTATACTCCAATAAATACCATATATAATAAGTGCATGGCTTAATTAATTTTTGCAAACTCAAATTTAAACCAGCAACAAGATCAAAATATAAAGCATTCCAGCATCTCAGAAATTCCTCGCTTCCAATCAGTAGTGCAAGACTAACCATTATCACGACTTCTAACAGCACTGATTAGTTTGACTTGTTTATATATTTTAAGTATGGAATCACACAGTATCTCTTGTGTCTGGCTTATTTTTTATATTTGAAAGACTAATCATTTATGTTGCAACAGGTAGTTGAAGACTATTTTCATCTCTATAGAGTATTCCAATATATAAATATACAATTAATAATAATTCTATTTGTAATAGATATTTGGATTATGTATAGTTCAGAGCTGTTTTGAATAGTGTGGCTTTGAACATTCTAGTATATGTTTTTTGATAAACGTATATATGCCTTTCTGTTGGGTACATACTCATAAGTAGAATAATTGATGTTTGCAGACACTGCCACACAATTTTTCAAAGTGGTTTCACTAATTTAAACTTGATGAGTGTTCTGTTACTCCTCACCCTCAACAAAACATGCTAAAATGTTTAAGGAAGGGAAAGGGAAAATATATGTACTAATCAATTATTAGCAGCTTTTACACATTATTGGGGTTTTGGGATAGATATCATTATACCATTATTCTCATGTGACTAACAAGGAAACACAGAAATTAAGAAAGTAGCCCACAGTCTCATGATGTAAATAATAACTAACATTGGAACTTATTATAAGCTAGAGTCTTTGGTAGACTGAATAATTACCCCCCCCCCCAAGATGTTCACACTCTAATACTTGGAACCTATGAATATTACATTTTATGAAAAAGATTTTGCAGATGTCATTACGTTAAAGATTTAGAAACGGGCAGATTGGCTTGGATTATTTAGGGAGGGAGGAATTCAATGCAATCACAAATGTCCTTTAAGAAAGAGGTGGAGGGAAATTTCAGACAGAAGAGGAAAAGGCAATGTGACCATGCAGGGAGAGATTGAAGTGATGCAGGCACAAGCCAAGGAATGCAAGCAGCAGCTGGAACCAGAGAGGGAAGGAATATATTCTCCCCTAGAACCTTCAGTGAGAACATGGTACAACTGACACCTTGTTTTTGGCCCTGTGAAACTGATTTTGATTTCTGGCCTCCAGATATATGAGAAAATAAAATTTTGTTGTTTTATGACACCAAGTTTGTGGTAATTTGTGATAACAGCCATAGGGAATTCATATAGGTGATGAGTAAAGAGCCCAAAAGTTTTCATTCATTATGTCACTTAATACTGTGAGGTAGATATGATTAGCTCTATTTTATAGAGAAAGAAAGAAGCCTTAAATAACTCATGCAAGGACACAGAGCTAGCAAGAATCAGAGACAGGATTTGAAAACCAGAGACTATATGACTCCAAAGGTAATATTGATGACCAATAAAGTAATTAGAAGAATCAGCCTCTAAGGTTTCTGGACCCCAAAGTCAAAATTTCTCCATCACATGCCGTGTAATGAATTTGTGCTTTACAAAAAGCTTCAGAAAATACTATAAATGATAGATTAGAATGAGAGAATCAGGTGACAGGGAGAACAGTCAGGAAACCAATTGAATTATTTAAGCCAAAAATATTGAAACCCTGGACCAAGTTTATGTGAGAATCCGGACCAGTGATGGAATAGAATCATTTTTCAGCTATAGAATCATCACTGTTCAGGACTGAGGGTGCCTTATTTTATGTCCATAAATCAATGACTGAATGAGTAAATAAGTGAATGAATGAATGCCTTCTCAGGACTATATTACTCATGAAATTACTTCAAACTATACGCAAATTTTCTCGCCCGATTGTAGAACCATATATGCAATGCCTTGAATCTATAGAAATACAAGTGTGTTTTTAGTGTCAATTCAGAACTTTGGATAAGGAAAAGAAAATAGGATGCAAAAGAGGTTGCTTATCCCACTCTATAAACCCTAGTGTTTCCAATATATGTAAACATTGTAAAATGATCACTACAATTAAACTAATTAAACATACCCATTGCTTCTACATAGTTACCATTATGTGTGTGTGTGGAGAAGATTAAGATCTATCTTCTTAGCAAATTTCAAGCATAAAACACAGTATTGTTAACTGTCATCACCACACTGTACATTAGATCTACAGAATTTATTCATTTGCATGACAGAAACTTCATACCTTTTACCAGCATCACTCCATTTCTCCCTCCCGTCAGCCTCTAGCAACTATGCTCCATGTGTGTACATATATCAAAATAGTAAGTTTTAGACGTTGTAGATATATTATTTTTATATCAATTATATCTCAATAAAGGTGTTTTTAAAACTCCAGTGGTTTTCAGTTTCCTATACAGAAAATGTGCTGGAAATCACATTAGGGTAGAAAGTCCAAACTTCATAATATTAATGTAAGTGATTCTAAGAAAATGACATGGCTCTTGTGAGAAGTAATTACTTTTTAACCCACATGACTCTAGAAATTTTAGTTGTAAAAGTAATACATACTTGTTTTCAAGACTGCGAAAAACAAAGACAAAGTAAAAAGAGACAATATAAAATACTCACTAACCCACCACTCAGAAATATTTGCAATTCACATTTTCCGTTTTTCCCTTTAGTCTGTTTGCTATGTATGTGTGTTAACATAATTGGGATCACGGAGTATCCAAATACTGTTTTTCTTTTTTTCCACCTATTCTTTCACTGTGAAGAATTTTCAATGTTAATAAATATTTTTCAAAAAAATTCAAATAATTATGTATTTGATGAACACTGATTAAACATCTGTTATATGACAGGTATTATACACTTGATGCTTAAGATCCATTGGAAAATAGCACCTGAGATCACTCCTCTCAAAAATATATTCATCTGGGGGAGGAGATGAGAATTTTTGTTTGTTTGTTTGTTTGTTTGTTTGAAACAAGGTCTTGATTTGTAACCCAGGCTGGAGTGTAGTGACAGCAATCACAGCTCACTGAAGCCTCCACCTCCCAGACTCAAGCAATTCTCCCACTTCAGCCTCTCTAGTAGCTGGGACTACAGGCACATGTCACCACGCCCAGCTCCATTTTTAAATTTTTTTTTATTTTTTGAAGAGGCAGGTCTGCCTCTGTTGCGTAGGCTGGTCTCACACTCTAGGGTTCAAGTGATCTGTCCACTTCAGACTCTCAAATTGCTGGGATTATAAGTGTGAGCCACCGTGCCTGAAATAGGAGATGGGAATTTAACAGGCAATTTAAGGAGAAATCTTTACTCACATGATTCCATAAATGGCATTTTTGAGAGTTAACTACAGGTCCTTATAAAATTATAGCTGTCACCATTAATTCTCTAGCAATCTCTTAGCTACTTTCTTTTTGTTTGCATGAAGTCTCTCACGGTTTTCCTGTATAGACAATTGAATCATAGCCCGCCTGAATTCTACAGACTAACACCTGGGAACCATCTTACAATTTTCTCCTTTAGCTCATTCTGGGAGATTTTCTTTGAGGTGTTGAGAGAGCCGTGTCTCAGGAATTATTCTGTTTGTTCTTCGTATAGTGCTTTCACTTCAGGAGAAAGGGATGGGGGAGATATCTGTTTTACAATTATTTATCATGTTTATGTTTTTAAAAGCCTTATTATACCAGGGATGTAGTTGATATCCAATAGTTGTGACGGCTTCAAATACAAAAAAATGTTACTTCATCACTGTGGTGTGTACCAGTGATAAACATGCTTGCAATTTACTTTCTCTGTAACATCCGTGAGTAATCTGTAACTCACTGTGGATGTGCATGCCATAAGCCAGGCTGCTGCAATGCTGGTTCTCCTGTTTTTAATTTTTTGCAGATGTCTCTGATTTAGTTTTGTGTCACATGTACCTGCACTTATATGCATTGAGTTGGCAGTGTGGTGAAATTTAATGTTTGTCTAACACCCCAATAATATATAGTTACAAATAACACAAAGAGAAATATTATCCCTATATAGAAAATTAAAATGTCCGACTAGATTGTAGTTGTTCTTATTTAACTGAATGGAAAGAAAAAATGCCTTTCCCATTCATCCTTTCACTATTAAAACCATTTTTCACCAATGGGATCTAATTTCCTAACATACTTTACCGTTATCTCTCAATAAATGGATCCCCCCAAAGAAGAAAATATTTCTTAAGGCTTCTGGCTCTGGCTCTCCTGTTTCTTTTTAAATCTACAACAATCCAACAAGTACCTCCATAAGATTGTCTTGCCATTTTGAAGACCAGGGAGAGGAACATTTGATAACTCTGATCTTTATTGTATTCTTTTCTTGGTGCACACACTTTTTCACTTCAGGTTAAGATATCCCCTCTGGCCTCCTTTAGTATTATATTTGATTCCTCTGTTTTAGCATTTTTCAGTGATGCATTAATTTCCTATTGCTGCTGTAACTAATCACCACACATTTAGCAGCTTGACACAGAAATTTATTATTTCATAGTTGTGTAGGATAGAAGTCCTACACTAATCTCAATGGACTAAAATCTGGGCGTCAGCAGTACTGTGTTCCATTCTGGAGGCTCTAGGGGAAAATCTGTTTCCTTGTTTTTTTCAGATTCTAGTGGTCTGTATCAATTCGTTTTCACACTACTATACAGATACTACCTGAAACTGGGTAATTTATAAACAAAAGAGGTTAAATTAACTTACAGTTCTGCATGGCTAGGGAGGCCTCAGGGAATTTACAATCATGGCGAAGCTGAAGGGGAAACGAATACTTTCTTTTTTTTTTTAAAATTAATTAATTATTTATTTATTTTATTATACTTTAAGTTCTAGGGTACATGTGCATAATGTGCAGGTTTGTTACATATGTATACTTGTGCCATGTTGCTGTGCTGCACCCATCAACTCGTCAGCACCCATCAACTCGTCATTTACATCAGGTATAACTCCCAATGCAATCCCTCCCCCCTCCCCCTCCCCCCTCCCCGTGATAGGCCCCAGTGTGTGATGTTCCCCTTCCCGAGTCCAAGTGATCTCACTGTTCAGTTCCCACCTATGAGTGAGAACATGTGGTGTTTGGTTTTCTGTTCTTGCAATGGTTTGCTGAGAATGATGGTTTCCAGCTGCATCCATGTCCCTACAAAGGACACAAACTCATCCTTTTTGATGGCTGCATAGTATTTCATGGTGTATATGTGCCACGTTTTCTTAATCCAGTCTGTCACTGATGGACATTTGGGTTGATTCCAAGTCTTTACTATTGTGAATAGTGCTGCAATGAACATACATGTGCATGTGTCTTTATAGCAGCATGATTTATAATCCTTTGGGTATATACCCAGCAATGGGATGACTGGGTCATATGGTACTTCTAGTTCTAGATCCGTGAGGAATCGCCATACTATTTTCCATAATGGTTGAACTAGTTTACAATCCCACCAACAGTGTAAAAGTGTTCCTATTTCTCCACATCCTCTCCAGCACTTGTTGTTTCCTGACTTTTTAATGATTGCCATTCTGGTGTGAGATGGTATCTCATTGTGGTTTTGATTTGCATTTCTCTGATGGCCAGTGATGAGGAGCATTTTTTCATGTGTCTGTTGGCTGTATGAATGTCCTCTTTTGAGAAATGTCTATTCATATCCCTTGCCCACTTTTTGATGGGGTTGTTTGTTTTTTTCTTGTAAATTTGTTTGAGTTCTTTGTAAGTTCTGGATATTAGCCCTTTGTCAGATGAGTAGATTGCAAAAATTTTCTCCCATTCTGTAGGTTGCCTGTTCACTCTGATGGTAGTTTCTTTTGCTGTGCAGAAGCTCTTTAGTTTAATGAGATCCCATTTGTCAATTTTGGCTTTTGTTGCCATTGCTTTTGGTGTTTTAGACATGAAGTCCTTGCCCATGCCTATGTCCTGAATGGTATTACCTAGGTTTTCTTCTAGGGTTTTTATGGTATTAGGTCTAACATTCACAAGGTGGTGGGAGAAAAGAGAGAGAAGGGAAAAGCACCAGACACTTACCAAACATCCAGATCTCGTGAGAACTCACTCACTAACATGAGAACAGTATGAGGGAAGTGGACTCCCATGATCCAATCACTTCTCACCAGGTCCCTCCCTCCCTCTGCCTGTGCAATCCACACAGGCAGATTGCAATTACAATTGGAGAGGAGATGTGGGTGGAAACACAAGGCCTAACCATATCAAGGTCATTGTTATTCTTTGGATTCAGGCCCCTTTCCTCCATCTTTGCTTCTCTCCATGCCTTTTTCAGTCACATCTTCCTCTGACAGTTATCTATGGCCTCTTTCCCCCACTTTAAGGCCCTTGTGATTACACTGGACCTATCTGGGTAATCCTGGCTATTCTCTCTATTTTAAGGTCAGTTTATTAGCAAACTTAATACTATTTACAATCTTATTTCCTCTTATGCATGTAACCTCACATATTCACAAGTTCCAGGTATTAGGACATAGATGTCTGTGGCCAGTCTTTAGTTTGCCAATCACAGTTGGATATTATAATCAAATATTTACTTGTGTGTATCTTCTGTGAGTACATGAAATCTTTCGAAGCAGGACTTGGGTTCTCACTTTCTTATCCCAGTCCCAAGCACAGTCCCTGGTACATTGTATTTGCCAGTGAATAGCTGTTGAGTAACATGAAGTGTTATAAAGAAGAAGAAAAAAGATATAAATATGTAAAGGAAGCATAAGACTTGTTGATGGAAGTGTTAAACATAGGTAATTTTGTAGTAAGGGTGGCATTATTCTGGTTTCATTTTAACTTTTTTTAAATTTTAGATTTATAAAATTGATGCATGTAAATTACATGTTACAAACTGGGAAGTATTCTATAATATATCATTTCAGAAAGAAAATCAATATGGGCTTAGCTTATTATAACTACTAAATAGGTAATCCAACAAAAGCAATTTCCTAACCTTTAAAGAAGAGAAAAAGTGATTATGGAAATAGATTTTACATTTAGAAGTTACTTGCTGTGGCCTTTAAGGTTCTTGTCCTTTGTCACTCTGCCAGGTTAAGCAATTTTGTCCCACAGATTTCAGGGAACAGGCAAAGATTTCTGCATGTTTATGTGGAGATTTCAAAACTTATGAGATAGGGAAATGAAAATGGTGACTCCAGCTCTCAGAATAATTAAATCTTGAGTTTGTCAAATGTGTGACTACCCTGGAACATTCAAAGAGGAAAGATTAAAAAAGAAAAATCTCTAGGAATATTTAAACAATACAAACCTGGCTACTCTCAAAATTACTTACAAAAGAAAAAAAAAAAAGAAGGAGAAATGTAAAAGTTGCTGGCCCTGCAATAGTAGTCTTTATGAAGTCCACACAATTTAACATGTTTTTCATTACAAAGGGAGGAGTCAGTTATATCTGGACATTCAAAACAACTTTCAGCAGGTACTGTCTTCTGGGTTAGACCCTGTTTGCAATGACAAGAAGAATGGAGAATGTGGCTCTAGAGAGAGGCTGCCTGTGATCAACTTTTTTTGTTTTTGAGACAGGGCTTCGCTCCATCACTGCCACCTCTGCGTCCTGGGCTCAGGTGATCTGCCTGCCTCAGCCTCCCGAGTAACTGGGACTACAGGTGCACACCACCATGCCTGGCTCCTTTTTTTTTTTTTTTTTGTATTTTTTATAGAAGGGGGTTTTGCCATGTTGCCCAGGCTTGTCTCAAACTCCTGGGCTCAAGTGATCCACCTTTCTCGGCCTCCCAATGTGCTGGGACTACAGACATGAGCCACCGCCAACTGGCCCTGTGATCTACTTTTAGTTCAGCTATTTTTGATTTTTGTGACCTTGGGTAATCTTATTTTCGTTCCTTTGTCTAAATTTTTTAATCTGCAAACAAAGGTAATAGCACCTTCCTGATAGGGTTATTTTGAGGATTAAATGTGCAAGGACATGAAAGCATAGAAGACTAGCATAGAAGAGTGCTCCAATGAAGCCATACAATGTGTTATCTGGTTAGACTAGCTAGCAGAGTCAAGGAACATCTATGAATGTATCAGCTCTGTTCCCTGCATGCAGACAAACTATTGCCATACCTAAATGCTATAGTTTAGCCTGCTTGCTAACACTCCATAATGCAAAATATTGCACAGTAGAATTGCTCAATCACTTACTTTCTTTATGTAAAGGAGTGTAACAGTGTAGCCCTTTATTTGCCCTAAAACATTAATTTTTCTGATATAATGGGTTTATATCTAATAGTTCTGTGCACGTACAGACTAAACTCACTAATGCCAAATATGAATCTAGGCCAGGTGTGGTGGCTCATGCCTGTCATCTCAGTACTTTGGGAGGCAAGACAGGTGGATCACTTGAGGTCGGGAGTTCGAGACCAGCTAAGTCAATGTGGTGAAGCTCCGTGTCTACCAAAAGTATAAAAATTAGCTGGGCATGGTGGTGCACCTGCAATCCCAGCTACTTGGGAGGTTGAGGCAGGAGAATCACTTGAACCCAGAAGGTGGAGGTTGCAGTGAGCCAAGATTGCACCACTGCACTCCAGCCTGGGTGACAGAGTGAGACTCCCTCTCAAAAAAAAAAAAAAAAAAAAATATATATATATATATATGTGTGTGTGTGTGTATATATATGTACACACACATATGTATGAATCTAAATTAAAATTCAATATGCTTGCCTTATTAAAAAAATCCTTAAATTTAAAATGGATGCAAAATGACTTGCAATTTATATAACATGTGAAATGACACCTGGCTAGAAGCTCTCAATGCAACTTCTTCCCTCTTCTCAATAAAAGCCTATAAAGACAGAAATGCAAAATTGAAATCTGTAATACTGAAAACAAAAATTAGCCAAATGACAATTTCCAGATCACCTGAGGTAGACGAAATTAGCTAGGGAAGTGTTTTTAGTTCTCCTTCTTGGCATACCTAGGAAAAAGGGGAAAATGAATAATATGTACTTTGAATAAACGTGTGTGTAAATATTTCATATACATATTTACTGCACAATGTATAAATAAACAATACAATAACAGAGATGTATACAAGAGGTGGCCTTGTGAGAGCATTTCAAAAAGCCAGTACAATTGGTTTTGCTCAATTCCAAATAGCACTTGAAAAATTCAGAAGTGCATTTGTCATCTATAGTTTTTCATGTGTGATTTTTCAGTTGCACACTTTAAATACAGATGCTTCTCAATTTAAGATTAATGTACATCCTGATAAACCTATTGTTACATTGAAAATATCATAATTTGAAATGTATTTGATACACTTAACTTACCAAACTTCATAGCTTAGCCTAGCCTATCTTAAACATGCTCAGAACACATACATTAATTGGGAAAAATCATCTAACACAAAACCTATATTTTGTAATAAAGTATTGAATATTATACATAGATGAGTGTTTTGTAGACATGATGGGATGTGAAACAAAACAAAATATCCAAAAACCGGTGGCAACACAGAATGCTGTAGAGTATCAGTTATTCACCCCTTGATTGCATGGCTGACTAGGATCTCGGGCTCACTGCTGCTGCCCATCCCAGAAAAATATCAAAATTCAAAATTCAGGGTGTGATTTCTACCGAATGAGCATCATTTTCAAACATAATAAAGTAAAAAAAAAAATTCTTAATTTGGAGACTGTCTTTAGTTAGTGCCAACTATTCAGTGCTACTTAAATGTTTAACAACAAGCTCTCCCAAAATAAATAAATAGGCTTTGTAGGGCATGCTGATTTCTGCACTAGTGAGTCAAGTAAATACTGTTGCTTCGAGTCAGTGAGCTTTTGGATGGGCTTGATGTAGAGCTCCAATAACCAGAATATTGTTTTACCTCCCTAGTATTCTAAATGGTCAACATGGGATGCTTTCTTATTCATATCTGTGACCCCAGAACTTTGCACAGAGCTTGTCACAGCGTAGGTATTTAGTTAATGCTTCTTGACATAATAGCAAGGAGAGACGATGGTCTCTTAATTTACAAAGTAAATGAAGAATTTTGTAATCCTATCCAAGAATTCCAAGATACTTCAACTAAAAATGTGACACACCTAAGGAATCAATAGTAGGAATATATAGACTAAAAGCACATAGGAAGAAATCAATATAGAAAAATATTTCAGAACCAGCTTTGTTAATCATTATGCCATTATTGTGATTTACCAAAATTATACACTTAGAATTACTAACATCCAAATGATATGGGGGTATAAAATAAATCTGTTCTTGCTTTTTGTCTTATGTCATGGCTGAGAAAGAAATTGATATAGCATTCCTTTGAGGCTCAGAAATTTTTTGTTTCTTGGTGTTTGAAGGTAAATTTTGGACTCAATAAAACAAATTTTTAATTGGTAAATTAGGGTGAAAAGTACGTATCCATTTTCAATTTTTGACATTGCCAGGTTTTCCTCCACAGGGTTTTTACACATACGCACTCCTACCAGCAATGAAACAGTAGATTGTGTCACCATGTTTGCAATGTTTGCCAGTCTATTGAATTAAAAATGTTTTTCTGAGATGATTTAATTTGCATCTATCTTATTGGGAGTAAAGTTGAATATATTTTCACATGTTTACGGTAAATTGCCTTTTTTTCCTGAACTATATGTTCGTATGCTCTGTCAATTTTTTATTGATATTTTAAAATTGATTTTTTGTGCTCTTTAGCACTTTGTGGTATTAGATGTAGTCTCTCCTCCACCAAGTCATCAATGTCTTTCTGCTCTGATTACAGTGATTTTACCATACAGAAGTATGTTCTTTTTAATGCAGTCAAGCTTACCAATTTTAAATGAAAGCTAGATTATCAGTCATAGTTAGAAACACTTTACACAAACCAAATCATAAAATAATTGTTCCTTATTTTGATTTATTGTTCTATTTGGAATTTTTTCTGATGTAGACCATGAGGTGCTATCTTCTACTGGTTCTATATCTACCCTTATCCCTTCTACCCTCTTCTCAAATCTAGGAAGTGAACTTGTTGGGGAATATCACTTGCCTTCTGGTTTCTAGTTGTATTTGGCCAATTGAGATGAGTGGCAGCAGTTCAGAGGGAGAGGAGAACTGTCTTGTTGTGGGGTCCCTATGGCCTGACTGTGTTTTTCAACCTAAGGTCACAGCTGTTGTCTGATGTCCCTTTTCACACATCCCTCTCTGTCTCTCGGTGTTAGCCACTCTCTCCCCTTCAGGCCTATGTATGGTAAGAGGATCCTTCTGCTACTATCTCAGTACAATTTCTCCCACAATATCTCTAAACCTTTATAAATAGTCTCTTTATTAAATTCCTCATGTTACTGAATCTGAGTGTGCTATCAGTCCTTCTGTAACAATGTCAGATAGAGGATCCAATATTATTTTCTTTCCAGGTGGTTACTTAATTGTCCCATTAGACTTTATAAAATAGTCCATCTTCCTTCACTGATTTGAAATACTAAATTTTGTCATATATGACGTTTTTATGTGAGTTTGCATCTACTTCTGGAATTTCTATTTTGTCCCATTGATATTTTTATCTCTGTGTGCCAATACCAGATGATTACTACTACTTATATGTTGCAGTGTGTTTTAATATCTGGTAGAAGAGGTGCATCTTTATTGCTCTTTGTGCTCAGGCTAAGATTTTTTTATATATCTATATGAAATGTAGGATCAGACTATTTGTACATCCACTACCATAAAAAGAAAGGAAGACTAAACAACGACAGGAAGGAAGGAAAGAGAAATAAAGACAGACAGACATGAAGAAAAAAAGAAAGACAGAAATCAGAAAAAAAGAAGCCCATTGGTGTTTTTATTGGGATTGTGTTGAACTCTTTAAACTTCTACTTTAATGTATATTTTTTACTTATTAGTCTCACCTCTATGAATGTATCCTATAACTTCATTCTCATACATGTAAGCAAATATGGAATAACCAAAATTGTGCAAAATAAAAATGATAAAATTTATAGAATATTACTTATTTGTAAAATTTGAGGTACTTGTCTCTGTAGTAATATGTAAATATTTCTAAACATCCACTATTAAGTAAAAGGCAGAGTGCAGAGCAGTGTGAATAAAATACTATCAAGAAATCATACATATTTGTACTTGCTTATAGATGAATGAAGAATATCTAGAAGGATATATACAATACTAATAGATATGTGGCAGGTGTGAAGAAAACTGAATCAAGGAAAGACTGGGATGTGAAGAACACTTTTTTTCTCTAAACTTTCCATTTATATTTTTGACTTAATCCATAGGTGTATATTAATTTAATTTAATTTAATTTAAATAACTACTTTAAAAATGTGTATTTACTTGTGTCCTATGTACAAAACATGACCTCCTGCCATATTTGTGCCTAACACTTAAAAGAAATAGTATAAGTAAAGTTTGTGAAACAAGAGCAAACATTGTCTGACTTTAAAAAAAAAAAAAAAAAGACGGAGTCTTGCTCTGTCGCCCAGGCTGGAGGGCAGTGGCGCGATCTCCACTCACTGCAAGCTCCGCCTCCCGGGTTTACGCCATTCTCCTGTCTCAGCCTTCCGTGTAGCTGGGACTACAGGCGCCCGCCACCGCGCCCGGCTAATTTTTTTTTGTATTTTTAGTAGAGACCGGGTTTCACCGTGTTAGCCAGGATGGTCTCGATCTCCTGACCTCGTGATCCGCCCGTCTCAGCCTCCCAAAGTGCTGGGATTACAGGCGTGAGCCACCGCGCCGGCCTGTCTGATTTTTTATAACATGGTTCTGTTAGGTTCCAAATGTGGGGTAAAGCATGGGCCTTAGGTATCTTCTTACTGATTTCTCTGTCAAAGTAACTCATCAAATCTCTTCCACCAGGCAACTCTGATATGTGTGTCCTGACTTACTGAAAACCCAACTCATTTTTCTGCCTTACAATGTGCTCGGCATTCATTTTATTTCTGTTGCCTCACGGCCCCCGATGACAAGTTGTTCCTGTTTTGGCTGCAGATGTATGAAATCCATATAACTGCTTTTTGACTCCTGGCTTCTCTTCCTAGAACTGGTTCAGTTTTAAGGCAATGGGAAGTTTTATATGTTGCTCAGACTTGCCATCTTTAACAAAACCTTTGTACCCAGCATGCACTCTTTAAGCACCTTCTGGAATCCACTGCACATCTTCTGCCACTTTCCTGTACTGTCATTTGGTGAAAACCTTTGGGTGTCAAATTCATCTCTTAGTTTTTGGCAAAAATTTATGTCAATGAAGATTCAAGAAAACTACACTTCAACTTTTTGAAATTATATTGGAACCAGGCAATTTGCAAAAATTTTGAAAAATTTCTAAAAAATAAAAATATGTAAATGTTAAGTTAAAATTTAGGAGTAATTTGAGAAAGTGCAATTGCTATGGCCTATTGATGTGAAGCCTCTCATCCTTGGGCTCCTCCTCCTTCTTTCGTGGTTTTCATTTATATAATCCATTTTGTCCTATTTACCTTTTATTACCCTCAGGAATCTTTTTTTGTTTTTTAATTTTAATTTTTTGCTTTATTGGCTTCTTAACTTTTAATTTTATTTATTTATTTATTTTTTTATTTCAATAGCTTTTGGGGTACAAGTGGTTTTTGTTGCACGGATGAATTATATGGTAGTCAATTACCTATCTACTTTTTTGTCATTTCCCACCACTCTAGTCCAGGCTCTTCAAGCCAGAATTATAATATAATTTGGTCAGCACTTAAAGACCTCAGTGTTCCGTTTCTTCCTACTCATAGCTGACAAATTAATCATTATCTTATACTATTTATTCATATTATTCTTGTACTCAAAAGTCTTCTAGGGTTCTCCTGTTGTTTCCAAGATAAGATCTAAAGTCCTCAGTGATTTTATGATCCCTGTGATATGGAATCTTTAAATTTCATTTCCCACAGTCCTCCACTCCATTAGGTTTAGTTTTCTCCCTGGTATCCTACATATGTCTAACTTGTATTATGTCTTGTTTTCCTCTTCTTTCCATGTATTTGCATCTTCATTTTTAAATAACACTCAAGTAGTTAATTGAAACTGCAACTTTTACCTCTATTTTATTAACATTTTTAGTAGACACTATTGATGCCTCCTCATATCTCCTTTGCATTTATCATTCCAGTGATAGAAACTAGATGCTTACTGCATTCAAGTTCAAGCACTTTTGACTCTACTTGAAGCCTATCAGTCCAGGTAGGCCAGGAAGGAAGTCCTGGGAAGTGGTGAATATTCCCAGCACCCTTAGCCAATGATGAATGGAAGTTGAAGGATAAATACTCCATCTTTCTTATCTCTCCAAAAGAATAATTCTGAGTTATATTTTAGCATCTTTCTCAGTTCTTCAGTTGTTCACAGTGGTAACCTGCCATGGGAACCCACTAGATAACATACCACTTATTGGCTTCCCTCTTTTCCTCACCTTATTTCTCTACCTCCTTACCAGTGCCTTTGTGATCATCTCCCAAAGAAATAATTGCACTCAAATCCTTGTCTATCTTAGGGGAATCTAACTTATAGCCCAGTTAAGCTTAGTGTTCCACTATTGGAACGCTAAGCATGTGGGAGTTATTTATTTCCTACCGCTCAAGGTCATTGGCAAAGTCTCATTGTAAAAATTCAAAAAATTGCAACCTCAGGTTGTTGGGGTCCGCGTGTTTCCTAAACAAAGGAATGAACACACAAGACAACACAAGACAAGACAAACATTGCAGCTGCCTCGAATCGCCCGCTCTGCTTTATTTTATACAGTCGTTTGTGGAATGTTACCAAGTCACAAGACACATTGTTGTTTTTCTGACCTTTCCCTGACTTCGTTTGCAAGAGCAGGACTTATGGGGAACGCCCTGCTTCGTTTGCAAGAGCAGGACTTATTGGGAACGCCCTGCTTCATTTGCAAGAGCAGGACTTATTGGGAACGCCCTGCTTCGTTTGCAAGAGCAGGACTTATTGGGAATGCCCTGCTTCATTTGCAAGAGCAGGACTTATTGGGAACGCCCTGCTTCGTTTGCAAGAGCAGGACTTATCGGGAACACCCTGTTTGCGAGCACGTAGTCCTCTACATTTCCCCTTTCCTTATTTACAAGTTTGAATTTCTTTTAAAACCATCATTACATGTTGGGCTCGCTGGGATTTGGTGTTTGCCCTTTGGCACTGTCTCCAGCAGACTGTGAAAATGACAAAGGCAAGAACAACAATCAATACATTACTAGAAACAGAAGTCAGCAAAGTTTTTACAGGACTCATAGGGTTCAAAGACGTCAAACTTTGTGCAATACCAGTCATCAAATCTGCACAAGTCAGCAACGGTAACTGATTACAAAATGTTTCAGAAATGTTCTGTGTTAATTCTTGTATTTCTAGGGAAAGATTATTATGACCAATTAAAAGTCTCTTTATCTCAGTCCAATTATGTACAGTGCTGTTAAAAGGAACAGGAGTAATACAAAATTGAATAGTGTTCCAATCACATTTCAACAAAACTCGGGTATTCAACACTGTTAGCTGATATCCCAACCAAGAAACCACTTGTTCCAGATTATCTACTCGTTCAGTCAAATGAGCATCTATGTCTCGTTACTGCTGCCACAACAAATGTGATTGTTCATGCCATTGTTGCACAAATTCTGCATTTTGTATACTCTGGTGTAGAGCTAATCCAGCAACAGCGGTGGTGGAAGCAATTGCTACAAGTCCTATCACCGCGGACACAACGATTCCAACCATCCTCCGACTGCGGTGGACAAGATTTTGCATAACCTTGTAAATTTGAATAACCCCAGCAGATTCACTCCAAGTGCGTGTTAAGTTTACAGGTAGCCAGGTTTCTTTTCTGGCTCTTAGTATATATAAATCGGAATGAGACTCATTCCAATTATTATTCCACCAAGTAGTATTTATACAACTTAAGAATGTACAATTGTTTGTACAGTTAACTACCCCTGTATTATTATCCCATTTAAAAATTCCTATCAACAACAAGTAAGGCTTTCTTATACATGCAATAACATATCTAGAACTATTTCAATGCAAAGATATATGGAAAGGGTTAGCAATATTAGTAAGATTTAAGGACATGTTTCCCACAAAAGTGAACATTGGTTTACCAGCAGCTAGCAACTTCCAAATATGACCTTGTATTTGTGAGGTATTAGCCAAATGTGGCATAGGGGGTGATAGACCACCATCATGCCAAATAATAGTTTCATTGCCATCTGCAGCGATGTTGTGATTACCTATATGCCAACGCAGGTTGACATGGTTGAATTTAGTCTGAAAATCATGTACACTCCAATCTGTAACAAGGTATTTACGACTCTTCCCTTTTACTTCTAACAACAATCGTGGCCCACTACTTCTACATCTAGTCCACTCTAGTTGGGAAACACCTCCGGACACATCAGGGATAGGGCATAAAGATAATGTACTTGGCAGAGTTTCATCAAGTACTGCAGTATGATTATACTTGAAACTTTGAGCCACAACAATCATAGTAAAGGCAGAGATATGACTATGGTTATAGCGAACAGCCCAAGCCTCATGAGAAAGATGCAGACAATGCGGACTACCCCCAAGACATATAGGTAACCCTTCAACCCCAAATTGATATGAACTATTTACTGTGCCAGTGTCTAATTCAGGATCCTGGTTTAAAAAAGGCGATGGCATCCAAGCAGTATCATTAGTAAATACTGGGACTTCTCTGTCTCCCCAGGCCACACCTTGATATAAGGGTGGAAAAGGAATATAAGCCCAGTAGTAAATTCTCCAGCTGTTACCTGACAATTTACTATGGCCAGCATAGCCAGGAATAAAGTCAGTGGAGTTTTGGGCTGCCCAGCTTGTTGAACAACCCCGTCAGCTTCTTAACTGTTTCAGTTGTCCCCATGTTGGGGGCTCCGCACGTCAAGTTCTGAAGGTGAATGTTCTCTGAGCGCTCAGATTTGGCTCCTGGAATTCCTTCAGGAACTCTTTGGATCGGCTTCTCTTCGCCATGGCACTGTTTCAACCGTCGAGATGGAAACCAATTGTCTCCGGCACCTGTACGGGCAAGAGCATAGCCTCGGCCCCATTGTAAAACGTTTCCTTTTAAATATTTCCCTTGTAATGAAGGATAATACACCCACAGATTACTGTTTTGTGGCTTTTCTAAAGGCTGTTGAAAATGTTTCACCACTGCAGACTGCTGTAATTGGCGCCAATGGTTGAGAAAATTTAAAGTAAAAAGGGCTTTCAGAATTTGATGTTTTGGGGAATCTCGCCCATCTCCCCCTTTTTGCTTTAAAAGTTGTAATTTTAAGGTAGCATTGGCTCTTTCAATAATTGCTTGACCTTGACTGTTAAATGGAATACCAGTGGAATGATGAGTATGGTATAAAGAGAGGAAGGCAGCCAATTTGCGAGAGCAATAAGCAGGGGCATTATCAGTTTTTAATTCAGCAGGGACTCCCATAACTGCAAAGCAAGTAAGTAAATGAGTAATAACAGAGTCAGCCTTTTCAGAGGGTATGGCGTAGCCCACTGGAAATGTGACCACGTATCAATAGTATGATGAACATATTTTAAACGACCAAAGGAAGGAACATAAGTTACATCCATTTGCCAAATGTGATTTTGTTGAATGCCTCGAGGATTAATACCTGGACTTAAAAAAGGTGCAATAATAGGAGCACAAGATGGGCAGGCTCTGACAATAGCTCGGGCTTGACGGCGTGTTATAGAAAATCGCCGTTGTAATCCTAAACTATTAGTATGATGTAGTTGGTGCTCATCCTGAGCCCGTTGGACACTGCCAATAAGTAAAGAATCAATCTGACTATTGCCAAAAGATAAAGGTCCTGGCAAAGCTGAATGAGAATGAATATGAGTGATAAAAAGGGGGGCAGTGCGGGAAGTAAGAGTTACAAATAATA
The DNA here is from genome assembly GCF_037993035.2 of Macaca fascicularis. Classification (NCBI taxonomy): domain Eukaryota; kingdom Metazoa; phylum Chordata; class Mammalia; order Primates; family Cercopithecidae; genus Macaca; species Macaca fascicularis. The sequence goes on along the minus strand of NC_088385.1, from coordinate 88,953,982 downwards.
AAGAAAATAATTTTTGTAAAGGAGTTTGAGGAAATAATGGTAAAGAAGCCTGAGAAATATATTTAGTTACATATACAGCATATTGGGAATCACTAACTATATTACAAGGGGTTTGAGGCCAGTCTTGTAGAACCATAAGAATGGCAAAAAGTTCTCCTTGTTGTACTGATTCAAATGGATAGTGAGAAATTTTTGAATTGTCTGAAGTCCAGTATCCAGCCTTTCCATTGCTTGAAGCATCAGTAAAAAAGTGGGACCTTTAACTGGAGTGTAAGAGATAGGATTATATGGCAGTAAAGAATATTGTTGCAGAAAAGCAAACAATTGATTACTAGGATAATGCTGAGAAAAAGAACCAGTATACTCAGCGCAAGCCACTTGCCAACCCTCATGAGTTTCCAGCAGAGATTCAATGTATTGATTAGATAATCGGGTAATAATTTTTACAGGGTCAGCACCAAGCAACTGACGAGCTCGATGTCGTCCTTTAACAATTAATTCAGCCAATTTATCAATATATGGGTGAATTTTCTTAATGGCTTTACTAGCCAAAAACAGCCACTCCAGAATATTATTATCTTGGTGTAAAACGGCCCTTGGCGAATGGGGAGTATGAAAAAGACACAACGAAAGTGGAAGATTGGGTGCAATATAATCAAGGGGAGCTTCACTGATTCTATTTTCTACAAATGACAATTCTTCTTCCGCTACAGGGGATAAAGTCCCCATAGATTGAATACAAGTATTTACAGCTCTAAGATCAGTTAATAAGTGCCATTTTCCTTTTTTTTTTTTTTTTTTTTTTTTTGGACAAGACAAACACAGGGGAATTCCATGCAGAAGTACTTGGTTCAATATGCCCCTCGGCCAATTGTTCCTTAACTAAATTCTTTAAAGCCTTAAGTCTTTCTTTAGATAATGGCCACTGTTCCACCCGAAAAGGAGTTGTAGTTTTTCACTTCAATTTTAAAGCTTGAGGCTTGTGGACAGTGGCTAAGAGTTTAAAGGATTGTAGCCCATTTTGAACATCATATTTTTGGCAGCTGAAGAAATACGAGGAATGCTTAAAAAGGCACCAAATTGTTGTAAAAGATCACGGCCCCAAAGGTTAATATTAATGGGAACAATATAAAAGAACACTTTTCCTTGTTGTCCTTCAGGTCCTACACAGCTCATGGGCTCGAAAGTTTGGTAGACTATAGAAGCAGTACCTAGGCCGGATAGAGTAACCGATACTTGTTTCTTTTTCCAATGATCAGGCCATTGAGCCAAACATTATTATATACATCCACTCCTGTGTTGACTAAGCCCTCAAAAAGTATCCCATTAATTTGCAATGAACATAAAGATTTTTGATCAGAAACTAAAGTTTCCCAGAAAACAGTTTTCCCAGTACTACCGAAACCTCCTTGACGAGACACATCTCTAGATAAGAAAGGAAAAAAAGGCAATAAAAGCAATTATGCAATACATTCCCCTGCCTCTAGGTGCATAAGTTGTGAGACTTGTACCATAATAAGGATTTCATCAGTAAAATCAGGATCAATAATTCCTGGGACCACCATTAACCCCCACATAGCATTGCTGCTTTAACCTAGTAAAAGTCCTACATGTCCCTTTGGCAAAGGACCACATACTCCGGTAGCCAGCTTATATATTCCTCTATTAGGAGATAAAGTATAAGGTTGGACAATAGCTAGGTCAGCAGCGGCACTCTGCTTAGTGGCAGCATAAAGCTGAGAAACTGGGGTAGGGTAAGATGTCTTTAAGGAGGACTCGAGGTCATTCCTTGATGTTGTAAGCCACTGCTCACTGGGTACTGGGGTAGGCCTGCATTGTACTTGTTGGGGCCCCAAGCCTGCAGGCCCCGGCTCCCATTTCCCGAGAGGGGTGACAGTACATTCCCACTTTTATCAGTTTTTGAACGGCATTCATTGGTCCAATGTTGACCCTTGCCACATCGTTTACACATATCAGATGGTAACCTTTTTTCTTTTAGAGCAGAAGAGCCTAATTTTTTCCGGCATTCCTTTTTAAAATGACTGGGTTTCCCACATTGGTAGCATATACCTTGTTTAGAGTTGCCTTTTAAAGCCTTAGAAAGTGCCCCAGCAAACAATTGAGCATTGTAAATAGCTCCTCCAACACCTGCACAAGCCCGAATGTATTCAGCTAAATCAGCTCCACTAGCTTTTAGAGGATGCAGCAATTTTTGGCACTCAGGATTAGCACTCTCAAAAGCCAGAGTATCCAAAAGAATTTTAGCAGCAAGGCCTGAACCTACAGTCTTTAATACAGCATCTTGAAGACGGGCTACAAAATCTGGATACGGCTCAGTGGCTCCTTGTAGGATCTTTACAAAAGATAAAGAAGTTTTACCCACTATTCCAAACTTAGTCCACGCTTTTATAAACAAGGCTTTAATCTGAGTGAGAGCAATATCATCTAGGCCTGCCTGAGCATTAAGAGTGGCGTATTGTCCTGAACCCGTAAGCTGCTCTTCAGTAGCCCTGGGGGATTTCGTGTAGCATTTTTTCTAGCTTGTACTCTTGCTTCCTCCCACCACCAACTTTTTAATTGAAGCCATTGCGAACGATCAAGGACAGCCTGTCCCAACGTTTCCCAGTCAATAGGAATCATCATATGTTCTGAAGAGAAGGAATCGAGAAGGCCAAGGACAAACGGTGATTGAGGTCCATAATTAGAAATTGCAGCTTTCATTTCTTTCAAAAATTTAAATTGTAGGGCTGTAAAAGTCACATTCTGGCCACCGTTTGGGAACTGAGCATTGGGGCCAAAAGCATCCCGTGTTATTGGGAATAAATCTAATTCCTCGAAATCATCCTTTTCCTTCGATTCCTTCTTTTCTCCTACAGGAGGAAGAGGCACAGAGAAAACCTGACCTGACATAGGCAAAGAGGTTGGAGGTGGAGGCAAAGGGAAATCCTTTTAGCAGAAGGGAAGGTAACAGGGAAGGCTCATGGCGGAGAGATAGGAGAAACAGGAGCAGCGGTATCTTGCAATTTTAACAACTGTTGTAACATCTCTAAAATGTGCTGCAAATCAGAATTTCCTTCAGATGAAGGAGGCATTAGCTCTTTTTCCAATTCCTTGTCCTCAACAACCGGGGCATAAACATGTTCCTCTCTAAGATCATTCCTCTCTAAAGCTTCAGATGCCTCACCTCCTGTGGCAGTATCGCCATGCTCTGAGTCAGTTTCAAGTAACTCTAATGCCTGAGTAATGGAACTACACACAAAGTCCACAAAGTCAGAGGCATCATTTGCCCTCGCTGATGAGCTTGACGCAGTACTTTAACCACTTGTAACCATTCCTTTTGATTTAACTGCACTTTGGTTTGATATTGAAACCAATAACAATGTTGTTCAACATGGGCAAACAATCACTTCAAAGTCTTATGTTCCTTAACTAACTTCTACTCCTATACACATCAACAGTCCCTGCAGTAACCACAAATATTCAGAGGCCAGAGAGGTGGAATTCCCCATAATTTTCCCATGGGTCCCCCTTTCTTTATTTACCTGCCCAGGTGTTCCCCCTCCGGTTCCTTGCTCTCGTGGAGCCACGGACCCTGCTCGCTGTGCCAGATGTTGGGGTCCACGTGTTTCCTAACAAAGGAATGAACACACAAGACAAGACAAACATGGCAGCTGCCTCGAATCGCGCACTCTGCTTTATTTTATACAGTCGTTTGTGGAATGTTACCAAGTCACAAGACACATTGTTGTTTTTCTGACCTTTCCCTGACTTCGTTTGCAAGAGCAGGACTTATTGGGAACGCCCTGCTTCATTTGCAAGAGCAGGACTTATCGGGAACACCCTGTTTGCGAGCACGTAGTCCTCTACATCAGGCATAAATGGGTTTAAGTCAACACTTCAGCACAGAAAGATCCTCTTTTCTTCTAGACTGCTGCGTCATTTACTCTTTGTATCAATCATTTATTATATAATTATTCTTTCCATGAATGATGTTTATCAACTATGTGTCTGAAACTGTTCTAGGTACTAAGGATACTATGGTGAACAAGACTGGGAAAAATACCTTCTTTATGTTTCTAGTGGTGGAATCTGATAAAACAACATTGTCATATATAAGCATATTGTATCATGTGCTGCTTGGTATTGAGATGGTTTGTTATACACTGATTAAAGCACTACATGGCTGAGCAAATAGAATTCTATCTGTATTCTCCCTTACTGACAGCCAATGTCCTATATTATGTTTTCCTCAACTTGAGTAGCCCCTTTCAATGCATTTGGTTTGTTTAGTCTGCTGTGCTCCTTTTCTTTTTCTTTTCTGACAACTAAAATCTTATATCTTATTTTTTTGTTTTTTGAAAGGTTGATTAGGCTGGTGCCCTAGTCCTAACTGGCTCTATCATTTGAACAATTCTAAAACATACTGAAAAGATAAAACCATACACCAGTAGAATCCTCATCTGTTAATTAGAGGATAAATTAAACTGTCAGGAATACATCTCAAAGGGTATTATGTAATAATGACCCCTTGTAGAACTGATTGAATTAATGCTCTCATTTTCCGTAACACTTGAAGCTTTCATTGATAGTTATATACCTGTTGTTACTTATATTCTAGATGACCATTTGTCCAACTAGAGTTTTAGTTTAAAGGATTGCATAGTATCTTTATACTTTACTTTCCCACCACAATATCTGACATAGTCTGTCTTAAATAGGTCTTATGTATGTACTCATTAAATATTTTAGAAATAATGAATAGGTGAATATATAAAAATATGAATTGTCTAGTTGAATTACATTAGGAAATTTTAATTGATAGATGGCATTCAATCTAATTTATGTTTATGGAAAGACATAATGCCTAATATAGCTCTTTAAAATGTATATGGTTTATTTTCTTATTTCAACCTCACCTACTTTGGAATTCCTTAGATATGGAATACACAGTTTTAAATTATGTTAAATTCAATAAGAGAATAAAAAAGAATAGATAAGCCTTAGAGAAACATGAGGAGTTTGTGCCAATAGATTTCTCATACGACCTCATTTCTACTGCTGGGCACACAATTTGGCTTAGTTTTCTGGCAGCTGAGGCAAAAAAAGAATCATACTGAGCTAAGTAATATTCATACTTGATATAAGAGGCATAAAAATTCCCCTGCAGGGGCAAATTATTTCTTGGATATAAATTTAGTGAGACATATATTATGTAGATCTACATTTAAGGGAGCAGCCTGTACAGTTCATAATGTCTTCCGTTTTGTTTGTACCAAAGTGGGGGACTGCTGTTCAGATAAAAATATATATTTTTGCCTATTTAAAAGTTGAGGACAGAGTATTGAATTACAGGGCATAGCAAATACTCAGTTAAGTCATTCCTGTGGGGCCTTGAATAATATAGCTGTTCATGTAACTCATGTCTAAATTATTACAGAGATAGAATCTACCAAATCCAGATGAATAATCCTTACCATCTTATGAAACTCTGATTCTCATATATCCATATTTTAAGACAGTCTTTAACAAGTGCCCTTGACAACTTTAGCCATCACATGTGACAGGGAAAAACTGTCATTCTCCTATAATTCTGAAACCTGAATTTATATTCTTACTTGAACAAAGAGCCAACTCACTCATCATGGATGTGGGTAGCAGACATGTCTACAGAGTCAATTTTCCTCTACAAAATAACTTTGCGTATTCTTACTGACTCTCAAGAGCTCTGAGTCATAACATGGAAGAAAGAATATGGGTTAGAAACATGTTAAGTATATTATTGACTGATTTCATCATTCCAAGAACTTAAGGGTGTTTCCTATAGAACAATCTGATTTTCAAAAGAACTGCCTCTGTACGTGGATCTGTCAATTTTCCAGCTGGCAGATAATAATATTTTACATTTGGGTTGTTGACATTAATTTTCACCTTTGCTCACTTATTCCTATGCTGGTTAAAAATCTTTCTCCCTTATTTTCCATTTCATTTTTTTGTCTAGAAATATCTGACTAATGGAATAAATCTAATCAATATGACAATTCAATCATTCATTCATCATTTACTGAGCTTCCAATTTGCAGTGCTGAGCATATAGCAGTGAACCAGACAGCCCAGTTGTGCTCATGTAGCTAAAACCAAGTGGGGAAAATACACACTGAACAGCAACCACACTTCCATTTCCAGCAATATGATATCTCAGATGCCTAGAGAAATCATCTTCATATGCAACCTAAAATTTAGAAATAAAATATTTTAAAGAATGTAGACCTTTGGCATGGTCTATTGGATAAAGAAAATATGGTACATATACACCATTGAATATTATGCAACCATAAAAATGAACAAGACCATTTCTTTTACGGGAACATGGATGGAGCTGGAGGCCATTATCCTTATCAAACTAACACAGTAACAGAAAATCAAATGCCACAGGTTCTAACTTATAAGTGGGAGCTACATTATAAAAACTTCTGAAAACTAAGAAGGAAACAACAGACACTGGGGTCTACTACTTGAGGGTGGAAGGTGGGAGGAGGGAGAGGAGCAGTAAAGATAACTGTTAGGTACTGGGATTAATACATGAGCAATGAAAAAATCTGTACAACAAACCTCTGTGACATGTGTTTACCTATGTGTATTAGTCTGTTTTCATGCTGCTGAATGATAAAGACATACCCGAGACTGGGCAATATACAAAAGAACGAGGTCTTTTGGACTTACAGTTCCACATGACTGGGGAAGCCTCACAATCATGGTGGAGGGTGAAAGGCAGATCACACATGGCATCAGACAAGAGAAGACAGCTAGTCAAGAGAAACTCCTATTTTTATATAACCATCAAATCTTGTGAGACTTATTCACTATCATGAGAACAGCACGGAAAAGACCTGCCCCATGATTCAATCATTTCCCACCAGGTCCCTCCCACAACACGTGGGAATTGTGGGAGCTACAAGAGGAGATTTGAGTGGGGACACAGAGTTAAGCCATATTATTCCACCCTGGCCCCTCTCAAATTTCATACATTCACATTTCAAAACCGATCATCCCTTTCCAACAGTCCCCCAAAGTCTCAACTCATTTCAGCATTAACTCAAAAGTCCACAGTCCAAAGTCTCACCCAAGGCAAGGCAAGTTTCTTCCAGCTATGAGCCTGTAAAATAAAAAACAACTTAGTTACTTCCTAAATACAATGGGGGTACAGGCTGTCAGTAAATACAGCCATTCCAAATGGGAGAAATTGGTCAAAATAAAGGGTTACAGGCCCCATGCAAGTCCGAAATCCAGTGGAGCAGTCAAATCTTAAAGCTCTCAAGTGATCTCCTTTGACTCTATGTCTTGCATCCAGGTTACAGTGATGCAAGAGGTGGGTTCCCATGGTCTTGGGCAGCTCTGCCGCTGTGGCTTTGAAGGGTACAGCCTCTCTCCTAGATGCCTTCATGGGCTGGCATTGAGTCCCTGTTGTTTTTCCAGGCACATGGTGCAAGCTGCCAGTGGATCTACCATTCTGGGATCTGGAGGATGGTGGCCTTCTTCTTACAGCTTCACTAGGCAGTGCCCCAGTAGGGACTCTGTAGGTCCCCTCAGTGTGGGGGCTCCAACCCCACATTTCCCTTCCATACTGCACTAGCAGAGGTTCTCTGTGAGAGCCCTGCCCCTGTGGCAAACTTCTTTCTGGACATCCAGGCATTTCCATACATCCTCTAAAATCTAGGTGGAGGTTCCCAAACCCTAATTCATGACTTCTGTGCATCTGCAGGCTCAACACTACATGTAAGCTGCCAAGGCTTGGGGCTTGCACCTCTGAAGCCATGGGCTGAGTTCTACATTGGACCCTTTCAGCCAAGGCTAGAGTAACTAGGACACAGGAAACCAATTCCCTAGGCTGCACACAGCACAGGGACCTCTGTCCAGTCCATGAAATCACTTTTTCCTCCTAGGTCTTTGGGTCTGTGATGGAAGGAGTTGCTGTGAAGACCTCTGACACGCCCTGGAGACATTTTCCCCATTGTCTTGGGGATTAACATTCTGCTCCTTGTTACTTATGCAAATTTCTGCAGCTGGCTTGAAGTTTTCCTCAGAAAATGGGATTTTCTTTTCTATGGCATTGTCAGGCTGAAAATTTTCTTAACTTTTATGCTTTGATTTCCTTACAAAACCGAGTCCCTTTAACAGCACCCAAGTCATCTGTTGAATGCTTTGCTGCTTAGAAATTTCTTCCACCAGATACCCTAAATCCTCTCTCTCAAGTTCAAAGTTCTGCAGATCTCTAGGGCAAGGGTAAAATGTTGCTAGTCTCTTTGCAAAAACTTAACAAGAGTCACATTTACTCCAGTTCTCAACAAGTTCCTCATCTCCATCTGAGATGACCTCAGCCTGGATTTCATTGTCCATATCATTATCAGCATTTTGGTCAAAGTCATTCAACAAGTCTCTGGGAAATTCCAAACTTTCCCATATTATTCTCTCTTCTTCTGAGCCCTCCAAACTGTTTCAACCTCTGCCTGCTACCCAGTTCCAAAGTTGCTTCCAAATTTTTGCGTATCTTTTCAGCAGTTCCCCACTCTACTGGTTCCAATTTACTATATTAGTTCATTATTACACTGCTAATAAAGACATACCCGAGACTGGGCAATATACAAAAGAAAGAGGTTTATTGAACTTCCATTTCCACATGGCTGGGGAAGCTTCACAATCATGGTGGAAGGTGAAAAGCATGTCTCACATGGTGGCAGACTAGAGAAGACAGTGTGTGCAGGGCAATTCCTGTTTTTATATAACCATCAAATTTTGTGAGACTTATTCACTATCACAAGAACAGCATGGAAAAGACCTGCCCCCATGATTCAATCATCTGCCACCAGATTTCCTCTTACATGGGAATTATGGGAGCTACAAGTTGAGATTTGGGTGGAGACACAGAGTCAAACCATATCACTATGCAATGAACCTTCACATGTACCCCAAAAACTAAAATAAAAGTTTAAAAAAAAAAAAAAAAAAGAATGTAGACCAGAGGCCAGAGGGAGATTTACCCCAAAGCTAATAGAAGTTTAAGTTTTAGGGCTCCTTCCAAAGTCCCGGCAAGTTTGCATTTATTATTTTGTATTCTTTTTCTTAAAGAGTCTCCCCCAAACTATTTAAGATTCAGGTCCTACAAAGTGATTCTTGCCTTCATAAATTCATAGATGAATGAATGAGAAAGTAAGACAAAAACCTCAGAGATAATACATAAGGGTAAGCTGTGAATCCAGAAAATTAAGGTATCATTGAAATAGAATTCATTTTGGTAACATCTATCCATCCTCTGTAGCCTGAGTGGAAAGAGAAACACAGGCAGGTGTTAGACAGGAAAAGCCCTTCATAAAGCCAGGATTCCAAAAGATGACACACCTTCACTGGGTGAACTAGAAACAAACAAAGAACATATCACATAAAGGTGCAATGACAACAGTTGCCTACCATGGAATTTTTTCTGGTGGAATATGAAAAAGTATGTCTTAAGAATTTTTAACTACAAGCCTGACATCAGGAGAATATGGGGCCTAAAATTCTATTTGTGTAGCCTTCAAAATTCCATGCTTGCAATGTAGTCAAAATGGGCACTACATTCTGCTTGTACAATCAACCTAAATCTTCAAGTTCATTAGAGCATTTTGTGTATTAGAGTTACTATAGGCAATGGCTTTGCTCATTGTTTTACTACTGTAAAATACAGGTTACCATGTTTTGTTTTTAGTCTTTAGCATTGGTTTCCTTTTGTTCTTTTTATGCTACCACAATCGTATTACCTTTGCAGCCTTTGCCCATGGCTGAGTCTCAAAACTATCACATGTTCTCAATTTTCCCAATTTCCAGTACCTAATTTTCTATCAGTAATCTTTGCTTCATATAAATGACTTCAAATTTTGGAGGCTTTTTATTGTAATTTATTATATTTATGATTCTGTGGTTCAGCTGGATGGTTCTTTTCCTAGTTTCTTATGGGCTCACTAATACAGGTGCATTCATCTGAGGATTAATTCAAGGCTGATCCTCTCTCTGCATGATAGAGGCAATATTCCAAGAGAGAAAGTTCCACACATAAGCACTTAGTAAGCCTCTGTTTGTGTCACATTTGCTGATATTCCATGGGCTAAAGCAAGTCATATGACCCAGCCCAGAGTCAACGGGGGAGGGGACCTTATGAATTTGGAAAGTGTTACTCATTGAGGGTGGTTGATGTAACAATCTATCACAATGAGTTGCAGCTTTTATATGGATACATAGCCAAATAGTTTCACCTTCTCAAAACCATTCCTAGTCAGGGGAGGTAAGATTAATGAAAATAAATAATTTAATGAATAATTGTATCCATTACATATGATAAATGATAAACACTTTAGTAGAAATTAATATTTGGAGAATTTTATCAATAGTGAAGGAATGGTAAAATAATCTACAGTAACTGACTCCCCAAAACACAATCTCTTGAATTTGCAAAACATCATTTTATAGTGAAACAAGTAGATTATTTTTTGTCACTGGTGGCTATTTGAGCTCCATTCCACTTAGTACATTGCAAAACTGGAATGAGACGCTTCTGTTATATTTCTCTGGCAGTGGCCATGTTTAGACAGTCTCCTCCATATGGAGTTCATTTTGCCTCCCAAAAATCTATGGTATCTCATTATAGTATGTTCTGACCTCAATGAGTTTTGATGTTTTTAACTGTTTTCTTCTCCTTTTTACTTTCCTCTCTCTCTCTCCTTGTTTCCTTCCTTTTTTTCTTTTCTTTCCCTTTCTTCTTTTTACATGGTAACCCACATATACATATAAGAACATTGACTCTCAAGAATTTTGAATCACACTTGGAAGAAAGAATGTGGATTGGAAACATGTTGAATGTATTATTGACTGACATCATTGTTCCAAGAGCTTAAGGGTGACCCCTGTAGAACAACCTGATTTTCAAAAGAACTGGCTCTGGAATCAAATCTGCCAACTTTCTAATTCTTACAGAGATTCAACGCTTTTTCTGGAGTAAATGCTCCTTAAATTATTGCAAGGCTTTGGTTAATTTCCAGAGTTCTGAAAAATCAGATTTTGACTTTTTTTTTTTTTTTCTTTTGCCAGTTTCCTCATTGTTTTAATAGAGGGGTGGATTTTGAAAATTTCTTCTGACATTCTGAAGAGCTTCTTCTGTGGTCAATTTTTAATGAAGTAATTAGAATCTGAGGTACTTCTCCAAAATAAATTGTTGGTTTGTGGGATAGTGGAATGGAAGAATGAAATAATCCATTACAGCAAGTGATTCCTGAGGATGTCAGAACCTCTCTTTTATGAAGCCTTCTTCTTGCATCTGGCTTTATCTCTACAAGGACAGAACAGATGATCTAACTGGTAGGCTTTTCTCCCTAAGATTTAGTTTAATAAAATTACTTATACATTAGAATTGGATAGAACTCAGTCGATATTACAATCCCACTACTTATTAAGCATGTATTCTTATACAAGTAGTTTAACATTCATTAGTTTTAATTCTTTCATCTAAAACTTGGAGGCTGTCCTGGAAAGTCATGAGATACAGTAGACACTGTAAAAATGTTAGCAATTTTAAATAATAATTGCATTTAAGAGCATCTTTTCTTCAGTTATAGTGGCAGATGTTTTTATGTCTTTCTTATAGAATTTCTGCAAATATTTAAAATTACTACAGACAATCGCTGTTTTTGGTTCAAAATGGGCATCATGAATTGATAAAGGATATACTTTCTGTAAATGGTGAATTTATTTATTAAAATGTTTTTAAGTTTCAAAACACTTGGTAATTAAATATCCTTTGTTCTAAATAAATACAACTTAATGGAATTAGGACAATTGTGGACACTCCAGGATATAAAATATTTACTGACAAATATGAGTGACCAAAAAGAAAAAAATGATTACAGAATCTACCTAGAATTTTCTCTGAGCCTGCTTAACTTTCTTACTTTAAAATGAACTTTAAAAAATAAAAATAAAAACCCAAAACAAAACATCTTTTTTCAACTTCCTAAAGAATAAAAAAATAAAAAACTTCCATTGGACATCCCATATTATGCTTTATGTTTTGAAACCTAAGAACTCAATATTTACTTAAATAATTAACTATTTTTATACTGAAAAACATATAAACATAAAGAAAGAACACCACAAACCCACAGATACACACAATAGTTTTTCTTTTCTGATACAAAAATATAACTTTATTATGTACTTTTTTCATATTATCTAATGTTAGAGTACACAGCACTTTTGTACAATGATAATCCATCTGAGCTAGATGTGAAAATGATTATAGAAGCTAATGCATTTTTTTGAGATTGGATAATATTCTATGACATATGTTTATGACAATGGCACATATTTGGCAATATTTAGAAATATTTTAAATTACTGTCACTGAAGAGAGTGGAGAGGCAGTGCTTCTGGCATCTAGTTGGTAGAGAACAAGGATGCTGCTCATAATCCTACAATGCTCAAGATGGGCTCCATTTACAAAGATGTATCTGGTCCACAGTTGGACCAGATGTCAATAGTGTTGATGTCAATAGTGTTGATCTTGAGAAATTCCAGTCTAATCATATATTTTATTATCATTTTTCTTTTCAATATTTTTGGTATCAAGCTATAAGATATTCATTTCCTATTGTGGTTATGAAAGTTTTTTCAAACACTAGATTTGAAATATGATCTTAAATTTGAACTTAATATTTTTTATTCTTTTCATAGTTAAGTATTTAATCCACCCGGGGTTATTTTATTTTATTTATTTTTTATTTTTTGCTTTTTAACTCTTGTGATTTGGGATGCCAAGGCAAAAAGCCAATTGTGTGAATACCACTAATTAAATAACCTATCTTATTTCTCCCTGAATTATGACACTCTATGTGCATGTAAACAATGTTTTGGGATCTATATTTTGTTTCACTCATTTATTTGCATAATCTAATGCAAGTACCACATAGTTTTGATTATTTAATATTTGATAAGGCATTATAATCTTTTTGATACAGGTCAGGCTATTCTTCTCTTATTATTGCTATTTAATAGTTCCTTGCATATGCTTTAGCATTTATTTTCCATATGATCTTTAATAAGGCTTTCTCCAATTTAAAAATAATTATCACACATTATGTTTTATTAATTTTAGCTTTCATATTTATCTTTGTCTTTTATTTTTCTCTTAATTTATCAAAATAAATATTGAATTGCTTAAATTTAGATTTTCTTTTTAATAACAAGTGCTTTTTAGTCTATACATTTTTGCTTGAACATGACTTTTGGTTACACCCCACACATTTTGGTGTTTTTTTATATTTGTTGCTCTCTCTTTCTGTCTCTCGCTGTCTATGTGTATATATACACATATATATGTATATATATTTGTATGTTATCTATATATAACATATACATACAAACATAAAACATTTACATTAATATAAAATATGCACATGTAAATATTTAAAAATATAGTAATATTAAAATGTTATGAACAGTCTATGATCAATTTTTTAAAATATTGTGTATTTGTGCATGCATTATATAATTTTATTTATTATTTATTATTCAATTATCTTACATGCTTGTATTTTATCTAATTATCTCTGTGAAATCACCCAAATATTAAAATATTGAAGTATAATTTCACTCATTAAACATAACACAGTACAGAATGTCACACAAATAAAATATGTGTAGCTTGCTGAATAATCACACAAGAATGCACCCATTTCCTATTACCCAATTCAAGATCTAGAACATTATCCAAATCCCAGAAGCCCATCTATTACTCTTTCTCACTCAATAACTCCCTCCTTATCTTAAAATGAAATCATTATTCTAGCTTCTCAAATGAGGAATTATTCCTGCCTCTCTTTGCAATGGATGCAATTGTAATTGTTAAACATAGACAATAATCTTGTACAATAACAGAAAATATTGTATACAGTATAAAATATCTGTATGTAACTAGATAATATTTTAGGTGTACTCATATATTATAAAACATACTTTATTGTTTTTAACTTCTTTTAATATTTTGTTATACAATTTTTCTGTTAGTTTACTTTTATTGCTGTCTAGGATTCCATTAAACAAATTCACTAAAATTTATTCATTCTACTATTGTTGGATATTTGAGTTGTTTCCAGTTTAGGGCTCTTAAAAATAATATTTTAATGAACATACATATCTTATACATGTCATGTCTCTTGATGCATATATATATATGAATTTCTTTTGGGTATATATTCAGTAGTGAAATATCAGCATCAGAGGATATGCCTATGTTAAACTATAGCACATATGGCCAAATAGTTTTCCAATATGTTTGCACCAAAATACACTCTTACCAGCAGAGTGTAAGAGCTCCTCTTGCTGTATAGCTTTGCCAATACATGGTATTGTCAGTCTTTCCAATTTTACTCAGACAAGCATTTGTGCAGTTGTATCTCATTTAGTTTGCCTTGCCCTGATGACTAATGTTCTGTTTGTTACCTATTGTACGCTGTATTTCTGAATTGTCTTACTTTTTATCGATTTTGTAAAAGCTTTTTACCTATTTTAGATACAAGCCTTTTGTCACTGATGTGACACATTTTTTTTCATTGCTTATGCTCCCCCCGTTTAAAAAGTCTTTTCCAACCCTATTTTTAAAAATTCTCTTTTACTTTTATTCTAGAAAAGTTATTTACAAGTACACTTCACTTAAAATTAATTTCTGTATATCTGACAAGTAGGGAAAGATTAAGTATTACCTTTTTATGGACATTCAATTGGACTGACACTATTCTACATATTTGAATTTTTAAAATATATTTGTTTTTAGAGCAGCTTTCAGTTCACAATAAAGTTGAGCAGAAAGTACATTGAATTATCATACAATCCTTGCCCCCATACTTCTACAGTCTCCCCCACTATAAATATATCTCACCAGAGTAGTACATTTGTTACAATCAATGAATCTACATGGACACATCATTATCACTCAAAGTCCATAGCTCACATGAGGATTCAATCTCAATGTTGTACAGTCTGTGGGCGTATTTGATTTTTGATGCTGATGTAAGTAGTATGATTAAAAATTATTTTGCAAAGTTTGATAATGGCACATAGATGTGATGATGGCACATAGAAACACAATGACTTTTTAAATGATTTTGTGTCCAGCATCTTGCTAAATTTACCTATACATTAAAAAAAGTTCTGTAGACTCTTGTGGAATTTCTAAAAACACAACCGTGTTATCTGCATGTTAGGTTATTTTTTCTTTTTTTTTATTCTTTATATTTTGCAATTACTTTTCTTACCTTAGTTCACTGGTTATATCCAATAGTACAATGTTGAATGGAAATTGTTATAAGTTTTGTTTTTCCAAAAATTTGTTGTGAATTGAACTTTCATTTCCAAAAATTATTTTTGGGAGGAGTGTGTGTAGTGGGGAGGAGGGGGATCTAAGATAATACTTTCATCCTCCAATAATTTGGTTTACTTAAGCATCAGCTTGTTTTGTCTGTCTGCAAACTGTGTGACTTTTCAGTTTCAAGCAATGGGAAGGCTTTAAGCTTCACTGATACTTCAGAGGCATAGGGGTTGCTGCCTTCATGGGTTAGTGGTTCACTGGTAAGCAATTATTTGTTTCCTGCTTGTTCCCTAGTCTTCTCAAAAAGTGGTATACTTTCAGCTACAATAATAAAGAGAGAACTCAACTCATCCATTTGGCTTCTCCTGAGTTCTTCTGGAAACTAGCTTGCCCTCCGAGGAACAAACATTTCTATTACTAGGTGCAGCCCTCTTCAGGCCAGGCTGTCTTTACAGTCAAATGCTGGTTTTGATTCTCAGTTCAGTTCTCTACTCTCTCATCTTGCCTCTTGTTCATACCATCTTTCTTCTTCCAGTACCCATCAGCGCCCAAGGCCTTGCTCACCATCCCCAGGCACTAGAACCTGCTGGGCTTGAAAGAGGTAAAATAGAGAGATTGCAATTGATGAACAGAACATTAAAATATTATAATAGCCATCTTATCTTTCGTTTAGAAAAAAATATGACTACTTTCAGTTTGCATAAACACAAAATGAGTACTCTCTATTAAGTTGTCTGCCTGGTTTATTTTATTTTTAGATATTCTGAAAGAAAGCAAATTTTACACGTTGTAATAGGGGACAAAACTATTTTAAATAATATCTTTTTTCAGGAAGTTAAGTGCTGCAATTCTTTGAAAGAAGATATTACAAACAACTCATTAGGATGCTGAATGGAGAACTCATAATTATTTATAATGAAGGCCATGTCAAGATACTTCCTTGAATTTTTTTTGAAGGCAATGTCGGTAGAATTCTTATTAGGGATATGCTTTCTATGAGACTTTCATAGTAGTTCTATTTTTATCTGGGAAGAAATGAACCTTACAATACTAATTTTCTCAGTTAATAGGGTTTCTTCTCCTAAATAAGCACAATTCTGTAATTTAGGATGGTAGCAGCTTTCCTCAGTCTTTGTGGAAAAGTGCACTTACATTACAGATGGGAAGAAAAATTAAAGTAAGATATGATTTTAACCTTTCTTTAGGAATTGAGGAAATCTATTCTTAATTTTCATCAGTGCCTCATTTTGGATGTTGTTTTTGCAAAATCAAAGCTTTTAAATTACTCATGAGGTTTTTTCTAGGGTCTGTAACTTCATAGGAAAGAACACAGATTTTTTTAAATGCGCTAGAAAACATAAACAAGGGATATATTTTCATAGATTTGGTAAGAACTTCATTATATGCCTACTTTGTGCTAGGCACAGGTCTAATAACAAGAAAATCTGCAGTGGGCAAGACACATGAAGTACCAGCCTTCAGTCAGCTTAAATTTGCATTTATGGAAAGATAATGAATAAATGTTAATGATGCTAATACATGTATAGCAAGAATAAAGATATATATGTGTGTGTTTATTTTTTAAAGGAAATGATTGATTTGAATTTGAAATTTGTTATACTTACATGAAGTATTCACTCATAATTTTATCTCTTCTTTATATGTGACGATTGTATATGTTCTTTGTCATTCTTGTACTTGCCTACTTTTGCTCTCTCTAATTTTTTAACAATTGATCGATTTCTTTGTCTATATTACTGCATTTCTTAAAAACATATAGTATGAGTTGGTGGAAGTGGTCTCCCTGGTTAGGAGAAGAAGTTTATTATAAAGTTGTATATAACTGTCAGAACACAGTTTTAATTAAAAAAAAAAAAAAGAGCAACTTTTAAACTATTTTCTTGCTATTTTTAAATTCTTTATAATCAAAGCACCCCTTATTGCCTATACCTGGGGAAGATTGCTCCCCTGGCACCCACCCTTTACTTTGGTGCAAGACATGTAGAAATTAGTTAAATAAGGAGTGTGGTGGTGATGGTGGGGCTGAGAGAGACTGCTCAAAGTGAGGGAACAGCATGTGTAAAGGGGTAGGAGATAGCCTGGCCTTTTCAAAGCATGAAACAAATCCAATATTGTTATAACTTAGAAAGCAAAGGAAGCAGGAGTGGGGTGTGTTGTGGATCATGTATGAGTTGATGCTTGGCAGTTAGAAAAAATCATATCCTGTAGAGCCTTGTAACTCATTGTAAGAACTTTATTCTTTAAGCTAAACACAATAGAAAACTGTTAGAAAGTTCCAAGGTGGGACGTTTCATGCCTATATTGACTGTATTAGTCCATTTTCATGCTGCTGGTAACGACATACCTGAGATGGGGTGATTTATAAAGAACAATAGGTTTAATGGACTCACAGTTCCACATGGCTGGGGAGGCCTCACAGTCATGGCAGAAGGCAAGGAAGAGCGTGTCACATCTTCCATGGATGGCAGCAGGCAAAGAGAGAGTATGGGAACCAAGCAAAAGGGGTTTCCCCTTATAAAACCGTCAGATCTTGTGAGACTTATTCACTACCACAAGAACAGTATGATAGAAACCGCCCCCATGATTCAATTACCTCCCACTGGGTCCCTCCCACAACACGTGGGAATTATGGGAGCTACAACTCAAGATGAGATTTTGGTGGGGACACAGTCATACCATATGATTGGCATTAAAAAAATCCTTCTCTCTCCTGTATGGATAACTAATTGGGAAGCACGGAGGATGGGGAGAAAGATGTTAAGTGAGATCGGCAGTAAGTTTCTTAAAATTACTTCAGTGAGAGATGATAGTAGCTTGGACTATGATGGTGGCAGGGGATATGTAGACAGGTAGATACTTTTGAGATGTATTTGGAGGGCATGGCTTATTGTAGAGGTCAGTGAAGGATAAAATAGGGCTAAAGATGACTCCTTGATTCCTGGCTCGTACAGTTCTAGGTGATGTTTACTGAGTCATATTGAGTCTGGAGAAATAAGTTTGTTTTCCATTCACTAATTTTGAGTTGTCTCAGAGACACTTCCATTACTGGTGACTGCTTGCTATTGTACATGCAGTTTTTTCTTTGCAAAAGACCTTTCCCTCACCAGAACTAATTGTCTCCTATACCTTTAGTTGGGAGCTCTAGGGAACTAATTGCCCACATATTTATGATTCTATGACAATTTATGCATAACTGGATTGTAGGAGTAATTACACTGAACAGTCTGTGTACCCAGTAGATTATAAGCATCTTGAGGACAGTGACTATCTCTTATCTTTTTACCTCTAACATAGCACAATGATTACAACACTGTGTAGAAGGAAGTCGTTCAGAACACCCTTAAGCATAAGCTCTTACTCAGAATGCTGGAACATCAGAAATACTCCAAGAAGTGTACTCTTTGGGAGTAGAAAAACATAGTTTTTATGGATTGTTAACAAAAACTGTCAGTCAACATTCCAGTAACTTCCAGAACATGTGGTCAAAAATGGTTCTTGAAGGAGAGAGAAATTATTCTTTTGGTTTAATATCATTAGTTGGGTAATGAGTTTAGCAAGAGGGGAGAGTGAGGACAGTTGAGGACTAAGGTCACCGGAGGACTGTGGAAAAATTTTCAGTCCTTCAACATCTCTCAAATTATACATATTAAATTGTGTTTTGAATGAATAAATAATAATTCTCATGTTTCTCTTTCCCTAGACCTCAAAATTTCTCCACAGTTGGAGAAAAGTTTCTTGTATTAGGAAAGGCAATAGGTAGTTGCTCTACCAACTAAACCCTGACATCTCTTTCTTAACACATTAAAAGTTTATTTCAGTTGGAAACCATCATTCTCAGCAAACTATCACAAGAACAGAAAACCAAACGCCGCATATTCTCACTCACAGGTGGGAACTGAACAATGAGATCACTTGGACACAGGAAGGGGAACATCACACACTGGGGCCTGTTGTGGGGTGGGGAGAGGGGGAAGGGATAGCATTAGGAGATATACCTAATGTAAATGATGAGTTAATGGGTGCGGCACACCAACATGGCACTTGTATACATACGTAACAAACCTGCACGTGGTGCACATGTACCCTAGAACATAAAGTAAAAAAAAAAAAAAAAAAAAAAAAAAAGTTTATTTCTCATTCAGGTCTTAGATTATAGTTAGCATTCCTATCTGTATGACCTTCCATGTGATCATTTGCCTTGAAATTTGAGACTCCTGTTTCTTCTATGTCTGCAGATTTCTCTCTAGTTGGTCCTTGGGTTGAGAAAGAAAAATGGGATCATATATGGAAGGTTTTAATTTTCTAAGCCTGGGCGTGGACTACATCACTTCTGCCCATATGCCAATCATCAGAACTCAAGTCATATGGTCACATCTAAACACAAGAGGATCTGGGAGATACTTAGCTATGTATCCAAGAGGAGGAGGAAATGAGTGAGCATGTATCAGTTTTTGCCAGTTTTCAATAAGTTTTGTGTATAAATGAGTGAATGAAGGAATGAATGATACTTTTAAATTATTAGGAAAAGGAGGACAAATCTAGGAAGATCACCTCTTCCTTCTGTGAGGGTGAGCATTTTCTTGGTATTTTGTTTGATGGTGTTTTGGAGTTTTAAGTTCACTGAGATATTTAAATCAGATAAAGAATGGAGAATGTCCAAGGACAACTATTTATTGATAGCAAACACACAAAAAAGTAGGTACATATATTTTGCGTCTTTTCTCCTGCCTACAATGTAAAGAATGCAAAGTAAAAGTGATAGGACTTTTTTCCTATCTTTATACACAAATTTGGGCTTGGATTATATTATCCTATTGTGTAGAATTACTTGTAACCAGAATAAAAGATCCAAATTGTAGTCATAAGCTGAAAGAGAAAAGTGGCATATGACCATCTATGTGAACATAATTGTATCATTTAAATGCTGACAAATCATTAAAGTTAATCTTCCATTAGAAAGTTACATGATTTTGTATTCATTCTCTGAACATAATATGACAAAACTACAAATTTTTCATTTAAAAAAAACAAGTTTACTTTAAATTAATATTTGGGAATGTTTGCTTTAAAGAAAATGTATATTAAAATTCAGTTTCTTTTATACATTTCTAACAAGTGCCATTTCCTGCATAATAATTACATTTCTAGTCAATTGAAAACAGGAATTTTACCTAAAATAATTAAGTAATGAGAAAAACATTCTTTTTTTTTCTAAGAAGGATCACGTATCCTTTCTTCTCATAATATTGTATCATTCAGAAAATAAAATCATCATTTTGACTCCCTGATCCATGCAAATGTCATTTTGTCTTTGATTTGCAAAATATGTAAGATTTTTCCACACTAAGTAATGAAACACCCACACATCTTTAAAATTTAGTTTGCTAGTTGTTATTCATACTTGGTTGATTTTAAACTCAAAATGCTAATTCTCTAGGATTCAAATATATTATCAAAAATAGACACTTTTATGTTCCCTTAATAAAAATCAAATAATCTGAGAACTAGAGGGAATATAAGAAATCAGCTAGGTAGAAATTCTCATTTTATAGATTAGGAAAATTAAATACAGAAGGTAAAGTTATTGGAATGAGGTTCTTGGAACTCTCTAGCAACGAAGTGGGGATTGACCATACTCATGCCCAGGTCCATTATAATTTACATTAACTCATCAAATTTAGGCTTATGTAAAGCCTCCTATTAAGTGTATTTTAAGAGTTTCTTCCTTGATATACGTGCACATTCTGTTCTGTTCTAACTTCCATCAAATATTCATTTCATATTGATTTAATGAATTTTTACTTTTAGAAAAAAGGAATTTAAAACATAACTCATCACTTCATAATACAGAAAACAGTTTTAGTTAAGCATTAACATCTCTTTGCTTTTGGTATTAAGCAAAGTAGCCTATTTGAGATTGGCATTAAATATAAACAATTGAGGAAGAAAATAATTACTTTTTCCCAAAGGATAAAAGCATACTGTTGTTTAGGTTGTTTGCTGAAGCCAAATGAGCAGTGAAATTGGTACTGAAATTCTGACTGTGTCTTCCTGGAGGAAAAAGTATGTTTTTGTATTTTGCACAAAGGTGGTGAATAAGTTAACAGTGTCACAGCCTTGAAATATACTTGAGTTAAATGAAAAAATGTGCATGTTAAATAAAAACTATTTTGAATTAGGCCGGGTGCCGTGGCTCATGACTGTAATCCAGCACTTTGTGAGGGCCAGGCAAGCAGATCACTTGAGGCCAGGATTTCAAGACCAGCCTGGCCAACTTGGGGAAATCCCATCTCTACTAAAAATACAAAAATTAGCCAGGCGTGGTGGTACACACCTGTAATCCCAGCTACTCTGGAG
The DNA here is from genome assembly GCF_037993035.2 of Macaca fascicularis. Lineage (NCBI taxonomy): Eukaryota > Metazoa > Chordata > Mammalia > Primates > Cercopithecidae > Macaca > Macaca fascicularis. The sequence goes on along the minus strand of NC_088385.1, from coordinate 88,932,219 downwards.
GCTGAGGGATGGGAATTGCTGGAACCCAGGAGGCGGAGGTTGCTGCGAGCTGAAATTGTTCCACTGGCACTCCAGCCTGGGCAACAGAGTGAGACCCTGTCTCAAAAAACAAACAAACAAACAAACAAAAAAACCCAAAAAACTGACTAGAATTACATATACCCAGAATTATAACTCTTTGAATTCCTCCAGAAATCTTTTTTCACAAAGTCTGCAAAAGTTTATTTAATAAATGAGTAAAAAGGCAGATGTTCCAAGATTTGGAGGGGAGTGAAAATGCTTAAGATTTGGAAATATTTAAATGAAATGATCTTACAGCAAAACAGACCTAGCAAGATAGTAGCAATCAGTTTTTGTGAAGGGTAGATTGGGTCTTCTCTTTTAGTTTAAGAGAAACTAAAGAAGGTTCGCCCAGAAACTTAACAATTTCAGAAATTCAGAGAAAACTCTAACTAAAAAGTTCTTTCTTGTTTTGTTTATTGTACTTTTTGTCATATCAGCAATTAAGAAAACAAACTTAGAATTCTTTTTGAGTGTTTCTTTATAAATACCACATTCTAGTGAAATATAATATAGGATTGCACGTATACGGTATCTTTGCAAAACAAAAACGTTCTAGGTTATTCTTTCAGGTATTTGGAGCAAGCCTGACAACCCTATATGTAGAAAGTACTGAACTCCTAGGTGCCCACAAGCAATTCAGTTCTTTATGGCAGCCTCATTATAACAGTACTAGATATGATATTATTGGAAACTCGAAAAAAATAAGCATGCAAATGAAAAAATACTTTAAAAATTATTTGGTCTGGGCCGGGCGCAGTGGCTCAAGCCTGTAATACCAACACTTTGGGAGGCTGAGGTGGGTGGATCATGAGGTCAAGGGATGGAGACTATCCTGGCCAACATGGTGAAACCCCGTCTTTACTAAAACTACAAAAATTAGCTGGGCGTGGTGGTGCGCACCTGTAGTCCCAGCCACTTGGGAGACTGAGGCAGGAGATTTGCTTGAACCCGGGAGACAGAGGTTGCAGTGAGCCCAGATAATGCCACTGCACTCCAGCCTGGCGACAGAGGGAGACTCTCCATAACAACGGAAGGGAAGGGAAGGGAAGGGGAAAGGAAGGGGAAGGGAAAGGGAAGGGAAGGGGAAGAGAAGGGGAAGGGAGGGGAAGGGAGGGGAAGGGAGGGGAAGGGAAAAGGAAAGGAGAAAAGAAGGAGGGAAGGAGGGAAGGAAGGGAAATTATTTGGTCTGTTATTTTTTTACCTGACATGTTAAGTTGTCTTAAAATTTACTGAGGAACATTCCAGCTTTTTGATGCAAAAAAAATTCTGCTAACATGGACTTTTTAAAGAAAAAACTTTTGGGTTCATGGTTACATGTGCATGTGTGTTATTTATGTAAACTGTATGTCGGGTGGCCGGGGATTGTATGCAGATTATTTTGTATACAGATTATTTTGTTACTAATAAGTGTACTACCTGATAGTTTGTTTTTGATTCTCACCTTCCTCCCACCTCTCACCCTCAAGTAGGTACTGGTGTCTCTTTTTCCCTTCTTTGTGTCCACGTGTACTCAGACATTTCAATAATGTAATCCTATTTCTAATTCTTTGAGAAAATGGATGAAAAGCAATTGCTACCAATATACTAAAAGTACTTGAAAGGGCAAATGTCCTTGCTTACCTCCACCACTCTTCTCCCAGTCACTTTCAGTCATTTTGAAGTATTATAATTTTCCCAAACAACATCGTTTTGTAGTTTTGTACACTCCCTTCTTTCTGTCTGGAATTCCTTCTATTTTTGCCATTTGGAAATACAGCCAATTAGACTGTCATTCAGGAAATATTCACTGATGACCCTTTAACCTCTATGGGAGGAGTCTACTTACCCACTCCATTGAACTCAGGGATGGCCGTGTGCCTTGCTTTGGCTAATGAGATGTTATAAAATAACATGACAGTGAAAAAATAATTTTAACTAAGTGATAATGAAGGTACAACATACCAAAACTTGGGCATGTAAGGGATACTGTTAAGCATTTCTTACAGGGAATTTTGTAGTTTTAAATGTATATATTACCGAAGAAGAGAGGTTGGAAATCAATGAATTTCACAAAGCTAGAAACAGTAATTGAAATTTTCTGCTCTTATATCCATGTTGTTACTCACGACATACAACTTTATCAATATCTACTCAAAATTATTTCTGGGCAACTTATATGGGTAACTCTCAAGTGTTTCTTGCTTGGGGAAACATTTGCTTGCTCTGTTACAAAGGCTTCCCCTATTTCTGAATTCTCCATATAGGTAACTGAAGGTCAATTACCATTGCAACTGTTGGGGTATTTTTCCATGGATTTTTGACAAAATGAGCTTCTCGGATTATGTTTTGTTTTTTCTTTTCTTTTTTTTTTAAACAACTTTATTAAGGTATAATTTACATACTATATCATTTACCCATTTTAAGTGTGCAATTCAGTGATTTTCATATATATACAGAGCTATGCAACAATCTAATTTTAGAACACTTCCATCACATCTAAAAGAAACCTTGTACCTATTTACAGTTACTCTCCTTTGTAATCCCTGTCATAGGCAATCACTAAATTTTCTTTTCTGGACATTTCATATATATGGAATCAGGCAGCGTGTGATCTTTTATATCTTACTTCTTTCCTTGAACATAATGTTTTTGAGGTTTCCATGCTATAGCCTGTATCAGTACTTTGTTCCTTTTCATAGCCTGGTAGACAGATGTTGAGATTCTATGGAAGGGAACAATTAGATAAAGAGACTAAAGGAGCTGACTTCTTGAGATAATTTATAGAACTCTGGGGAAAAGCAGTGCTACTTTATAGCTCATCTGAAAAAAGCACATAAATGAATTAAGGTGAGTGTCTTCCCTGCCATCTCTGTCTAGAAAATAACACCACCTTGACCCTTCAAGTACTGACAGAATTCAAAGTACCAATGTTGATGTTGTCATATCAGTAATAAAAAAGGTAAAAGTGTCTGAGGTAGAATCTCAGACACTTTAAGTACCTTGCACAAGTAAGCAGCAAAGTCTGAGTTTTAACTTAAGAAGTATGGATCCAGAATCTTTTTTTTTTTTTTTTTTTTGTATTTTCAGATTTTTTAAAAATTTTATTTATTTATTTTTTATTATTATTATACTTTAAGTTCTAGGGTACATGTGCATAACGTGCAGGTTTGTTACATATGTATACTTGTGCCATGTTGGTGTGCTGCACCCATCAACTCGTCAGCACCCATCAACTCGTCATTTACATCAGGCATAACTCCCAATGCAATCCCTCCCCCCTCCCCCATCCCTCCTCCCCATGATAGGCCCCGGTGTGTGATGTTCCCCTTCCCGAGTCCAAGTGATCTCATTGTTCAGTTCCCACCTATGAGTGAGAACATGGGGTGTTTGGTTGTCGGTTCTTGTGATAGTTTGCTGAGAATGATGGTTTCCAGCTGCATCCATGTCCCTACAAAGGACACAAACTCATCCTTTTTTATGGATGCATAGTATTCCATGGTGTATATGTGCCACATTTTCTTAATCTAGTCTGTCACTGATGGACATTTGGGTTGATTCCAAGTCTTTGCTATTGTGAATAGTGCCGCAATAAACATACGTGTGCATGTGTCTTTATAGCAACATGATTAATAATCCTTTGGGTATATACCCAGTAATGGGATGGCTGGGTCATATGGTACATCTAGTTCTAGATCCTTGAGGAGTCGCCATACTGTTTTCCATAATGGTTGAACTAGTTTACAATCCCACCAACAGTGTAAAAGTGTTCCTATTTCTCCACATCCTCTCCAGCACCTGTTGTTTCCTGACTTTTTAATGATCGCCATTCTAACTGGTGTGAGATGGTATCTCATTGTGGTTTTGATTTGCATTTCTTTGATGGCCAGTGATGATGAGCATTTTTTCATGTGTCTGTTGGCTGTATGTATGTCTTCTTTTGAGAAATGTCTGTTCATATACTTTGCCGACTTTTTGATGGGGCTGTTTGTTTTTTTCTTGTAAATTTGTTTGAGTTCTTTGTAGGTTCTGGATAGTAGCCCTTTGTCAGATGAGTAGATTGCAAAAATTTTCTCCCATTCTGTAGGTTGCCTGTTCACTCTGATGGTAGTTTCTTTTGCTGTGCAGAAGCTCTTTAGTTTAATGAGATCCCATTTGTCAATTTTGGCTTTTGCTGCCGTTGCTTTTGGTGTTTTAGACATGAAGTCTTTGCCCATGCCTATGTCCTGAATGGTACTACCTAGGTTTTCCTCTAGGGTTTTTGTGGTATTAGGTCTAACATTTAAGTCTCTAATCCATCTTGAATTAATTTTCGTGTAAGGAGTAAGGAAAGGATCCAGTTTCAGCTTTCTACTTATGGCTAGCCAATTTTCCCAGCACCATTTATTAAATAGGGAATCCTTTCCCCATTTCTTGTTTCTCTCAGGTTTGTCAAAGATCAGCTGGCTGTAGATGTGTGGTATTATTTCTGAGGACTCTGTTCTGTTCCATTGGTCTATATCTCTGTTTTGGTAGCAGTACCATGCTGTTTTGGTTACTGTAGCCTTGTAGTATAGTTTGAAGTCAGGTAGCGTGATGCCTCCAGCTTTGTTCTTTTCACTTAGGATTGTCTTGGAGATGCGGGCTCTTTCTTGGTTCCATATGAACTTTAAAGCAGTTTTTTCCAATTCTGTGAAGAAACTCATTGGTAGCTTGATGGGGATGGCATTGAATCTATAAATAACTTTGGGCAGTATGGCCATTTTCACGATATTGATTCTTCCTATCCATGAGCATGGTATGTTCTTCCATTTGTTTGTGTCCTCTTTGATTTCACTGAGCAGTGGTTTGTAGTTCTCCTTGAAGAGGTCCTTTACATCCCTTGTCAGTTGGATTCCTAGGTATTTTATTCTCTTTGAAGCAATTGTGAATGGAAGTTCATTCACGATTTGGCTCTCTGTTTGTCTGTTACTGGTGTATAAGAATGCTTGTCATTTTTGCACATTAATTTTGTATCCTGAGACTTTGCTGAAGTTGCTTATCAGCTTAAGGAGATTTTGGGCTCAGACAATGGGGTTTTCTAAATATACAATCATGTCATCTGCAAACAGGGACAATTTGACTTCTTCTTTTCCTAACTGAATACCCTTGATTTCTTTCTCTTGCCTAATTGCCCTAGCCAGAACTTCCAACACTATGTTGAATAGGAGTGGTGAGAGAGGGCATCCCTGTCTTGTGCCAGTTTTCAAAGGGAATTTTTCCAGTTTTTGCCCATTCGGTATGATATTGGCTGTGGGTTTGTCATAAATAGCTCTTATTATTTTGAGATACGTTCCATCAATACCGAATTTATTGAGCGTTTTTAGCATGAAGGGCTGTTGAATTTTGTCAAAAGCCTTTTCTGCATCAATTGAGATAATCATGTGGTTCTTGTCTTTGGTTCTGTTTATATGCTGGATTCTGTTTATTGATTTGCGAATGTTGAACCAGCCTTGCATCCCAGGGATGAAGCCCACTTGATCATGGTGGATAAGCTTTTTGATGTGCTGCTGAATCCGGTTTGCCAGTATTTTATTGAGGATTTTTGCATCGATGTTCATCAGGGATATTGGTCTAAAATTCTCTTTTTTTGTTGTGTCTCTGCCAGGCTTTGGTATCAGGATGATGTTGGCCTCATAAAATGAGTTAGGGGGGATTCCCTCTTTTTCTATTGATTGGAATAGTTTCAGAAGGAATGGTACCAGCTCCTCCTTGTACCTCTGGTAGAATTCAGCTGTGAATCCATCTGGTCCTGGACTTTTTTTGGTTGGTAGGCTATTAATTATTGCCTCAATTTCAGAGACTGCTATTGGTCTATTCAGGGATTCAACTTCTTCCTGGTTTAGTCTTGGAAGAGTGTAAGAGACTTAGACTCCCATACAATAATAATGGGAGACTTCAATACTCCACTGTCAACATTAGACAGATCAACAAGACAGAAAGTTAACAAGGATATCCAGGAATTGAACTCAGCTCTGCAGCAGGCAGACCTAATAGACATCTATAGAACTCTCCACCCCAAATCAATAGAATATACATTCTTCTCAGCACCACATCCCACTTATTCCAAAATTGACCACATAATTGGAAGTAAAGCACTCCTCGGCAAATGTACAAGAACAGAAATTGTAACAAACTGTCTCTCAGACCACAGTGCAATCAAACTAGAACTCAGGACTAAGAAACTCAATCAAAACCGCTCAACTACATGGAAACTGAACAACCTGCTCCTGAATGACTACTGGGTGCATAACGAAATGAAGGCAGAAATAAAGATGTTCTTTGAAACCAATGAGAACAAAGATACAACATACCAGAATCTCTGGGACACATTTAAAGCAGTGTGTAGAGGGAAATTTATAGCACTAAATGCCCACAAAAGAAAGCAGGAAAGATCTAAAATTGACACTCTAACATCACAATTAAAAGAACTAGAGAAGCAAGAGCAAACACATTCAAAAGCTAGCAGAAGGCAAGAAATAACTAAGATCAGAGCAGAACTGAAGGAGATAGAGACACAAAAAACCCTCCAAAAAAATCAATGAATCCAGGAGTTGGTTTTTTGAAAAGATCAATAAAATTGACAGACCGCTAGCAAGACTAATAAAGAAGAAAAGAGAGAAGAATCAAATAGATGCAATAAAAAATGATAAAGGGGATATCACCACCGACCCCACAGAAATACAAACTACCATCAGAGAATACTATAAACACCTCTACGCAAATAAACTAGAAAATCTAGAAGAAATGGATAATTTCCTGGACACTTACACTCTTCCAAGATCCAGAATCTTTAACAGTGGGATATAACTGGTATGTATGGCCAGAGTCAACAGAGACAAGGTGCAGTCATGATCCCAATGATAGGAGCATCTTCTCTGGTTGCCATCACTCACTCCAATAATTTTCAAACGTAACTGCAAAACAAAATCAATAAGAGAGCTTCCTAAACCCCAAGCTTTAAAAGTCTGATTCAGCATGTCTAGAGAACGTCTGTGAGTCTGAATTTTAGTCAAATTTTCCAGTTAATTTTTTTAGAGCAAGTCAGTAACAGGCAAATCTAAACGTCCACTTTTGGAGGTGAGAAAATGAAGTCACTAAATAACCAATGGCCATTTTGACTACAGGCAGTTATGTTGCCTTTTATATTTTTAATTTTAGGATTCTCCTAAATAAGAATGTTTTGATATATTATGGCCTGAAAAGACTAATGGCCATGCAACATCTTACATTTGGAAAGAACAAATTGAAATGAAAATTTGAAATTATAAATATTACATTATACGTTCTCACATTGGAAAACCTGAAAAAAAGTAGTTTTCTAATCAAATTAATAAATTACTCTGTAGTTTAAAGGGATTTTTAAAATAGAATCTATTGAATTCTCATTAAAACTAGTGAAGAATGTATGACAACCGGCATCAAGTACTTTATATGTGCCAGGCATTATTCTAAACATTTTAAATGTGCACCTGATTTAATGACCATAGCAATTCTGTGAGGAACTACTATTATCTTCTGTGTTTTATCTATCTATCTATCCATCTATCTATCTATCTATCTATCTGTCATTTTTGGAGACAGAGTCTTGCTCTATCACCCAAGGTGGAGTGCAGTGGCACAATCTCACCTCACTGCAGCCTCTGCCTCCTGGGTTCAAGTGATTCTTATACCTCAGCTTATGGAACAGCTGGAATCACAGGTACATGGTTAATTTTCATATTTTTAGTAGAGAGAGGGTTTTGCCATATTGGCCAGACTGGTCTCAAACTCATGGCCTCAAATGATCCACCTGGCTTTGCCTTCCAAAATGTTGGGATTACAGGCATGAGCCATGGTGCCTGGCCTATTTTTTGCATTTATAAATGAGGAAAATTAGTCTCAGAGAAGGAACTAGCTTGTGTAAGGCCTATGACAACAAGGTGACAGATCTGGGGTTGGAACTACATTGTCTTTCCTTCTAGTCTTTTCATTGTCTTTTACTTTGGTAAAGGTAAATGGCCCATAGCTAATTAAAAGGCTATGGATATCCACACAAAGCTGTGAAAATATTAGAATGATTAATTCTACCACTGTTTTGTTCTTTATGAATTTTCCCCAATAAGATATTTGTGTTTTGTCTAGGTAAAGCTATGCATTGCACTCTATTGAATTTACTAGAAGGTTAATTTTATCTAATCAACAAATATTTATTGGGTAGCTATGATTAGTTAATACCGTGCTAATGCTAAGTTAATAAGCTAAGGGAGGGAGAGAGGAGGCTGCGGGGAAAGAAAGAAAATGAGAGAAACAATAATTAAAACTGCTCCCAGTTTCTGTGCTTTCTTTGAACCCTAAACTCTTTGGTTATGTGAATTCACTCTTTTCTAACATAACCGAGTTTCATCATACCACATCATCGTATATGTGAAGATAGACCAAATTTCTTATCTTGCAAATAACATGAAAATTAATTTGGACATAATATTCTCTAAGACAGAGAGTCAGAGTCACTGAATATTAGATCTGTGAGAAAGGCCTTCAAGTTCATTTAGTTCAGTGATTTATAAACTTGACTGCATAAGAGTATCAACCAGAAAACTCCCTAAACCCCAGCCTTTGAGATTCTAATTCAGCACATCATGAAGTAGGTCTTGAGTTTGAATTGTTAATCAACATTTTTAGTTGATTCTCTTAAAGCAAGTCAGTAACAGACCTGTACCTGAGCCTCCGACAGACGTTAATCTAAACATGTACATTAGAGGTGAAAAAATTGAAACCCTAAGAGATGAAGTGACTCAATTAGGTTCAGCATATATTTCAGGCAGACATGGGTAGCATAATATTTTGTCAAATATGTTGTGATGAGGCCTCCTCAAGTGTACTGCATATTACTTTCAACCATACAGAAATTAAATGAAAGACGTTGCAACTTGTTTGATTTTCTAATCATTACGATGAGAATATAAAAACATCTAGAAACATTAGCTTCAATGCTGGATAGATCTGATCTGAGATAAAAGTTATTTAATAGTTATATTTTGTCAGATAGGACTGATCAATTTCAGATATATGCAAAGTTCATTGGCTAAGGTTATCATTTTATAGAAAATTGAAACTTATCTTGAAATAGCAACTTTTTAAATGTTGATAATTTTATTATTTTGATTAATTTCTGCTTAAATCATTGCATGTTATAAATCAGATATTCATATTATGATTCTCATATTTGATCACTAAATTTCAGGGCAATTAGATTAAAAAGTGTTAATACAATGTAGCCATGAATTTTTTGCTTAGACTGATCTTGAGCAGGGTATTTTGTAGGCTTTGTTTTTGGATTTTTATAGTTTGAGGTCTTACATTTAAATCTCTAATTCATCTTGAGTAATTTTTGCATATGGTGTAAGGAAGAGGTCCAGCTTCATTCTTCTGCATATGGCTAGTCAGTTATCCTAGCACCATTTATTGAATAGGGAGTCCTTTCTCCACTGTTTATTTTTGTCAACTTTGTTGAAGATCAGAAGGTGTGTAACCTTATTTTTGGGTTCTCTATTCTGTACCCTTGGTTTATGTGTCTGTTTTGGTACTAGTACCATGCTGTTTTGGTTATTGTAGCCTTACAGTATAGTTTGAAGTCAGGTAATTTGATACCTCCTACTTTGTTCTTTTTGATTAGAATTGTAGTGGCTATCTGGGCTCTTGATTCCATTTGAAATTTAGAATAGTTTTTTCTTTACAAAAAAACTTATTTTAGGTTCAGGGAAACATGTACAGGTTTGTTATATAAGTACACTCGTGTCATGAGGGTTTGCTGTATAGATTATTTTGTCAACCAGGTACTAAGCCTAGTACCCAATAGTCATATTTTTTTCCTGATCTTCTCCCTCCTTCCACCCTCCACTGTCAAGCAGGCCTCAGTATCTGTTGTTCCCCTCTTTGTGTCCATGTGTTATCAATATTTTGCTCTTACTTATAAATGAGAACATGCAGTATTTGGTTATCTCTTCCTGCATTAGTTTTCTCAGAATGATGGCCTCCAGTTTCATCCATGTTCCTGCAGAAAACATGATCTTACTTTTTTTTATGGCTCCATGGTGTATATGTACCACATTTTCTTTATCCAGTCTACTATTGATGGGTATTTAGGTTGATTCCATGTCTTTCCTATTGTGAATAGTGCTGCAGTGAACATACACATGCAGGTGTCTTTATGATAGAATTATTTCTATTCCTGTGGGTATATACCCAGTAATGATATTGCTGGGTCAAATGATAGTTCTATTTTTAGCTCTTTGAGGAAGCACTACACTGCTTTCTACAGTTGTTGAGCTAATTTACACTCTCACCAACAATGTATAAGCATCCTCTTTAATCTGCAACCTCATTAGCATCTGTTATTTTTTTGCTTTTTCATAACAGCCATTCTGACTTGCATGAGATGGTATCTCATTGTGGTTTTGATTTGCATTTCTCTAACAATCAGTGATATTGAGGTTTTTTTTCATATGTCTGTGGACCACATGTATGTCTTCTTTTGAAAACTGTTCATGTCCATTGCCCACTTTTTAATTCAGTTGTTGTTTGCCTGTATATTTTTTAAGTTTCTTATAGATTCTGGATATTAGACCTTTGTTAAATGCATAGTTTGCAAATATTTTCTCCCATTCTATCGGTTGACTGTTTACTCTGCTGATAGTTTCTTTTGTTGTGCAGAAGCTATTTATTTTAATTAGATCCCATTTGTCAATTTTTCCTTTTGTTGCGATTGCTTTTGATGTCTTCATCATGAAATCTTTGCCAATTCCTATGTTCAGAATGGTATTGCTTAGGTTGTCTCAAGGGTTTTTATAGTTTGGGGTTTTAATCCATCTTGAGTTGGTTTTTGTATACGGTGTAAAGAAGTACAGTTTCAATCTTCTGCATGTGGCTAGCTGGTTGTCCCAGCACCAGTTATTTAATAGATAGTACTTTTCCCATTGTTTGTTTTTGTCTGCTTTGTCAAGGATCAGATGGTTGTATCTGGGTGGCTTTGTTTCTGGGCTCTCTATTCTGTTGCATTGCTCTATGTCTCTGTTTTTGTACCAATATCATGCTGTTTGGGTTACTGTAGCCCTGTAGTATAGTTTGAAGTCAGGCAGCATGATGCCTCCAGCTTTGTTTCTTTTCCTTAGTATAGACTTGGCTCTTTGGGCTCTTTTTTGGTTCCATATGAATTTTAAAACAGTTTTTTCTAGTTCTGTGGAGAATGTCTTTGGTAGCTTGACAGGAATAGCATTGAATCTGTAAATTGATTCAGGCATTATGGCCATTTTAACAATACTGATTCTCCCCATCCATGAGCATGGAAAGTTTTTTCATTTGTGTCATCTTTGACATTTTTGAGCAGTGTTTTATAATTCTCATTTTAGAGGTCTTTCATCTATCTGGTTAGCTGTATTCCTAGGTATTTTATTCATTTTATGGCAATTGTGAATGGGATTGCCTTTCTGATTTGTCTCTCAGCTTGGCTACTGTATGTGTATAGGAATGGTAGTGATTTTTATATATTGGTTTTGTATTCTGAAACGTTGCTGAATTTGTTTATCAGCTTAAGGAGCTTTTGGGCCAAGACTGTGGGGTTTTCTAGATATAGAATCATGTCATCTGCCAACCAGGATAGTTTGACTTCCTCTCTTCCTATTTGGATGCCGTTTATTTTTTTCTCTTACCTAATTGCTCTGGCAAGATTTCCAATACTATGTTGAATAGAAGAGATGAGAGACAGCATCCTTGTCTGGTGCCAGTTTTCAAGGGAAATGTTTTCAGCTTTTGCGCATTCAGTATGATATTGGCTGTGGGTTTGTCATAGATGGCTCCTTTTATATTGAGTTGTGTTCCTTCAATTCTTAGTTCATTGAGAGTTTTTAACATGAAAAGATGTTGAATTTTATCGAAAGTCTTTGCTGCATCTATTGTAATAATCATGTGCTTTTTGTCCTTAGTTCTCTTTATATGATGAATTACATTTACTCATTTGCATATGTTGAACCAAGCTTGCATGCCAGGGATAAAGCCTACTTGATCATGGTGGATTAGCTTTTTGATAAGCTGCCAGATTCGGTTTGCTAGTATTAGGATATTTGCATCAAAGTTCATCAAGGATATTGGCCTGAAGTTTTTTATTGTTGTTGTTGTATCTCTGCCAAATTTTGCTGTCAGGTTCATGCTGGCCTCATAGAATGAGTTAGGGAAGCATCCCTTCTCCTAAATTTTTTGGACTAGTTTCAGTAGAAATGGTACCAGCTCTTCTTCGTGTATCTGGTAGAATTCAGCTGAGAATCTATTTGATCCTGGGCTTTTTTTGTTTGGTAGGCTATTTATTACTAATTCAATTTTGGAGCTCATTATTGGTCTGTTCAGGGATTCAGTTTCTTCCTAGTTCAGTCTTAGGAGCGTGTGTGTGTCCAGGGATTTATCTATTTCTTCTAGATTTTCTAGTTTATGTGAACAGAGATGTTTATGGGAGTCTCTGATGGTTATTTGCATTTCTGTGGCCTCAGTGATAACATCTTTGTTTTCTCTAATTGTGTTTATTTGGATCTTCTCTTTTTGCCTCTTCATTAGATTAGCTAGCAGTCTATCTTTTTTTTTTTATTTTTTCAAAAAAAAAAAAAAAAAAAAAAAAAAAAACAACCAACAAACAAAAAACAGCTCTTAGCTTCATTGATCTTTTGAATGACTTTTGTGTGTGTGTCTCAGTCTCCTTTAGTTCAGCTCTCGTCTTGGTTATTTCTTGTCTTCCACTAGTTTGGAGTTGGTTCATTCTTGCTTGTCTAGTTCTTTTAGTTGTGATAGGTTGTTAATTTGATGTATTTCTAACTTTTTAATGTGTACATTTAGTGGTAAGAATTTCCCTCTTAACACTGCTTTTAGCTATGTCCCTGAGATTCTGGTATCCTGTATCTTTGTTCTCATTAGTTTCAAGGAACTTCTTGATTTCTGCCTTAACTTCATTATTTATCCAAAAGTCATTCAGGAGCAGGTTGTTTAATTGCCATGCAGTTGTATGGTTCTGAACAATTTTCTTAGTCTTGATTTCTATTTTTATTACTCTGTGGTCCAATAGAGTGGTTGTTATAATTTCTATTCTTTTGCATTTGCTGAGGATTGTTTTATGTCCAATCATGTGGTCGATTTTAGAGCATACGTTGCATGGCAATGAGAAGAATGCATATTGTGTTGGTTTTGGGTGGAGATTTCTATAGATGTCTATCTGGTTAATTTGGTCCGGGGTTGAGCTCAGATCCTGTATGTCTTTGCTAATTTTCTGCCTTGATGATCTGTCTGTTATTGTCAGTAGGTGAGTAGTGTGTTGAAGTTTCCTACTATTATTGTGTGGGTGTCTAAGTTTCTTTGACAGTCTCTGAGAACTTTCCTTATTAATCTGCAAGCTCCTGTGTTGGTTGCATATATATTCAGGATAGTCAGATATTCTTGTTGAATTGTACCCTTTATCATTATGCAATTTTCTTCTTTGTCTTTCTGTTTTCAAATCTCCATTGGTTAAATGTCTGTTTCATCTGAAATTAGTATTGTAACCTATGGTTTTTTCCATTTTCTATTTACTTGATAGATTTTTCTTCATTCCTTTATTTTGAGCCTATAAGTGTCATTGCATGTGAGATGGAACTCTTGAAGACAGCATGCAATTTGGTCTTGCTTCTCTATCCAGCTTGCCACTCTGTGCCTTTTAATTTGGGCATTTAGCTTGTTTACATGCAAGGTTAGTGTTGATTTTTGTGGATTTGATCCTATCATCGTGTCATCATCATGTCATTATTATGCCAACTTGTTTGTGTGGTAGCTTTACAGTGTCACTGGTCTGTGTACTTAAGTGTGTTTTTGTAGTGGCTAGTAACAATCTTTCCATTCCACATTTAGTCCTTCTTTCAGGTGTCCTTGTAAGGCAGGTCCGGTAGCAATGATTTCCTTCAGCATTTCTTATCTGAAAGGGATCTTATTTCTCTTTTACTTATGAAGCTTAGTTTGGCTGGATATGAAATTCTTGGTTGAAATTTCTTTTCTTTAAGAATGTTGTATATAGGCTTCCATTCTCTTCTGACTTGGAGGGCTGCTGCTGACAGGTCCACTATTAATCTGATGGACTTCCCTTTGTAGGTGATCTGTCTTTCCTCTTTTGTTGCTTTTAACATTTTTTTCTTTCACTTCGACCTTGGAGAATCTGATGATTATATGTCTTGGGGATGATCTTCTTGTGAAGTATCTTGCTGGGGTTCTCTGTATTTCCTGAATTTGAATGTTGGCCTCTCTAGCTAGATTGGGGAAGTTCTCCTGAATAATATCCTGAAATATGTTTTCCAGGTTGGTTCCATTTTCCCTATCTCTTTCACGGATGCCAACAAGTCATAGATTATGGTCTTTTTACATAATCTCATATTTCTTGGAGGTTTTGTTTGTTCCTTTTCATTCTTTTTTTCTTTATTCTTGTCTGACTGTCTCATTTCAGACATCCAGTCTTCAAGCTCTGAGATTCTTTCCTCTGCTTGATCTATTCTGCTGTTAGTACTTGTGATTGCATTATGAAATTCTTGTAGTGTGTTTTTTAGCTCTACCAGGTCAGTTACATTCTTTTCTACACTGGCTACCTCATCTGTCATCTCCTTTGTTGTTTCACTGTGATTCTTAGCCTCCTTAGATTGGGTTTCAATATTCTTCTGAACCTCAATGATCTTCCTTTCTATCCATATTCTAAATTTTATTTCTATCATTTCAGGCATCTCAGCCTGATTAAGAACACTTGCTGGAGAGTTAGTATGGTCATTTGGACGAAAGAAGGCACTCTGGCTTTTTGAGTTGTCAGAGTTCTTGTGCTTATTCTTTCTACCTTTGTGCGCTTATGTTCCTTTAATCTTTGAGGTTGCTATTTTTGGGATGAGTTTATTTTCCCTTTATCCTATTTGATGACCTTGGGGATTTGATTGTGATAAAAGATGGGTTCAACTTACTGAATTTGCTTCTGGAAGATTTTAGGGGGCCAAGACTCAGCTCAGCACTTCTGGACTGTGTGCTCTAATGCTTGGGGACTGATATTGGCCACAGCTTTTTTCTTTGGCTCCTCAAGGTTAGGTACTTGCTGCACTGGAGGAGCTGAGGTACTCCTGAGCTGCTGGTCAAAACACTCCAATGGGTGGTGCCAGCCAAAGCCCTTCATAGGGTGGTGGTAGTGGGATGAATCCTAGTTGGCACATGCCAGCAGTGGTGGCAGCATGGCAGGGTGCATGCTTGTTGGCTGCAGCAGGATGGTAGCAGGTGCCTAAGTGCCAGTTTCCATTACAGCATTTGCAGCAGTGGTGGTGGCAGGAGTGGACAGGGGCCTCCATCAGTGACTAGGCACACATTTGAGCCAGTGTTTGTGTTAGCATGTGGGTGGAGCACTGGTGAGTGGAGGACTTTATGTTTCCTCTGTGTGCATTCATGTGGGTGGCAGTGGCTGCTCAGGGTGGGGGCAGGTTCATTGTTTTTCATACCTAGTTTCATGCTGGTGGCAGTGTTGGTGCAGGGGCAGAATGCTGGCAGGGGCAGAGTTGGTGAGCTCTGTGACCACCGATGCTTGGACAGCAACGGTGATGCAGCGGTGGGAGGGGGAGAAGGGTGGACTCACACAGACCCCAGTGGCATGGAAGGGTGCATGTGTACATGCTTGCTGATAGGAAAGGACAAAGTAAGGTCCTCCCACGAACACACAAGGAGGTAAAGCAATGTTGGGGGTGGCAGTGGGTAAATGCATGCAGATAAAGTGGCATGAGGGAGGCTGCAGTAGGGGAGGGGAGAGCTCTGCTGGAGTGCTCTGGTAAGGTGCTGTCTTCCAGTGCAGGAAATATGACGCAGGCTCCCAGGAGGTACCCACCCTGTCCCCGCCAGCCACCCAAGGCTGCACTGCAAACTGGAATCACCAGCCTGGGGCCCTGGGAGAGGCCAGCAGACTGAAGGGTGCTCAGGATCTGACTGACCCTGTCTCATGGGCAAGACTGCGCAGGGTTCAGGTCTGATATTTCCCCTAAAGATAAAGTCTCCTATGGGAGCAAGTTGACCCCACAGAAATGGGTGTCCCTGGCCATACACCACTAAAGATGCTCCTGCACCAAACCCTCTGAGCTCTGCACTGGTTGGAGTTCTGCTCCTACCACTTCTCTATGCAGCCTTGCCTGCCAACTCAAGTGTCCATGGCGGTCATGGGATCTCCTCTTGGCTGGAATTCCAGAGGCCCGTGGCAAGAGCTGGTTGCTCCACTCTCCCCTTTTGCATGAGTTGTTGGGGGCCAAGAATAAATCCTTGTATGTGGTAGCCCTGAACAGGGTTACTAGCTTTCTCCCTCAACAGCCCAGCATCTGTGTCTTCCTTCCATCCAATCTCAATGCCTTCCTTCTGAAGATCTGCTAGAAGTGTGTCAGTATTTCCCATGTCCTGTTCCTTTGGTGGCTAATGTTCTTCTTGGCTGCATCTAGTTGGTCATTTTGCCCATTTTTTTTCTAATTCTGTGTAAAATTATATCGGTCGTTTGATAGGAATAACATTGAACAGCAGTATGGCCATTTTAATGATGTTGATTCTTCCAATCCATGAGCATGAAATGGTGACAAGTGGTACCTGAATAAAGAGTTTCTACACAGCAAAAGAAATCATGAACAGAGAAAACAGACAACCTATAAAATGCGAGAAAATATTCACAAACTACACATCCAACAAAGATCTAATATCCAGAATCTATAAGGAACAAATCAACAAACAAAAAACAACCCCATTGTAAAATGGGCAAAGGATATGGACGGTTTTCAAAAGAAACATAAAAGTGACCAATAAACATATGAGAAAATGTTCATGGTCACTAATCATCAGAGAAATGCAAATCAAAGCCACAATGAGATACCCACTCATATCAGGCAGAATAGTTATTCTTAAAAAGTTGAAAAATAACAGATGCTGGTGATGGAACACTCATACACTGCTGGTGGGAATGTACATTAATTCAGCCACTGTGGAAAGCAGTTTGAACAGATCTCAAAGAACTAAAAACATAACTACCATCCAACCCAGCAATCCTGTTACTGGGTGTAAACCCAAGAGAAAATAAATCATTCTACCAAAAAGATGCATGCATTCACATGTTCAGCACAGCATTTTTCCTGATAGAAAAGACATGGAATCAACTTAGGTGCCCATTGGCAGTGGATTGGATAAAGAAAATCTGGTACATATACACCATGGAATACTATGCAGCCTTAAAAAGGAACAAAATCATGTCCTTTGTAGCAATATGGATGCATTTGGAGGCTATAATCCTAAGTAAATTAGCACAGTGACAGAAAACCAAATACTGCATGTTCTTACTTATGAGTGTGAGCTAAACATTGAGTACACATGGACACAAAAAGGGGAACAAGAGACACTGGGGATGACTAGAGCAGGGAGGGAGGGTGGTATGGGCTGAAAAACTATCTACTGGGCACCATTCTCACTACCTAGGTGATAGGACCATTCACGCCCCAAACCTCTGCATCACACAATATACCTAAGTAACAAACCTGTACATATACCCTCTGAATCTAAAATAAAAGATGGAAATATTTAAAATAAAGAAATAGATAAAAAGTGTTAATATTATTTTCTTTGAAGTACATTACAGCTTCTCTCAATCATTTCTTATTTTGAGATAAAAACATAATGTCACTTTTTTGGTGTATTCATGTTTGCAGTGAATGTTTACAGTGGTTTAAATCAATATTTACTGATAATTATACAAATATTCCAATGGGTACTATTTTTATTATTTTACTATTAAGATCTCATACTGAAATGTAAATTTGTTTTATGGTACAAGAGGCTTGTGCCTTTGGATGTAATAAGGGCTAAGCAGCGGTTATTCAGAAAATGCACATCCCAGAGAAAATGGTTATAGTTCTACAATTCATGTAACACACACACACACACACACACACACAGACACATGCACACACACATACACATTTGTTGCCTTGTTGTCAGTGATGCTTATCAATTACAGTTATCACTATTGGTACTTTAATGTCCACCATTTAGTCATTCATGCATTTACTCACTTAATAAATGCATATTAAGTATATACTATGATGTGTGGGGTGTTAGAGGTGCTAGTGGAGCTTTTAGCAACTTTACAGAGAGATTGAGACAGATATTAGAGTCCTGGGCATACTTATATACACATTAGAAATTCTTAGGGCTTTACTGTACATGTAAGGATGAAGTAGAAGCAAAGAGGTCTTTCAGGAAGTTCAGCTTGCATTGAATTATCTTAGTCTCTGAAGATGGGTTAAGGTAATCCCATTGTGCCTGTGCCACAGGAGACTAGAAATAGTACACTTAAATCTTGCCTGGAGAAAGAAAGTTTTTTTTGTTTTTTTTTTTTTTTTTTTAGGATCCAAATTATTTCTACTGACAATTTTTCAAATATAATTCCTAGCACAATTCAACTTAAACAAGAGGAACTAATGTGAAGAAATAAGACAGCAAGAACACGTGTAACAATCAGGCTCTATGATATCAAGAACATGAATATTGGGGAAAGATGTCTTGTTAAACCTATGGGAGAAACATGATACAGATTCCTAGAGTTTTAGAAGAAGGTCATGCCACCTGCAGTGGATAACTATATGCCTTTGAAAGATAAATTTCTAAAATGTATATGAGCCCTGATAAAAGTAGAGTGTCTGACCTTAAGACATCAAATGACTGTCATCTAGAATTGCCCATCATGAGACATATGAAATCTACTAAGTTATAAAGTCAGGTAAGACTAGTTCCAATATATCAGAAGATGGAAGGGCTATGAGCAGGACCAGATGACATGAATAAGCTGCAAGAGCAGGTAGTTCAGACCTCCACGTTATCTACCACTGTTGTCTAATCCTTTCCCCAGCTCATACCTATGGAGTTTATGGGGCTCCTTTGTAAGCAACTGATAAAGAAGAAAAAAACATTCCTGATCATAGTTTCTTTATAGGTTGGCTTGGTATCTTGGGTACCAGAAAGGAAATAGATAACTGTACAATAGTCTCATTGAGGGGTGGCTTTGAAAAGCAGTTGCAAGAAAAAAATCTGAATTGTCAGAGGTTTGAACGGTGCATATTAGTGTAGCCCAAGAGATCCATGGGAAATAGAAAATGGTCTGGCCAGTTGGTCACGGCCCGAAAGGAGACAAATAGGAGGATCAGAGACAAAAAAGGAATGTAGTAGAGGCATAACTATGATTATATGGGAGTGGGAAAAAAAGAATAAAGATCTTTATATCACATGTTATCCCTGTAAGAGAGCATCTACTATGGATGGGACATTAAACAAGTAAACACCAAGTAGATGAAATGACTTGGCCAGCTGGTATGAGCCTTGGTTACTGGTTAATTCCAGTGCTATACCATGAACACATGAATAAAAAAAAATAAATGAGTATAATTTTCAGTGCCTTAACCAATACCACTGAGAGTTTATGGAGTATTTGGCTTCTGATATAGGATCCCACATAACATTGCATCAGACAAAGGGTATCATTTTATTGCAAAAAATTGACCATAACCATGGGATCCACTAGTTTTATCACATACTACACAAACCTGAGCATTTCAGAGCATTGGAAGGGACTCGGGGAGGGCCACTTGAAGCAGCAGCTCAGAGGTGATACCTTTTGAAGATGGAATACCATCTTCCAGGAAAGTACATGCCATAAATCAAAGATCTTTATCTGGCACTGGCTATACTTACCTAATTCTCAATGACCTGTTTGAGAAATTTGTCCTGCCTACACCCACAACTATGAGTTCTACATTATTATGGGTTCTGGTCTTTAAGGAGGGAACACTCATCAGGGATCACAGCAAGAGAAACATTAAAATTTAAGGTAAGGCCGCCACTTCGCAAGTTTTGTATTCAGGACTAGCAGGCAAGAAGAGGAGTTATTATCTTTTAGGGGTTATTGACTCTGATTATCAAGAAGAGTTAAAGCTACCATTATGGCATGCTAGCATGGCAAAGAACATGTTTGACAGTGAAGTGTTCCAGTTAGGTGCCTCTCGTTACTCTCTTGCCTACTGTAATGGTAAATGGACACGTTCAGCATCCCCAAACTGAAAAGGACTTTGATGATTAGGGTCTCATGTCTCTCTGGATGAGGGTCAGGTCTGGACTGTGCCACCATATAAACTCATTAGATTTGCAGAGATACTTAATGAAGGTAAGGGGGATCTAGAACAGATGGTGATGGGAGGGAGGTTGCTGTCATGAGACCAGCATCAGTGGTGTAATGTGTAGTTCTTCCCACTACCTTCCCCTTATATATTCTCCTCAGGAAGAGAGACCACCTAAAATCCTGGAGGAGTTACTCCTAAATATATATAAGTTGATATGAGAACATAAGAGTTGGTTGTGTTTAGGGTTGACAGATAAAATACAGAATACTACATTAAATTTAAATTTCAGATAATCAACAAATAATTTTTGGTATAATTATTGCATAAGAAATGTTCATACTTAGAATACAAAAGTGTATCTGAAATGCAAATTTAACTAGGCATATTAAATTTTTATTTGCTAAAAATGGCAATCGTAACTGTGTTGGACATGGGTATGCCTAGATATGCCTTCCGGATCCCTCTTCAATAAAAGACTTCTTGTCCCAGGTGCTGAGAATGCTGTCAGCAGATGCTCTCAGCTGTTGGCCCTTTTAGAGATTGCTTCAGTTATAGAGTCAGCTCATCTAAGGCCACAAGTCTCTGGGGATATCCCATATCCCACAACTTATTGGGGTAGAGATATAAAAACTTGACGACTTAGACTCAATAGGGGACAACACTGATAGGACATTTCAGCATGAGAGGTCCCCGTGGGGTCAGCTGATGCTGTTGAGTCTGCACTACATTCAGATTCTCCTGTTGTTCAATCCTGCTTCTTCCTTTTCCCTTCCACAGGTGTAGATCCCAAATAAACACTTTGCCCACTAAACTCTGTCTTAGAATCAGTTTCCTGGAGAAAGCAAATTTCTGCATCATGTTTTCTCTGGATCCTCTTATATAAGAAAGAGAGGGAAGAGAAATCTGTTTAAATAATTTTTTGTATATTAAGACATAACGTATATGCAATGAAATTCAGCGATCCTATGTGTACAGTGCGATCAGTTTCGACAAATGTATACACTCAGGTAACCCATATCACTATCAAGATACAGAGCATTTCCATCAACCAAGAAAGTTTTCTCTTGTCCCTTCCCAATGATTTTCCCCACCTGGCTTACTGATTTCTGATCAAACAGACACAATCAGAAATGATAAGAAGGATATTACCACTGACCCCACAGAAATACAAACAACCATCAGAGAATACTATAAACACCTCTATGCACATAAAATAGGAAATCTGGAAGAAATGGATAATTTCCTGGACACATAACATCCTCCCAAGACTGAACCAGGAAGAAACTAAATTCCTGAATACACCAATAATGAGTTCTGAAATTGAGGCAGTAATAAATAGCCTTCCAATCAAAAAAGCCCAAGACCAGACAGATTTACAGCTGAATTTCACCAGAGGTACAAAGAAGAGCTGGTACCATTTCTGCTGAAACTATTCCAAAACATTGAAAAGGATGGACTCCTACCGAACTCATTTTATGAGGCCAGCATCATTCCAATACCAAAACCTGGCAGAGAAGTACAACAACAACAACAAAAAAAAACTTCAGGTCAATCTTTAAGTTTTAAAGAGACTGCCAAGCAGCTTTCCAAAGTGGTACTATTTTTCATTTTCACCAGAAATGTTGGGGGTTCTGGTGGCTTTCCAACATTTGACATTGTTAACACCTTTAATTTCAACTGTATTAGTGGAAGTATACTGGCATCTTTTGTGGTTTTTGATTTGCCTATAACTATATCTAATAATGTTGAACATTTCTCATGTGTATTGGCCTTTTGTGTTTGTTCTTGTTTGAAGTGTCTGCTCATATTTTTTGCCCATTTAAAAAAATCAGAATTTTGTTCTTAATATTTTTTAAAGACAGACAATTCCATTTTTAAATGTTCAAAAATATGTATCTATATTCTAGATGTGAGTAATACGTAAAATAAAGGTATTAAAAATTTTTCCCCAATCTGTAATTCTTCTGTTTATTCTCTTAATGGATTTTCATAAGCAGAAGTTTTAAAATGTTGTTAGTGTTTAATTTACCAATTTTCTTTATGGTTAGTGTGCTTTCTGTGTCTTTTAAAAAGGTACTTTTATTTTGAATTTTCTAATATACACAGTAAAATTAATTCTAGCTGAAATTCCATTTCATGGTAACAAATTGTTTGAAAATCTGTCCATTTTTAGTTTAAAATAAATATAGGTATGCTTTAAATGTTTATCTGATTTTCTTAACATTTTAAGAAATCAATTGCTAAGTAATACATGTAAATTCAAATTTTAAGTGTATTTCATATCATTAAGCCTCATACAATTTGTGTAGCATACTTAAATAACTAACCAACGGATTTCACTAATTGTATAACTACTTGAGTGCTATCGACATCATCAATGTTTCAGAAATTTTCATGTATGATATAGTATTTTATTGTTAACCTTTCCCTGTAATATAAATGCAAATAGATTTTCAACATTATATACTCCTTCGTAAGGGCAATGTGTGTGTATGTATGTGTTTACGTATTTGGAGAACTCCACTGAAGAGGAGCTTTTAAAATAATGAATTTATTTTTTCATACAATGGTAAAAAAGGAAATCAGACTGTCTAAAATTATATTCTTCAAATAAGTGAAGCAAGAAACTTGTGTTCATTTTAACATTATGCAGAAGAAATCTGTTTACCTACTAAAAATAGAAGGCATGGTATTTAGCAGGATAATGTTTTCCTTTGATTTAATATTCAACACTTGCATTTGTGCTGAAATGGGAAACACAATAGTTATTAGATCTAACCACCAATTTTACCATTATGAATTAATTTACAAGGTGACATCTACGGCTGGGCTCTCAAAAACACACATAAAAATCTTTTCCCTACGCCTCATTTTATAATTTTTTTAAAATTTTAAATATATATTTTGATGGTGAATACCTTATTTATACCATTTTTTTTTCTTTCGACCATTGTTTGTTAAACTTACGTGTTTTCTATCTTTGGTGAGTTAAAATACTGGTTTCACTACATATGGTCTATGTGAATGTAAGCAATTACTTAGTATGTGATATTGATATAATAATACTATATAACTTAAAAAGTTATTGGGAAAGTTAATGAAATTATGCATGCAATTAGCTTAAAATAGAATGTAGGGCATTTGGTATATATATATACACATATATATTTGGTGTGTGTATATATATATTTGGGGTGTGTGTGTATATATATATTCGGTGCATATATATATATATGTATATATACCAAAGAGATGTTTTGGGTTTGGTTCCAGATCACCTGAACAAAACAATAGCATAAAAAAGCAAAGTTTTTGGTTTTCCAGTACATGTAAAATTTATGTTTACACTATATACTGTAGTCCATTAAGTGTGTGATAGCGTATGTCAAAAAAAAAGTACATACCTTAATTAAAAAAATGCATTATTGTTAAAAATAGAATGCTAACAATCATCTGAACCTTCATCGTGTTGCAACCCTTTTGCTAGTGGAGATTCTTGCCTCCATGTTGATGGCTGCTGACTGATTAGGGTGGTGCTGGCTGAAGGTTGGGGTGGTTGTGTAATTTCTTAAAATAATACAATGAAGTTTGCCACATCAATTAACTCTTCCATTCACGAAAGAGTTCTTGGTAGCCATGCAATGCTGTTTTACAGCATTTTACTTACAGTAGAACTTTCAAAGTTGGAGTTGATCATCTCAAATCCTGCTTCTGCTTTATAAACTGAGTTTATGTAATATTCTAAATCCATGGTTGACATTTCAGCAATGTTCATAGCATCTTCACCAGGAGATTGAATCTCAAGACACCACTTTCTTTGCTCATCCATAAGAAGCAACTCCTCATCCATTCAAGTTTTTTTTTTTTAACTCTTATTTTAGGTTCAGGGGTACATGTGCAGGTTTGCTATATAGGTAAATTGCATACCATGGGCATTTACTGTACAGATTATTTCATCACCCAGCCTAGTACTAAGCCTAGTACTTGATAGGTAATTTTTGATCCTCACCCTCCTCTCATGTTCCACCCTCCAGTAGGCCCTGCCCTCTGTTGTTCTTTTCTTTTTTTCCCACAGTTTCTTGATGCTTAGCTCCCACTTAAAAGTGAGAGCATGTGATATTTGGTTTTCTTTTCCTGTTTTAATTTGCTTAGGATATGGCCTCCAGCTCCAACCATCTTGCTGCAAAGGATGTGATTTTGTTCCTTTTATGACTGCATAGTATTCCATGGTGATAGCTGAAAGCAATTGCAACAAAACACAAATTGACAGATGCGACCTAAATAAACTAAAGAGCCTCTGTACCATATAAGAAGCCATTACAGTTTTATCATGAGATTGCAGCAATTCAGTCACATCTTCAGCCTCCATTTTGAATTCTAGCTCTCTTGCTATTTCCACCATTTCTGTAGGGACTTCCTCCACTGAAGTACTGAACCCGTCAAAGTCATCACAAAGGTTTTGTGAGATTTTTTTCCCGTGTAATTCTTATGGTTAAAATTAGGAGAGTAATATGTTTTATCATACGGATATATCAGAAAAGCATGAAGTTAATACATGTAATACCTTGGAGAGAAGAAATATAGGTGACAATAGTAGGAGGTCTAAGTTCTAGGGTTTTATTTTTTTATTTTTTTAATTTTTTGAGACAGAGTCTCTGTCACCCAGACTGGAGTGCAGTGGCATGATCATGGCTCACTGCAACCTCTGCCTCCTGGGTTCAAGCAATTCTCCTGCCTCAGCCTCCAGAGTAGCTGGGATTACAGGCACATGCCACCATGCCCTTCTAATTTCTGTACTTTTAGTAGAGATGGAATTTTACCATATTGATCAGGCTGGTCTTGAACTCCTGACTTCAGGGGTGAGCTACCCACCTTGGCCTCCCAAAGTGCTGGCATGAGCCACTGTGCTTGGCTTAGCATTTTAGATTTTATAGGAATCTTATTATTTTTGGACAAAGTAGTTGGTGGAAAGCTGTGTAAAAAAATATTTTTATCTGTCTACCACATTTATTAAATGGCAGTACAATAAGGTCACATCACCTGAATTTGGTCTTGGCTTTGGCCCTCGTTACTCTATCCCTTGATTTCCTCATCTATAAAAGTGAAACAAAATAGTACTTATGTATCAGGCTTATTGTACTATTTAATACTTGAGATTATACTAAGAAATAGGTCTGACATTAAGTAAATGTTAATGTTACATATTATTTTTCTCTTTTAAGACATGTTTCCTTCACTCCCACTTTTCTGTTAAATCTAGTAATAGGAATGAGTGATATTGACTCTGGCCCATCAGAGGATCCCAAATTTCATGTTGCAGTCATGGATTTGTTTGGACATATGATCTAAGATGAGCCAATTAGAACTTCCTGTGGACTTATTTCTGGACTTTATTTTCCTTAAATTGAGATTCAAGTTTTAAAGATAAAGTAGGTACTGTGTCACCAGTGTTTATCTTGCAAGTAGAGCCAAGATGATAGAGAAAGATCAATAGCTAGGTAGGTAGATAGACAGCAATAGCAATGGGGGGGGGGGGGGGGAGAGAGAGAGAGAGAGAGAGAGAGAGACCTGATATCTGAATATCTGAATTAAACTGTGATGGTTAAATGGTTAATTTTATGTGCCAACTGGACTGGGTTGCCCAGATAGTTGGTAAAATATTATTTCCGGGTGTGTCTGTGAGGATGTTTCCAGAAGAGATTAACATTTGAATCTGTATGCTGAGTGAAAAAGATCATCCTCACTAATGCAGGTAAGCACTATCCAATCCTTTGGGGGCCTGCATAGAACAAAAAAAGACAGATGAAGGGAAAATTTGTTCTCTCTGTTTGGGATGGAACATTCGTCTTCTCCTGCCTGTAGACATTGGTGCTCCTGATTTTTAACTTTGGGCTTGGACCAATGCTTACAACAATGCCCTACCACCCCTATGCATTTGTACTCAGACTGAATTACACCACCAGCTTTCCTGAATTTGTCAGCTCCTATAATTGCATGGGTCAATTCTTATTTTTTATAAACATATGAGTGTGTGTGTCTGTGTGTGTGTGTGTGTGTGTGTGTGTGTGTGCGCGCCTACTGGTTGTGTTTCTCTGGAAAAACAGAAAGTAGGACAAATACACCATCTATGCCTGAAGGGCAAAAATCTACTCCTAGACAATGTAGTTATTGGCTAAGTAGTGCTCTCTCTCCCTTCCTTCTTCTCTCCTTCTCTCTCTCTCTCTCTTTGCCTCCCTCTCTGCCTCCCTCCCTCCCTTACTTTTTTCCTCTCTTCCCTTTTTCTTCCTTTATTTTATTTGTGCTAGTTTGAATTGCTTTTCTGTCACTTGCTGTTTTACCAATATAAAGGCTTTCTCTAATGAAGAAGTTAGAAAAATAACCTTTTTAATATAGATTTAAAAGATTTGAACATGGACTAGTGCAGACACAGCATTGGGATCTGAGGTAATTGGTTCTTTGTGAATGTAATATTGAGTCCATCCTGTGAAACAGTAGTACAGGTTGTATATATTTAACCTTAATACAAATAATAGGTAGGATGAAAATCACCCTAAAAATTGTATGCTTATACAACAAAATTTATGTTGCTTCTTGAACATATTTCTGCTTATTATAAAATAATCACTATGTAATAAACATTTAATCAAGGAATTAACTTTTTGTATAATACACATATTGAAGCTTAATGTTGTTAATTGAATTTTAGTACTTTATAGCTTCTTATTTAGAAGATAATCAATCACTGCAGAGAAAGTCATTGATTTTTTTCCCTGTAAATATCAGATTAATGCTTATAAAGATAAATGAATACCAAGTTTGGAATCTTGTAGGCTTGGACTTGTGATTAAAAATACTTGGCATACTTACACAATCAGAGCAGCCAAATGAAGTGAGATGATGATCTGATACCAGTTTTCAAGAAAAACAAATAAACAAACTGGCATTTACCAAGTATTATGGAAAACCTACTAGAATGATTATTATTATGGCAGTGAATGCAGAACATGACATTCAAAGTAACTAACTTCTATTTTCTTTGCATACCTCCAAGTGAAAGTTATATATATATTTGCCTTCCACTATCATATTCTAAGGAAGGTACATGTAAGGAGTAAGTCTTACAATGGATCAGATTGAGCATTTTAGAATGTTGTTAGTAAACAATGGCATATCAAATTTCATTCAAGGTCTTTATATTTTCACATTGTCCAGTGAAATATGTCTGTATTTGCATGGCTCTCCCACTTATTTAACATAATGTTTCTAAGCCATCATGAAAAACAATGATTTTGTATTACACAGAATCCAGAAAACTTACATTTGAGGACCTACCTTTAAAGACTCTCACAACCTCTGAATTAACTCATTAATGTTTCCATATCTCTCGTCTTTGTTTCATTAAGGAGGTATAGTTGCAGAAAAGTTATTTGTTGATACAGCAAATAGAGATACAGTAAATAGAATAGAGACACAGTAAAAATGTTTATCACACTATTTAAAATTCCAAATCTCATTTATCTTTCAAATCTCCGGTTGTCTTTCCAGATAGTTATCAGAAAGCTACCTGTTTAAAAGGTACAATGACAAGGTATAAGACTACTGGTTCTCTGAGTATTGCTGAGAAGTCAGTAGCCCTGGAGAGTTGCTGATCCAAAATAGACTTTGATATGTGAAACCACTGAGATTTTGTTACCTCATTGTTGCCTAACTCAACATAACTAAAACACATTCCTATCTAGTTCTTTGGTAGAGGCAGAACCTCCTATATATAATTTATAGAATAGAACAGTAGAGTGGAACACATTGTCTGCCAAGAAAAAAGAGCAAATATCTGGGCTAAATGTGCCCAATCACTTCTCACAAATTCATAGATCATCTGTGGGGGTGGAGTGAATGAAGAGATGCAATGATATTGGAGCTCCTGTGACATGTAAAGAAACATTAAGAGTGTGAAGCAGAGTCCAGTCCTCTTACATTTTAGCTCTTCTTGTTCTTACAGCCAACTGAGTTTAACTAATATAGCCATAGATTACTAGTGTTGTGGTTGTACCCCTGCGAGGAAAACAGAAGCAGCATACTGAGACAGTCCTGCTTCTACCTTCATGAGGCCACTTCCCCAATATAAATCCACTGTTTCTTTGGGTATTTTTCTGGAACCACCAATAGACAGAATAATTTTGTTGCCAAAACTCTCTGAAATTGGGCCAAAAAAAAAAAAATCCAGTATTAAATTAACACTTAGATCGTATTTGTACAAACACTGAAAATTCATTACCATATCTCTTTAGCTTCTTAGGTTGTTTATAGCCATGCTGTTTCACATAACCTATCTGTAGTTTGTGACATCAAATGGCAACACTAAAATATGCAAATAATAAACTGTCAATATAAAGATATCCCAATTTCAACATAAGCTCCTCTCACACGATCAATTATTGAGGAGAAATTGACATCAATTGAATTAAATCCTCTTACAGGTTGAAGTACTAAACATAAAAATACAAAGAAATTGTAATCTATTATCAAACGTTCTTGTCCCTGGTTGTTAAGTTTCAAAGAAATTAAAGTCTGAAGTTTATCCTTCTCTCTTTCTCTATCCCTAGTGGGATTTCCTGTGTTTAGTGTAATTTAGGATTTCTTCAGCAGCTGCACCCAGGGGAACCTCAGAAGTTAAAAAAATTGAATGCCGACCCTTTAATAGTGACTACTTTTCAAATGTCCAAGTATCTTGTGAAACATACATAAGTATAGCTCTGCTTTCAAGCCCATTGTATTTAGAAAAGTGGCTATTCCCCATTAAACAAAAGTTATTCCAGGTAAAATTATATATTGTCAAAATCATTGAGAAGGAGTCCATTATTTGGGTGAAGGAGGGTAGAATAGAGAAGCTACAAGAAAAAAACAAACAACCCCATCAAAAAGTGGGCAAAGGATATGAACAGACATTTCTCAAAAGAAGACATTCATACAGCCAACAGACACATGAAAAAATGCTCATCATCACTGGCCATCAGAGAAATGCAAATCAAAACCACAATGAGATACCATCTCACACCAGTTAGAATGGCAATCATTAAAAAGTCAGGAAACAACAGGTGCTGGAGAGGATGTGGAGAAATAGGAACACTTTTACACTGTTGGTGGGATTGTAAACTAGTTCAACCATTATGGAAAACAGTATGGCGATTCCTCAAGGATCTAGAACTAGATGTACCATATGACCCAGCCATCCCATTACTGGGTATATACCCAAAGGATTATAAATTATGCTGCTATCAAGACACATGCACACGTATGTTTATTGCAGCACTATTCACAATAGCAAAGACTTGGAATCAACCCAAATGTCCATCAATGACAGATTGGATTAAGAAAATGTGGCACATATACACCATGGAATACTATGCAGCCATAAAAAAGGATGAGTTTGAGTCCTTTGTAGGGACTTGGATGCAGCTGGAATCCATCATTCTTAGCAAACTCTCACAAGAACAGAAAACCAAACACCGCATGTTCTCACTCATAGGTGGGAACTGAACAATGAGATCACTCGGACTCAGGAAGGGGAACATCACACACCGGGGCCTATCATGGGGAGGGGGGAGGGGGGAGGGATTGCATTGGGAGTTATACCTGATGTAAATGACGAGTTGATGGGTGCAGCACAGCAACATGGCACAAGTATACATATGTAACAAACCTGCACGTTATGCACATGTACCCTACAACTTAAAGTATAATAATAATAAATTAATTTAAAAAAATAATAAAATAAAATTATAAATATAAAAAAAAAGAGAAGCTTCTATGATTTAGTCTCACTAAGATGTTATTTATTTTATACCAGTGGTTTGAAATTTATTACTACTGTGAATCTCTTCTCCAATAAGGAGAGTTCCCACATTAGAAGGCAAATTTTGGCATCATATGATTATCATACTTGGAGGAAATATGCTCATCCTTCCTATTTATAAATGATGAGTGATATGTCAGACAAGGTGTCTGTGCTGTATCAAACTCCCCTACCATCTTAGTGGCTTGAAAATATCATTTCTCTCTGTCTCTTTTTTTTTTTTTTTTTTTTTTTTTTGAAAGATGCTGGTCACTTCAGATCACTTGTGGCTCTGTTCTACATTTTCTTTTTTAATGTAGGATCCAGGCTGAATTTGAAAATCAAAATAATACAGAACAAAACCGAAACAGAATGTTTTAGTAGGTCTAATTATGTTTTTGTTGTTCTTTTGTTGTTATTCCTGCTGATTTCTTCTGAATTTGGTCATCTTTGATTATAACCTCATATTTGATTGATTTTATTTTTATTTTTATTTCTTTTTAAAAATTTTCCACAGGTTATAGGGGTACAGGTGGTATTTGGTTACATGAGTAAGTTCTTTGGTGGTGATCTGTGAGATTTTGGTGCACCCATCACCCGAGCGGTATACACCGTAGTCTTTTATCCCTCGCCCCCCTCCACCCACACTTCTTCCAAGTCCCCAAAGTCCATTGTATCGTTCTTATGCCTTTGCATCCTTATAGCTTGGCCTTCACATATCGGTGACAACATACGATGTTTGGTTTTCCATTCCTGAGTTACTTCACTTAGAATAATGTCTCCAATCTCATCTAGATTGCTGCAAATGCCATTAATTCATTCCTTTTTATGGCTGAGTAGTATTGCATCATATATATGTATATGTGTATATATGTGTATATGTGTGTGTATATATATATATAATCACAGTTTCTTTACTCGTTGATTGATGGACATTTGTGTTGGTTCCACGATTTAGAAATTGTGAACTGGGCTGCTATAAACATGCGTGTCCAAGTATCTTTTTCGTATAATGACTTCGTTTCTTCTGGGTAGATACCCAGTAGTGGGATTGCTGGATCAAATGGTAAGTAGTTCTACTTTTAGTTATTTAAGGAAGCTCCAAACTGTTTTCCATAGTGGCTAGACTAGCTTACATTCCCACCAGCAGTGTAGAAATATTCCTTGATCACTGCATCCACACCAACATCTACTATTTATTTATTTATTTTTGATTTTTTGATTATGGCCATTCTTACAGGAGTGAGGTGGTATCTCATTGTCGTTTTGATTTGCATTTCCCTGATCATTAGTGATGTTGATTGAGCACTTTTCATATGATTGTTGGCCATTTGTATATGTTCTTTTGAAAATTGTCTATTCATTTCCTCAGCCCACTTTTTAATGGCATTGCTTTTTTTTTTTTTAAATGATTTGTTTGAGTTCATTGTACACTCTGGATATTATTCCTTTGTCAGATTTATAGATTGTGAAGATTTTCTCCCACTCTGTGTGTTGTCTGTTTACTCTGCTGACTCTTCCTTTTGCTGTGCAAAACCTCTTTAGTTTAATTAAGTACCAACTATTTTTGTTTTTATTGCATTTGCTTTCGGGTTCTTGATCATGAAATCTTAGCCTAAGCCAATGTCTACAAGGGTTTTTCCAGTTGTATCCTCTAGAATTTTTATGGTTTCAGGTCTATATTTAAGTCCTTAATCCATCCTGAGCTGATTTTTACATAAGGTGAGACAAGAGGATTCACTTTCATTCTCCTACATGTGGCTAGCCAAATATCCCAGCACTATTTGTTGAAAAGAGTATCCTTTCTCCACTTTATATTTTTGTTTGTTCTATTGAAGATCATTTGGCTGTAAGTATTTAGGTTTATTTCTGGGTTCACTATTCTGTTCCATTGGTCTATGTGCCTACTTTTATACCAGTACCATGCTGTTTTGGTGAATATGACCTCATAGTATAGTTTGAAATCAGGTAGTGTGATGCTTCCAGATTTGTTCTTTTTGCCTAGTCTTGCTTTGGCTATGTAGGCTCTTTTTTGATTTTATATGAATTTTAGAATTGTTTTTTCTATTTCCGTGAAGAATGATGGTGGTATTTTGATGGGAATTGCATATAGATTGCTTTTGGCAGTGTGGCCATTTTTCACACTATTGATTCTACCTATCCATGAGCATGGGATGCGTTTCTATTTGTTTGTGTTGTCTATGATGGAGGTGGCAGGGTAAGTGTTCTTAGCTTTGGTGGCTTAATGCCCTATTTTTGTGCTGTTTGGCCTCCTGCCAGGAGGTAGCCGTTTCCAGAAAGCATTAGCTGTTGTAGTATGGAGAGGAACTGGCTGTGGGTGGGGCCCTAGAACTGCCAAGAT
The DNA here is from genome assembly GCF_037993035.2 of Macaca fascicularis. Taxonomy (NCBI): domain Eukaryota; kingdom Metazoa; phylum Chordata; class Mammalia; order Primates; family Cercopithecidae; genus Macaca; species Macaca fascicularis. The sequence goes on along the minus strand of NC_088385.1, from coordinate 88,899,770 downwards.
TATATGCCTTTTGTCTTCAGCTACTAGGTTGGATAGGGAAGGCCCATCAGGTGGGGTCAGGGTGAGGCTTTTCCGAGCTCAGACTCTCCTTGGGTGCGTCTTGCTGCGTCTGCTGTGGGGGATGACAGTGAGGTTCCCAGGTCACTGGAGTTGTGTACCTAGGAGGATTATGGCTGCCTGTGCTGAGTCATGCAGGATGTCAGGGATGTGGGGGAAAGCCAGCAGTCACAGACCTTATCCAGCCTCCATTCAAACTGAAGGGCTGGTCTCACTCCCACCGTGTCCCCTCAAAAGCCCCAAGTCTGTTTCCAGGAGGTGGAGGAGCCTGGCTACCCACCTCCCAGGTGTGAAAGAAAAGCGCTTTGTTCTTCTCCCACCTGTGGAGTCTGCACACCGGATTCGCAGCTCTCACCTGAGTTCTTGTCAGGAGGCTTCTTGCCCCCTTCAAATTGTTACAAAGGTCAGCTACAGAATTCCTTCTCCCTGTAGTGTTTTACCCTCTGTTCCTCTGGCCATGCTGCCGATGGATCCCTGTGGTGCCAGGCAGGAATGATCCACTTGGGGACCCAGCAAGCTCCCAGGGCCTTTCCTGCTGCTTCCTCTACCCTGTATTTCACTCCGTTCTCTAAATTGACTCAGCTCCAGGTAAGGTCGGAATCTTCTCCGACAAACAGACCTTCAGTTTCTCCAGTGGGGATGTATGTTTGGGAAGGTTGGATCTTCTTTTCCCACTTACACCGTTGGGGCAATCACAGTATTTTGGGCGTCTTCCGGGTCCTGCAGGAGCAGTCTACTTCCTTCAGAGGGTCTGTAGGTCATCTAGGGATTCCTGGTTTGTTTTTGCAGTGGATCTGGAGCTGAAATTCACGATGCGAGCCTCATTCCTATCCATTTAACAATGTACTAAAAAGTGTTTTATCTAGAAGTGTTTGCGTTTTTTTAGTGGAGAGCCTGTCAGATATCTATCAGCCACACTGCAGGATTTCCTTGTTATTTCTTTGGAAATTTTTAAGTGGTTCTTATGAGGGATATGGTTCTGAGGTCCTAGGAAAGCTCTCCTACTTTCTTTGAAGACCCCAATTCTGTAGCTGTGGAGTAAACCCAATTCCATAGAATCAGCAAGAATCCTCTCTAAGACTGAGCGTAATAAGATGTTTGGGAAGAATTTTATTTTTTTAGGCTTAAAAAAAGCACTTGATGGTTGAATCTGAGACGTTCATTTGGATTTTGAAGCCTTTTGTTTGTAACAGGATTTAATCTTTGTATTTTAAGTTCTTCCTTGCAATATAAAAATTAGAGAAGATATATTTCAGATTTGGAAATCTTCTGCTGACATATTAGTATTGGACTATCCTAATTTGACTTTTGCTCTTATTTCAGAATCTTAGATAGTTTATATTGGACAACACGAGTGGATATAATTTGAAATAGGAAACATATGAGAGTGTACTATTGGCTTTAGGGACAGAAAGGCCTTGCAGTTAATTCCTAGTGGAACAGGAAATGATCAGTCCTCCATGATAATTAGCTTGTAAATAAGGAGAAAATCCTCAGATATAACTTCTGATGGTCCTGTGCTGTCAGTTTGGAGAGGGCACAGTTTTATACAGTTATGCAAACAACTCCGGGTTTTACAATTTCACTCATCACCTTAATTATTGGACTGTTAAAAGTATTTTGTACCACAGATAATTTCTCTGGTTTAATTAAAAGAAAAAAAAAGAGTAGTTGCTTGGCCAAGTAATTCATTAGCTAAAATTCTTCAAGCTGAAATCAGATTCTTGAAACTTGATTTGTATGTTAGGCTACGGGACTTTTAGATAAATCCTCTGAGTTAAGTTTTTAAAAATTCTGGAGATAAGTATAAAGATCCTTTTCCTTGTCATTAAAAGCATTCTGTAAGCAGCCCTGTACATTTCATAATTATCAGTAACAGTTCTAAACTTCATTTTGGAAAGGCCAGTCATAATTCTCAAAATTTTCTCAACAAATTTAACTAATTGGTATTCAAAGTCATTTTAAAAACTTCATGACACAAAGTCTACACTGTCCACCAATGGTCCCAGGAAGGTACTAAAACAAGGAAAGTCTAGTAAGGGGTAGGGATGGCCTCACGAAAGAGGGAGCAGAATTACCATGATTCTGTTGTAGTTTACATCAAAGGGGACAGGTAGGTCTCTGTTTAACCATAGGCTTAATGTTTAAACTCAATGGATTAAGAGAACCAATAGCTGAAAAAGATTATAAGTGGATGCTTCTGCTCCATTCTTGATAGTTCCTTCTATCTAGAGGAAGTTTCAATGGTGTATCCGTCCTACCCTCTCTCCTATTCCTCCTTACTCACTTCTCTTCACAAATATGGAATGAATTGAGGAAACAGAAACGTGCATACGTAGCTTGGCTCCTCTCCCTCTCCCCCTCTAAAAATGTAGTGATTTTTAAACTTCAATGTGAGTCCAAATTCCCTAGAGATGTTCTTAAAACAGATAGCTGGGCCCCTTGCACAGAGATTTGATTTGGCAGGTCTAGAGCAGGCCTAAAAATTTGTATCTTTAAAAAATTCTCAGGTGATGCTGATGCTACTGTGACTGGTTTCTCAGTGGCAGCCTCTGAAAGGGGCAAAATAAGGCTACCTTTAGCAAGGTTGGTAAGTCTGTCTAATTTTGAGTCAGTGTAAGAGAGGCCTACTTGCTCACAAATAGAACTGCTCTTCCTGATTTGGGTTTTCTGCCTGGCTTACATCTTATGTGTGTTTTAATTGATCAGAATTTGAGAAAATAGTTGGGGTGCAATTTACCTCATCGTCTTAAAACCTCAAAATGAACATAGATGCTCTCATATGGTCAATTAACACACGTGTCAGTTTATCTGCCTGGATTGTAGGACATTAAGAGAAGGATTATATGTTCAATAACAATGTAAAGTCAAGTGCTGTCCTTTGTTTACTTGAGTCCAATTATGATTAAATAAAAAATAGATCATATAAAAATATTGTTTGCTGGGCACAGTTATTCATGTGTGTAATTCCAGCACTTTGAGAGGCTGAGGCAGGTGGATCACTTGAACTCAGGAGTCTGAGATCAGCCTGGCCAAGATGGCAAAACCCTGTCCTTACAAAAAATACAAAAAAATTAGCCAGGTGTTGTGGGATGTGCCTGTGGTTTCAGGTACTCAGGAGGCTGAGGTGTGAGGATCACTTGAAACCAGGAGGTGGAGGTTGCAGTGAGCTGTGATTGTGTCACTTTACTCAAGCCTGGGTGACAGAGGGAAACTCTGTCTCAAAAAATGTGTGTGTGTGTGTCTATGTGTGTGTGTAATTGTCACCTCCTAACCAATAAGACACTTCATTTTCAGCTAGAATTTAGAATTTTAAAAGTTATTTCAAATAAATAAAACTCCGATCTCTAAGGTGGACTTTAGCAGTCTGTTTTAAAGGGCTGATGCTGCTGAAACCATTATGGGATTCTCAGGAATGATGTCTAATGTTCAGTGAGTAATCCGTCTTGATATATGCTATCCCAGGAAATTGATGTTTCAAGTATGATTAATCATTCACTTTATTCCTTCAAGGTTTTCTATTTCATGCTGGGTGGATTACAGTCCAGTGACTACTACTAGCAGCTAGCCAGCTGGTGATAATTGCTGTTAATTTCCTGGTATTTGGCAACCAATTGTTCCTTGACAACTAGAGGGAGACAGCATGAAAATGTGTCAGAAGGGAACTGCAAAAATAACATTTATTGTTTTTGCTTGAATATAAAATATGATGTTCATTGCTGAAAATTTTAAAAATATAAAAAATACAAATTAAAAAATAAGAATTTAAACATAATCTTTCTATTCATGGAAACTATTTGCATAATTTTAGTGAATTTCAGATCTCTCATCTATCTGTCCTTAGTCTGTTTCACTATCACAAGATACCTGAGACTTGGCAATTTATAAAACACAGAAATTGATTTTCTCACAGTTCCGAAGGCTGGAAGTCCAAGGTCAAGGTGCCAGCAGGTTCAATGTCTAATAAAGGCCTAGTCTCTGTGCTTCCAAGATGATACCTTGTTGCTGTGTCCTCACAAAGCAGAATGTTGAAAGGGCAAAAGGGTACCTAGCTAGTTTTCTCCAACCCTTTTATAAAAGCATTAATCCATTGATGAGGGCTCTGCCTTTATGATCTAATCGTCTTTCAAAGGCTGTACCTTTTAATATTGTTGGATTGGGAATTAAGTTTCAACACTGATATTAGAGGGGACATAAACCATAGCAATTGGTATGTATTGTGATATAACAAACACATAACAAACACACAAAACCCACCACTGGCACTACTTCCACTGACAAAAACTTAGCATCATTCTACTTATCCAGATTTGTATTCTATTTTTTCTTTTAAAAATTGACAGACCTTTTGAAGGAAGTGATTTGCTGTTGCTGGCTCTGGGAGACAGCTGAAAAACTATGAGTGCCCAAACTGTGAAAGTGTGAAAGTGTGAAAGTGGGATCATCTGCCCCTGAGCACACATCCTCACTGGGGAAACTGAAGGTGCAGATCATGGGAGAAGGATTTGACCTTACCTGGAGCTGAGATGAATTTAGAGTGCTGAGTGAAATACATGGATAGAGGAAGCAGTGGAAGAGCCTGGTGGGCACTCTCGGTCCCCAGGGAAACCATCTCTGAGTTTGTCTCACAGGGGTCCTTGGAAGGGCTGCCAATAGAATTGGGGAAAGATCACAGCAAGAAGGAAACTTTCAGTTGAACTTCACAACAGTTTCCACCAAATGTGAAGTTTCTTGGATAGAATCTCGGGGAAGGGTGAACCACCAGCACAGAAGCCACCATAGGGAGGGAAGCAGGAAACCTGAGAGCCCTGCTTGTTCTCTCGCAGGGAGGCTTGTAGCCTGGGGCAAGTTCTGAGCCCTACTCACCAGCTGCCTGGAAATAAACTCAGTGCTGGTGGTGGGGGCATGGTGGGAGTGAGATTGGCCTTTCAGCCTATGTGGGAGCTGGATGAGGCCTGTCACTGCCAGCTTTCCTCCACTTCCCTGGTGACCTGTACGAAGCAGTAGAGGCAGCCATAATCCTCCTGGGAACATAACTTCATTGGCCTGAGAATCACATTCCCGTCCCCCACAGCAGTCGCAGCAAGCCCCGCCAAGGAGAGTCTGAGCTCAGACCTGCCTAACCCTGCCCCCTCCTGATGATCTTTCTCTAAGCACTGTCCACCACCTGAGAAACCTGAATACTTATCTAGGCAACCTTAGGGCAAGCTTGTGTCCTCCCTATACTACCACAGCTGGCAATCTCTTGAAAGTGCCACCTCCTGGCCAAGGGCCATAAAGACACAAAATGAGCACAATAAACAAAACTTCAACCAAGGATCCTCACAGAGTCCACTTCACTCCCTTGCTACCTCCACCAGAGCAGGTGCTGCCATCCACAACTGAGAGACCTGAAGATGCGTCACATCACAGGATTCTGTGCAGACATCCCCCCATACCAACCCAGAGCCCAGTAGCTCCACCGGGTAGCCAGACCCAGAAGGGAAAAAACGATCACTGCACTTTGGCTCTCAGGAAGCCCCATCCCTATGGAAGAGGGAAAGCATGACAAAAGGGAGCACCCTATGGGACAAAATCTGAACAGCAGCACTTGAGCCCCAGATTTTCCCTCTGACATAGTCCACCCCCAAATGAGAAGGAACCAGAAAAACAATTATGGTAATATGACAAAACAAGGTTCTTTAACAGCTCCAAAAGTTCACACTAACTCACCAGCAAGGGATCCAAACCAAGACAAAAATCTTTGAATTGCCAGAAGAGGAATTTAGAAGGTTGATTATTAAGTTAATCAAAGAGGCACCAGAGAAAGATGAAATCCAAATTAAATAAATTTAAAAAAGGATACAAGATATAAATGGAAAAACTGCAATGAAAAACGTAGCATAAATAAAAAACAATCACAACTTCTGGAAATGAAGGGCACACTTAGAGAAATGCAAAATGCACTGGAAAGTCTCAGCAATAGAATCAAACAAGTAACAGAAAGAACTTCAGAGCTCAAAGACAAGGCTTTCTAGTTAACCCAAACCAACAATGAAAAAGAAAAAAGAATCCAACAAATAAACAGAGCCTCCATGAATTTTGGGATTATGTTAAATGACCAAACCTAAGAATAATTGGTGTTCCCAAGAAAGAATAGAAATCTAAAAGTTTGAAAAATGCTTGAGGGAATAATTGAGGAAAACTGCCCTGGCCTTGCTACAGATTTAGACATCCAAATAGAGGAAGCACAAAGAACACCAGGGAAATTCACTGCAAAAAGATAATCACCTAGGCACATCAGGTTATCTAAAGTCAAGATGAAGGCAAGAATATTAAGAGCTCTGAGGCAAAAGCATCAGGTAACCTATAAAGGAAAACCTATCAGATTAACAGCAGATTTCTCAGTAGAAACCTTACTAGCTAGAAGGGATTGAGCTCTATCTTTAGTCTCCTCAATCATCAGCCAAGAATTTTGTAGACAGTGAAATGAAGCTTCATAAATGAAGGAAAGATACAGCCTTTTTCAGCCAAACAAATTCTGAGAGAATTCGCCACTACCAAGCCAGCACTACAAGAACTGCTAGAAGGAGCTCTAAATCTTGAAACAAATCCTCAGAATACACCGAAATAGAAACTTCTTAAAGGATAAATCTTGCGGGACCCATAAACCAATAACACAATGAAAAAAACAAAAAAACCCAAGTTATTCAGGCAACAAATTGCATGATGAATAGAATAGTATCTCACACTTTAATACTAATGTTGAATGCCAATTGCCTAAATGCTCCAATTATTAGATACAGAATGCAGGAATAGATAAGAATTCACTAACCAAGTATCTGCTGTCTTCTGGAGACTCACCTAACACATAAGGACAAACATAAACTTAAGGTAAAGGGATGGAAAAAGATATTCCACGCAAATCGACACCAGAAGTGAGTAGGAGTAGTTATTCTTATATCAGACAAAACAAACTTTAAAGGAAAAGTAGTTAAAAAACTGGGACATTATATAATGATAAAAGGACTTGTCCAACAGGAAAATATCACTATTCTAAATATATCGTATATGCACCTAACAATGGAGCTCCCAAATTTATAAAACAATTACTATTCGACCTAAGAAATGAGCTAGACAGCAACACAATAATAGTGGGGTGCTCAATACTCCACTGACAGCACTAGACAGGACATCAAGACGGAAGTCAACAAAGAAACAATGGACTTAAAGTGTACCTTAGAACAAATGCACTGAGCAGATTTTTACAGAACATTCTACCCAATAACTGCAGAATATACATTTTATTCATCAACACATGGAACATTCTCTAGTTAGATCATATGACACGCCACAAAAATAAGCCTCAATAAATTCAAGAAAATCAAAGTTATATTAATTACTCTCTCAGACCACAGTGGAAGAGAATTGGAAATCAACTCCAAAAGAAACCCTCAAAACCATGTGAATACATGGAAATTAAATAACCTGGTCCTGAATGATCATTGGGTCAACAATGAAATCAAGATGGAAATTAAAAAATTATCTGAAGTGAACAATAATAGTGACACAACCTATCAAAACCTCTGGGAAACAGCAAAGGTGGTGCTAAGAGGAAAGTTCATAGCATCAAATGCCTACATCAAAAAGTCTGAAAGAGCACATTTGACAATGTAATGTCACACCTCAATGAGCTAGAGAAACAAGAACAAACCAAACCCAAACCCAGCAGAAGAAAAGAAATAACCAAGATCAGAGCAGAGCTAAATCAAACGGAAACAAACAAACAATACAAAAGATAAATAAAACAAAACGCTTGGATTTTTAAAAGATAAATAAAATTGATAGACTATTAGTGAGATTAACCAAGAAAAGAAGGGAGAAGATCCAAATAAGCTCGATTAGAAATGAAATGAGAGATACTAAAACCGATACCACAGAAATACAAAAGATAGTTCAAAGCTACTAAGAACACCTTTATGCATGTAAACTAGAAAACCTAGAGTCGACAGATAAATTCCTGGAAACATACAAGCTTCCTACATGAAACCAGGAAGATACAGAAACTCTGAACAGACCAATAACAAGCAGTGAGATTCAAATGATAATTAAAAAAAAATTGCCAACAAAAAAAAGTCCAGGACCAGGTGGATTCACAGCTGAATTTTATATCAGACATTCTAAGAATGTCTGGTACCAATCGTATTGACATTATTCCAAAAAAATACACAAAGAGGGAATCCTCCCTGAATCATCCTACAAAGCCAGTATCATCTTAATACCAAAACCAGGAAAGGAAATAAGAAAAAAAGAAAACTATAGACCAATATCCCTGATGAACACAGGTGTAAAAATCCTCAACTAAATACTAGTAGCTAATTGAATCCAACAGCATATCAAAAAGGTAATCCACTATGATCAAGTGGGTTTCATGCCAGAGATGCAGGGATGGTTTTGACATATGCAAGTCAATAAATATACATCACATAAATGGAATTTTTTTAAAAATCACATGGTCATCTCAATAGATGCAGGAAAAGCATTTGACAAAATCCAGCATCTCTTTATGATTAGAATCCTCAGCAAAATCAGAATAGAAGGGATATACCTTAAGGTAATAAAGCCATCTATGACAAACCTAAAACCAACATTATACTGAACAGGGAAAAGTTGAAAACATTTCCTCTGGGACCTGGAATAAGACAAGGATGCCCACTTTCAGCACTCCTCTTCAACATATTACTGGAAGTCCTAGCCAGAGCAATCAGACAAGAGAAAAAAATAAAGGGCATCCAAATCAGTATAGAGGAAGTCAAACTGTCACTGTTTGCTGTTGATATAATCGTATACCTAGAAAACCCTAAATACTCATTCAAAAAGCTGCTAGAACTGATAAATGAATTCAGCAGTTTCAGAATACCAAATTAATTTTCCCAAATAAGTAGCTCTGCTATACACCAACAGCAACCAAAGTGATAATCAAATCAAGAACTTAACCCCTTTTACAATAGCTGTTAAAAAATATTAAATACTTAGGAATATACCTAACCAAGGAGGTAAAAGACCTTTACGAGGAATACTACAAAATGCTGCTGAAAGGACATCATAGATGACACAAACAAATGGAAACACAACCCATGATCATGCATGGGTAGAATCAATATTGTGAAAATGACCATACTATCAAAAGCAATCTGCAAATTCAACGCAATTCCCATCAAAATACCACCATCATTCTTCACAGAACTAGAAACAACAATCCTAAAATTTATATAGAACCAAAGAGAGATCACATAGTTAAAGCAAGACTAAGCAAAAAGAACAAATCTGTAAGCATCACATTACCCAACTTCAAACTATTCTATAAGGCCGTAGTTACCAAAACATCATTGTACTGGTATGCAAATAGGCACATAGATGAATGGAACAAAATAGAGAACCCCAAAATAAAGCCAAATGCTTACAGTCAACTGATCTTTGACAAAGCAAACAAAAACACAAAGTGGGGAAGGGATACCCTCTTCAACAAATGGTACTGGGATAATTGGCAAGCCACATGTAGAAGAATAAACCTGGAACCTTATCTCTTACTGTATACAAAAATCAAATTAAGATGGATCAAAGACTTAAATGTAAGACCTGAAACCATACAAATTGTAGAAGATGAGATCAGAAAAACCTTTCTAGGCATTGGTTTAGGCAAAGACTTCATGACCAAGGACCCAAAAGCAAATGCAACAAAAACAAAGATAAATAATTGGGACTTACTTAAACTAAATTAAGTCTGGACAGCAAAATAAATAATCAGCAGAGTACACAGACAACCCAAAGCAATGGAGAAAATCTTGACAACCTATACATGTGACAAAGGACTAATATCCATAATCTACAAGGAACTCAAACAAATCAGTGAGAACAAAACAAACAATCCCATCAAAAAGTCAGCTACAGACATGAATAGACAATTCTCAAAAGAAGATATACAAATGGCCAACAAACCTGATCAGGGAAATGCAAATCAAAACCACAATGAAAAACCACCTTACTCCTGCAAGAATAGCCATAATAAAAAAATAAAAAAATAATAGATTTTTGCATTGACATAGTGAAAGGGAACACTTTTATATTGCTAATGTGAATGCAAACTAGTACAACCACTATGAAAAGAATGTGGAGAGTCCTTAAATAACTAAAAGTAGATCTACCATTTGATCCAGCAATCCCACTCCTGGTTATCTATCCAGAGGAAAAGAAGTAATTTTACAAAAAATACTTGCATGAGTATGTTTATAGCAGCACAATTCACAGTTGCCAAAATATGGAACCAGCCCAAATGCCCATCAATCAATGAGTGGAAATGTGATATATTGATATATATATATGTCTATTTAGGTACTTTATATATGTGTATAGTATATAGATTTATGTCTATTCATGTCCTTTATATATGTATATATAAAGAAAATGTGAGATATATATATATATATTCCTATATATATATATATACACACACACACTACTCAGTATATATATACTCAGTCATAAAAAGGCATGAAATAATGGCGTTCTCAGCAACCTGGATGGATTTAGGGACCGTTATTCTAAGTAAAGTAACTCAGGAATGGAAAAATCAAACATCTTAAGTTCTTACTAACAAGTAGGAGCTTAGCTATGAGGACGCAACGGCATAAGGATAATACAATGGACTTTGCAGACTTCGGGGAAAGGGTGAGAGGGGTGTGAGGGATAAGAGACTACACACTGGGTACAGTGTACACTGTTTGGGAGATGGGTGCACCAAAATATCTGTAATCTCCCCTAAAGAATTTATTCATGTAACCAAACACCATCTGTTCCTTCAAAACCTATTGAAATAATAATTAAGAAGTTAATTACCTGAGATTAAATAGCTAATAAAGATTTAAAAATAAATTTAAAAAATCAATCCTCAGCATTTTCTATCATCAAATTGTTTTCAAAAGTATTATTTTGCATGGAATTACAGTATTCTATCATATGGTTGTGGAATATATTTGTTTAAGCATTAAACAGGAGCAAAGAGCCAACCCAACTAGAAGTTTATCCTGAAATTTATTGTAGAATCCAGGAGGAATGATCCTCAAAAGCAGTCAGATGATGTAATGTCACTTGAATACTCTAGCTCCGTGAAGGCTTAGGCAGACAAAAATACAGGTCTAGAGTTATAGGACATATGCTATGTTGTGCTATATATATTAATCAGTTACAAACTCAAAAATAGTTTTTGATTGATTAAGATATAAGTACAAACATAGTATATTGAAAAGGAAGTTACATTTAGTTTTAAATAACTGAATCTATGTCTAACCCCTTATCTTCCTGAGTTATGGACACACTTTCTCAGTCATTACTGGAACTTTCTCTTCTCCAAGGTATAGATGTTTTCATAGCCCAGTGGAGTGCCAAATTCCCTCTTTCTTTAAAGGTTTATTAAGGTATACTGCTTATTGTTCCAGCCTACAGGGGTTCCTCTACTTTTTGAAAATTACCTTTAAAGATTAGAAATTGTCAGTAACAGTGGGAGCTCACTAGGTGCCAATTCTTTAGGTGTATAATAGAAACTTTTCTTTCAGAGTTTTACCAACCTCCCAGCCTACTGCTCTCAGATATGTAGGGACGAAATTCCCCCTCTGGTCTCCAACTTTATTTTAGTCTCTGGGAAATATCCTCTTTTATTTTTATGCTCTTTGACAGCATAATAGTTTTAATGAAATAGGCTATTAATTAAAATACAAAAAACACTATTTTTAATTGTTTATATTTCAATGAACAAAAATTTATAAGACAAAGAAGTATCAGCGTCCTGAATACCTGCTTACACTAGAGTGAAAAGAAAATTATATAGAATTTAATGTATATATTTAAATATATAAATGAATGAATGAGAAGTTACTAAATTATGAATGCCAAAGATTTCTACGTTGTGTTATGGTTCAAAAATTACATACATTGTCTTATTTTGTCTCACAACAATTCTGAGGTGGAGAAATTATTATTTCATTTTTTAAGAGAAATTACCAAAACCACTATGACTTGGTCAGGGCCACATTTGTACAAAATATCAGGCCTGTGTAGTTTTGATCCTAAGGTAAATGTTTTTTCTGCCATACATGATGGCTCCCATACAGTGAAGTAACCACTAGAGAAAAAGGAAATTGAATGAGAGTCTAAGGGAATTTAATATATAAAAATCCATTTCAAGCATTCAGAGACTAGAGATGTGACTCAGGAATAAAAAGGAGAAAAAAACTGTAGCTTTCTAATTAATACATATAACACTTGTTGTGTCAACGGTGACAAGGTTGAGAAAATACTAAGTGAAATAAGGATGAGAAAATACTAAGTGAAACAAGGATGAGAAATATTTGGAAATCAAAACACAATTAACACAGTTACACAGTTTAGAAGAGTGATATGAGCAGGAAGTGGAGCAATAAATTATTCTACTGGAGCTCTGAAATCAATAAGCATGTCCTATTACAGAAAAGTCAGATTTCTGGGAAAAACAATGATATAGTGTAATAAATCCCCTGAATTCTAATGCTTCCAGGAATCTAGTATGGGTTCTGAAAAGAACTGAGGGTTGGCTTTGACTCCGTACTGAGGATTATAGACCTAATGTGATTCATTGAGAGATGTATTTGTTTAATATGGGATTACAATCTGCTGCTATTCAACTTAATCGGCTGTATGCAGTTTGTTGCCGCTAATTTATAAAGACATGTTATATTCCTAGAAGAGGAATTTCTAAAATCTTAGAACACTGTGTCATGTGGTATTGAACAGAAAATTTAAGTTCTGCAAGGGAACAGTGATGTTTTTAAGTAAATTCAGGTATCTCAGACAGCACTGAAAAGGAACATTTGGAATCTGCCATATTATCAGCTGCACAAATATTTGACTAAGAAATAAGCTCACCTCATAAGAACCAAGAAGAATATGTTTTCTATTTGCCTGAAGATTACGTGACTTGTCCAAAGATACACAAAACTGAATACAGAGGAGAGATCCAAATTCTAAGATTAAAAAAAAAAAATGTTGACTACTTCAAGAATTCTATGAAAAATAGGAAGACTGGCTATTAAACACAAACTATTTAGAAGAGGCTAAAAAATAAAACGTGTGGTTTCTGATGTCTATTATGTACCAATTTTTAGCAGATGGATAATAAATAAACTAAACATGAGATTATTGCATAACATGCAACATTACTGATGTTCTGAAGAGTTGTTGAAGTGGATTCAGAATGTAAATAAGCAATTAAGACTAGTAAAAAAGAAGTAACATCAAGAAGACATATGGAAACATATGCAGGATGCCTGAATTGATGAGGGCAGTTACTAATACATGGATGTGGGTATACTCTCCTTTTAATATGAGTATATACTTCACATCCATTAATCTTCATGGGACTAGGTTTTTGTAGCAAATGGTCACCACAAAACAAAGACAAAACAAATTAAAACAAAATAAGCCTTGCCTTTTTCAGTGCTTAGCTTGTAGATTTGGCTATGAAGGTATCACAGGTGAACCGTGGCAGAAAGAGGCGTCAGAGTCCAAACTGTAATGAGGTAGAGGTGGAATGGACTGTTTCACTCTGGAAAAATAATTATTTTAAAAGGAAAAAAAATCTTAGCATCCAAGAAAAGCAGTTGCTTTGACTATAATTGGGAGCTAGAGGAAAAGTGAGTCTGTAACTCAGTGTCTCCCATTTTCCTCAGGGTGGGCAATTTTGACTGGACTACATCTTCTTGTGAATATACTGATGGAATTAACCAGCTAAGAAGTAAATGAATGTCTTCTCCAAGTTTGGGATTTATAAATATGCCTACAGTTTTATGGATTTAAGAGACATCTGTCCTAGGGAATAGAAGTTAATCGCATAATCTTTGTAGCTACATGATTGGTAAGAACCCCAAACTAAGTAGCTTTCCTGTAAAATTTGTAATGCACATAGTGCTGGTCCATCGAACTCAAAATGCATTCAAGAGTGGAAGTGTATTCTGGATGTTAGTCCCCTATTGGAGGAATATTTTGCAAACATTTTCTCCCATTCAGTAGGTTGTCTATTATTTCTTTTGTTGAGCAGAAGCATTTTAGTTTTGTTAAGTCCCATTTGTATATATTTGTTTTTGTTGTCTGTGATTTTGAGTGCTTAGTCATACGTTATTTGTCTAAAGCAACGCACAGGAGAGTTTTCCCTAGATTTTCTTCTAGTATTTTTATGGTTTCAGGTCTTACATGTAAGTTGTTGATCCATTTTGAGTTCATTTGTGCATATGGTAGAGATAGAGGCCCAGTATCATTCTTTTGCATACAGCTATCCAATATTCCCAACACAATTTATTTATGAGGGTCTCCTTTCCCCCATGTAAGTTCATGATGGCTTTGTCAGAGATCAAATGGCTATAAATATGTGGCTTTAGGTTTGGGTTCCCTACTCTGTTCCATTGGTCTATGTTTCTGTTTTTACACCAATACATGCTTTGGGTGATGGATGCCCTAAATACTCTGACTTGATCACTACTCATGATATACATGTAAAAAATTTCTTTTATAACTCACACATTTGCACAAATAATAATAAAAAGAGTGGAGTTATTTTAGAAACCTGAATCTGATTGGATCATGGCATCCAAGATTTTGGTTTGGTGTTGATTGTGGCTCCTTTCTTTCATCCTTTGTGAGTTGACAGTAAAGCTTCGTGCAGAATAAGACTTGTTTAGTGTGAGCTTCATTGAGAATTGAACACTTTTGAGGAGGCCAGTAGCTATTACTTGAACTAAACCGATCTGTGCACTCTGGATAGGACAGAGACTACATAGAAGTAATAGTATTATCTCACTGTATTTTCTATTGCAGTATGACACATGACCCCAAACTTAGTGCCTTAAAACAACACCCATTTATTAACTCACAGTTCCCTGGGGTCAGAAATGCGGCACATCACGGCCAAATTGTCTCTTCCACGTTTCACAGGTTAAAATCAGGTTGTCAGCCAGGTTGATTTCTTTTCTGGAGGCTCTGGGGAAAAATACGTTTTCACTCTCATTCTTGTTTAAATTCTTTGTTGTTAAATGACTGACTTCTCCTTTTCCTTTCCTAGCTTTCAGTCAGGGGTCACTCTCAGCTCCTAGAGGCCACCCAGCTTCC
This sequence comes from Macaca fascicularis, assembly GCF_037993035.2. Classification (NCBI taxonomy): domain Eukaryota; kingdom Metazoa; phylum Chordata; class Mammalia; order Primates; family Cercopithecidae; genus Macaca; species Macaca fascicularis. The sequence goes on along the minus strand of NC_088385.1, from coordinate 88,884,542 downwards.
TTGACACATAGCCCCCTCCAGCAACAAAAATTCTCAAGTCCTGAATCTTTGCTATTTGGAATTTCTTTGACTTTCCCTTCTCCAGTGTGCTGAAGGAAACTTTCTGCTTTTAAAGGATTCGTGCAATTAGGCCAGGCTGCCCAGACCTAATCTGTTTATTTTAAGGTTTGAGTTCTTAATTATTTTAGCAAAATCGCTTTACAGCAGTACCTAAATTACTTCTTGAAACAGACTATCTTCTGTGGGTTAATGTCAATATCTTCAAGTCTATTTTAGTAGTTCACTATCTTTACTCAACCAAATCAAATTAAACATTTTAAAATAGACAAAAGGTAAACACTCATTAGTGTGGACAAATAGCATAGGCAGAGATGGCACCAAAAACCCAGATTCCCATTTCCCACACTTATTCTTAGGTGGATGGGAGGCTATCACAAATGTAGGTATACTTCTTCTTTGGAGTATATGTAGTTCCAAGAACACAATGTAAATGGTTCCTTGGTTCGGCTAATTGCATATTCATTTAATCTATTGCTGGAAGAGTCAGATAAATATGGTTTGGTTTCAAGAAGTCCTTTGAGTGTGATGCATACAACACAAGATGCAGCTTCCCTATTCCATAACAAAGATGCGGTATTTGTGGGAAGTGCCAGACTTTTTCCTAATATCCAGGCAAAGAAAAGTTTTAATTACTTTTATCCAGCAACATATTGTGCTTAGAAACAAAAATTTAATAAAGCAGAATATTCTCAGCCAGGTGCTAATGAGAGTTTCCTTTTGATTCATGATGTATTTTGAGGTGGAGCACACTCAACAGTGTGAATACTGGTCAATAGTATGGCTTGATTTTTACATTTTCAGCAAAGATAAAGAACTATCTAGTTACAAAAATTCCCGTATATAGGATGAAATTTGATTCCCTTTTTCTGTTGTAATACTTGAAAGCTAGCAATCATAAGCAAACATTTAAGCCCTTCTGTACTTTCTAATCTGTATAATAGCTTTTTGGGGATCCCTGTAAAGGAATAGAATGTTGAGGAGGAGGATACTTCTCTGTAGACCAACACTATTGAATAGAATTCACTGCAACAAACTGTGAGTGTTCCCCTCTGCTGTCCAATGTGGTAGCCACTGGCAATAATTGAGTTGAGAAGCTGAAATGTGGTTAGTACATCTAAGGAAGTGAATTTTGAATTTTAATGTGTTTAAATTTAAATTTAATAGATATGTGTGTCTGTTAGGTTCTAGATTAGACTACAAACTACTATATACTATAGACTACAATATTAGCTATAGACTTTGCAGAAGAGGTGGTCAAGCTGTGGAAGCCTTTTGTAATGCTCTAGGAATTGGCCAGCAAATGAGTAGAACGGCAGAGATAATCATTCTGTCTAAACAGAGAGTCAATAGTGGTAATTATTAAAATTAAAGTCAAAGCATCATGGTCAGAAGTAATTAGGATAGATTCCTAAATGTATTAGAGATAGCTTTGGATTCTCCTAGAAATATCAGGGAAAGCAAAGTTAACCCAGAAGAGGCATTGAGGTCCCATAGCCAGAAAAGCAGGCTAATGAGCTAGCAAATTCTAGGTCTCTAAAATAACATTAAAATGACTTCAAAATCCTCAATAAAAATACCAGTAAACTGAATATAACAGCACAGTTAAAGGATGATTCACCATAATCAAGTGGAATTTATCCCTGGGCTGCAAGGAGAATTCAACATACACAAATGAATAAATGTGTTACATCATTAAAAATGAAAGACAAAAACCCTATAATCATCTCAATATATGCAGAAAAAGCTTTTGACAAAATTCAACAGTCTTTCAAGATAAAAACTGTCAAAGTATTAGATACAGAAGGAATGTGAATTCATATAATAAAGGCCATGTATGACAATCTCACAGTTAATATCATACTCAATGGTAAAAAGTTTTAGGCTTTTTCTCTTTGATGAGAAACAAAACAAGGATGTCCACTCTTGCCACTCCTATTCAACATGTTACTGAAAGTGCTGGTAGATCAATTAGGCAAGAAAAACAAATAAAAGGCATCCAAGTCAGAAAAAAAAATTAAATTGTCGCTGTTTTTAGGCATTAAGTCTACTTATGTCTTACTGTAGAAAACCTCAAAGACTGTGAAATAACTGCTTGAACTAATGAACAAATTCAGTAACGTTGTAGGATACAGAATTAACATACACAAATCAGTAGTATTTCTACACACCAACAACAAACTATCTGAAAAAGAAATCAAGAAAACAATTCATTTAGAATAGCTACAGAAAAATAAAATGCTTAGAAATAGACTTAACCAAGAAGGTGAAATATCAGTACACTGAAAACCATAAAACATTGATAAAAAAATTGAAAAAAGCTCAAATAGATTGATTAAAATAATTAATATTTTAAAAATGTCTAAACTACCAAAAGTAATCAGTAAATTCAATGCAATTCCTATCAAAATTCCAATGACATTTTTCATAGGAGTAGAAAATCATAACTACCATACTGCAAAATCAACTAAGCTGTGGTAATCAAAACAGTATGGTACTGACGTGAAAACAGATACATTGGCCAGTGGAAGAGGATAAAGAACCCATAAATAAATCCACATATATAAGATCAATTGATTTCTGACAAAGGGAACAAGAGAACAAAACAGGGAAAGGACAGTCACTTCAATAAACGGTGTTGGGAAAACTGGATATCCACATGCAGAAGAATAAAATTAAATCTTTATGTCACAGCACATAGAAAAATCAACTCAAAATGGAGTAAAGACCCTTTTCCCGCTTAGAAAAACAAAGTGCAGCTCACTGCCAATGCCGATTTAATTTTATATAAACATGTTCTTTGAGGCCAAAGCAAATCTGACTTATTTTCAATGTGAAAATAAAATATAAAAACTGTTATTGGAGTTACTTCTAAACAGAACTAACATTAGAATTGTCAGAATCATCAGAATCGTCTATTTTTGAAAAATCAGATTCATCAAATGAATCTTTGGCCAACAACTGTTTGAGAACAATGTTAACGTCATGCATAGAAAAGCTATGTTTTCTAGGATTTGACATTTTCAGCAATCAAGAATTACTATATTATGTAAATGATATACCACTACTGAAAATAGAATGCTATAAACAGAATAATATTCTTTGTTGCCAAAATCGACATAATAGAACAATGCAAAAATAATAATGGGCAAAGCAAGATATTTTGTGGCAAAGTTATTTCTGGGTAAACATTGCAGCCGCAAGCACTGTTGGTGAGTATTGTCGGGGTATACAGGAAAAGGGTTCGATGTAAGACCTGAAACTGTAAAATTTCTATAAGAAAGCAATGGGGAAAACTCGATGACATTGATGTAGGCAATAGACTCATTTTTGGTCTGGGCATTTTCTAATTTGACCCCAAAAGCACAGCTAACAAAAGCAAAAATAGACACATAGGATTAAATCAAATTAAAAACTTCTGCATAGCAAAGAAAACAGTCACAGGGTGAAGAAACAATGCATGAAATGAGGATAATATTTGCAAATAGTGCATCTTGTAAGTGGTTAATATCCAAAATATATAAGGAACTCAAATAACTCACTAGCAAGAAGACAAACAAAACCTGATTTAGAAATGGGCAAAAGACCTGAATAGACATTTCTAATAAAAAGACATACAAATGGCCAACGGATATATGAAAATATACATCTAATATAACTAATCCTCAGGGAAATGCAAATCAAAACCACAGTAAGATATAACTCCACATCTGTTAGAATGTCTAAATTAAAAAAAAAAAAGAAAGATAATAAGGGTTGATGAGGATATGAAGAAAAGGTAACCCTTGTATACTTCTGATGCAAATGTAAATTAGTACAGCTGTTATGAAAACCAGTATTAAAGTTTTTCAAAAAAATTAAAAATAGCACTGCTATATGATCCAGCAATCCCACTTCTGAGTATGTAGCCAAAGGAAATAAAATCAGCATCTTGAAGAGATTCTTGAACTCTGATGTTTCATGCATCATTAAATTCACAATAGCCAATCTATGATATCATCCTAAGTGTCCATTAATGAACAAATAAAGAAAATATGCTATATATGCATAATGGAACACCATTATAGTCTTCACTTTTAAAGAAGGAAATCTTGTCATTTGAGACAACATGGATGGACATTATGTTAAGTGAAATAAGCCAGGCACAGAAAGACAGATATCACATGATGACATTTCTATGTAGAATTTAAAAAAGTTGAACTCATAAAAGCAGAGAGTACAATAGTGGTTACCAGAGACTGCAGGGGTGGTAGGACTGGGGAGATGTTGGTCAAAGAATATAAAATTTTAGTTAGACAGGAGGAATAATTTCAAGAGACCTGTTGTAGATAATGGTGATTATAGTTAATAACAATGTCTTATATATTTAATAGCTAAGAGAGTAGATTTTTAAAGTGTTCTCATCACACACACAAAATATCTTTTTGAGGGAATGCATGTGTAAATCATATTGACTTAACCATTCCACAGTGTACACATATCAAAACATCAAAATCCATATATATGTATATATACTTAAAAATGACTTCAAAGGCAACATTTGTGAGAATGTAAAAAGAGAGAGGCACCAAAGTAACATTAGTATCATCCCAGAGCCAACTACACAAATGTTGCTTCTTTATAATTTTTAAATTTGAAGGTGACAGACTAACAGATGGAGGGAATGGATGACGTGTTCCTGACACAAACTACAGAACTGGCACGGAGGCAAAATGAGAGACTTTCTGGACATCTGCTGGAAGTCTTGGTTGGCTAAAATCAGAGTATCTGACAAGTTCTGGACTTGCCTTGCTGATGACTTCATCTCCCAGGAGACAGGGAGAACAAATACAGAAACTGCTATTCTAATTTTGACCCTTTCCTGAAAAGAATTGGTGTAACAGAAGAGATGGAAAGCCTCGAGGAAGAGAAATAATGCCATTTTGGAAATCAGAGAAGAGATAAGAGGATGGCTGGGCTGTGCTGATATATAATTTAGATATTCTGAAGGCCAGCTTAATAAAAGTAAAGGAAAAGACAGGTTCACTTCCATGAGATGGGCTCTATAAGGGAGGAGAATTGTGGGTGGTATTAATTTTCTATTTCTGCTCTAACAAATTACCACATAATCAGTGGTTTCAAACAAGGCCCATTTATTATCTCAGCTTTGTGGTTCAGAAGTCTGGACACAGTGTGGCTAAACTGAATTATCTGCTCAAGGCCTAACAAGGCCAAAATTAATGTTTCTTCTGGACTAAGATATTATTTAGATCTCATTTAGGTTGTTGACCAAATTCATTTCCTTGAGTTTGTAAGACTGTTCCCCATTTCTTTCTTAGCCATCAGCCAGGAGAGGGTTGTCCTTTGCTGCTAGAGTTTGTCTATCTTCCTTCTGATGCTTTCCATCTTGCTTTCTCCAGCAATAGCAAATTGAGTCCCTCTCATAACGTGAAGTCTCTCTGACTTCTTCTTCTTCTTCTTCTTTTTTTTTTTTTGCCGCATTTTTATATAGGAAAACACCCTCTGCTTTTAAATGCTCCTGTGATTAAATTGGGCACACATAGATCATCTATGGTAATTCCCCTATTATGAGATATGTAACTTTAATTATGTCTGGAAAGTCCCTTTTGCAATGTGAAAGGGCGTGAACATCTTTATGGGGGTCATTTTGCATATCACACTGAGAATTTTCTTGATAAGACTTGAACTATACAAAGGATCCAAGTAAGGCATAAATGGACAGATGAAATTTCTCTTGAGGTAAAATTTTAGTCTATATAAAGTTTTAAGAACAAATTTTAAGAATAGTGTCAGGAAGAATAACAACTTAAATGAGCTGATGCTTCCAAAAATGTTCAGAAAATCTAGAAAGACCATTATATTTAGATTTGCATTAAGAAGATAAAGAGAATTTTAGGCCTAGGGCTGGCCAAGGGAAGAGTATTAATGAATATCCACGAGATAAAGACACTTTTTTTTACTTACTTTCAAACTGAAAAAAATCCATTCAGCAAATGTGAGAAGTAATTCGTTTAGCTGCTCAAATGAGTTGTGTCTTGGCCTTCTCTAGCTGAATATCATGTTAGGGCAGTGAGGTGATTTCAGAAGGAAGGCACCAAATCCTTGAGGAATCATGTTGAATAGGAAAGATTCAGAAAATATAAGGCATAAAAGCATTGACTCCATCCTGTTCTGTTTAGTGATTTAGACAATGAATTTGACAGGAATATAGAAGAGGTTGCTCAGAAGTATCTTGTTCTTTAATTATAAAATAAATTAACACATATTATAACTTCCTAGAATTCTGATTTGAATGTTTATTATTGCCCACTAAATAGGAATATTCATTCAGATGTTATGAATTTGATGTTGACACAAATTGTGGCCAGATAATGTTCTTAAAACTAAAAAGAATTGATAGTATGTGGAGACTGTTTTTCATGTGTATGTGAGATGAAAATACAAAGAAGATATAAAACAAGTTCCCATATTAAGCCCCAGTTTATCCACATAAAGGAACTGAAAACTCTTAACCAGCATGGTTAACCAGCATGAAAAAAAGAAATTTTATTTGGTCTTATTTGTAGTTTTTCTAAAAAAATGAGAATCTGATAATTATTTTTAAATTGTGATACACTTTTCATTCTAAAATTTGTGCTCCAATAACCATATTTTAAGTCATATATAAAAATATTGTATTAGTTTTCTAACAAACAATTTGTGAGCACCCATTATGAATCAGAGCTGACTCCAGGCAGAGAGAGTTTCTTTCTTGCATATCTGCCTATTTGTGAAATCAATTTTCTTCTTGAAATGCATTCCTAAAGATAATTTTTTTCAGTGAGTGAACTGATGAAGGTAAACTTCCACAATTCTCACGTGTCTGAAAATGTCTCTATTTCATTCTTATTTTTTGATGATCATTTAGCTAGCTATAAAATTCTAGGTTAACTGTTATTTTATTTCAATCACCAGAAGGTACAATTTGTCTTTTGAATTCTCTTGCTGCTGCTGTATTCTGTCACCTATACAATTGTTACCAATTTTTTTCTTGTAATTTGTCTTTTCTCTTTAGTTACTTCTTGTCTTTAGCGTTCTTCAGTTTCATTATGATATGTCAAAGTATAAATTTGATTTTGTTTCATTTTCAGAGAAAATTCTCTGAAATTTGTTTCAGAGAAAATGAAACAAAATACAATAAATTGTATTTAAACTTTGTGATCTGATATTTGATATCCTTCATTAGTTCTATATATGTTAGCTATTTTTTCCTTAAAAATTTGTCCCTCCCTTACTCATTTCATGCTTTTCACTTGATATCTTTAACTATCTTTTAGAGTTCTTAATGTCTATTCACAAAACATTTATCTCCTGCTTCCACATTCCAGATAATTTCTTCATTGCTAACTTCCATTTTACCAATTATCTCTTTAACAATATCTAGTCTAGTATTTAATCAACTCATTGAAATTTATTTTTTATGTCAATTACTGCATTTTCAATTTCTACAAGATCTTTGGATTGTTTCCAAAGTTTCCTGGTGTTGTTTTCTATAGATTTCCTTCTGACAGTATTGTTATGTGTATGATTATTTAAAATACATATTTAATAATTTCCAACTAATAATTTTAGTGTCCGGTTTTCAGGAATATAATTAACATAGCTATAGATTCCACTGACTCCCACTCACAATGTTTTCTTTTCTTCATATATTATGTAAATTTGCATATGATGCTTATTTTCATCAGAGATTTACCTGTGGAAACCCTATGAAGCCTCACTTGAATATATTTGCTTATTTCATGCACTTCTGAGATTTTAAAAAATACTATACCAAGAAGAATGTGGAAATCCACATCCTAAACTTGTATGATGGCAGGACTTGGAGAATTTTTAGGGGGAGATTTTTATTGTTGTTTTTATCAAAATCCTAGTCTAGACACCTTTTAATTTTTTTTTAGGAATCTTGAAATCTTTTTGTTGTGAATGTAAAAATATAGGCTAACTTATATAGGAAAGTGAGGTTTAGTGACAGGATGCAGTATTGTTTCAGTGAAAACGAGAAACATGCATTATAGAAACATCATAGAATCAAATATTGTCAGATATTTATCACCCAGCCCACATCTCTCATTCTCTCTGTCCCTCTTCCATTACAAATTATTGGAAAAGAGTATTATTGGATCAATTTATATAACCTAGGGGTTACTTCACATCACACAAAATGGATTCTAAAAGATCTGCTCTTTAGATAGGTCGAAAATTAAGAGAGAGTTAATTATAAGTTTTAAAGATTTGAAAATAATTTTAGGTGCCATCTAAGCTGAATAAAAGCTCTCAGTTCTCAAACAATTGATGATTGATGTAGACAGCAAGTAAACAGACCTACCCAATTAACACGAACGTTAGAAGGCAGAAACATATTTTAAATTATAAAGCATGAAACCTAAGAGAAGAACAGAGAATCTGTAATCATAAAAGTCATTGTAAGTGCCAGATACTATACATAAATAGTGTTTAATCCTAAAAGTTGTTATGGGGAAGTGGTATCAACGTTTTCTAGATCTGCAAAATTGATCAGATGTCAGCAAGATGACTGATTAGAGATGCCTAGCATTAATTTCCCCCACAAGATAAAGGCTAAGGCAATAAATGAGCAGCTAAGATTTTACTGGAGTGTCAAAGGGAGAGTGCTGGAGTGCAGTGGGAAAGGAGATGCACCTGTGGTAACTGGAAGTCCAGGAGGGAAGCATGGAGGCACGCAGCCTCTGCAGCCCCATCACCCCAATTGGGTGGGATCTACCTGGAGGTAGGAGGGACTTCCTGTTGAGGGGAAAAAGTTAAGTAGGAGATCCCCACCAGCCCTCATTGCCATTAAAAGCACCTTCAGTTCTTACAAGAGAATTACACAGTCCTCACAAATCCTAAATTCAGTTTGGTGCCCACCTGAGGCAGCCCATTGCGTGGCCAGGTGAACTGCTGGGAATTCACAGAGACACATTGTCCTAAATTAGGAGCACGAAATGTGCATTCCGCATCCCCAGCTCACCCTCTGTGAGCCAAGCTGCTTCACCATGATGTATCCTGAGATAAGAACTACCTCTGGAGTTAACCCTGCTCTGGGGGCCAGGAGCCACTGCACCTCTCCAGCACTGGGACTCCATCTTCATTACACCAAGCCCACATGGGTGACTGAATGCCATAACCCAAGCTTTGTGGTACCTGGGCCCAGGACTGACTGTGACTCGGTCCTGTACATCAGGGAAACCAACCCAGCACCTATAGGTGGAGGACTAATCTGCCAGATTCGCACAAGGTGAACCTGCCCTTGAGTTGGCCAAACTGCAGAAAGCCCTATCCCAAGTAGGAGAAGCCCATGAGCTTCCAATAAGCTGTTACACCCCCTTGCCAGCAAAGTGGTTGCACACTCACATTTGGGACCTGAGAAAGAACCCCGCAGCATCCCAAGACCCCACAGATGTGTACCCCCAATAAGGCGAACAGTCCTGGTTTCTGACACTCACAACATCCCTATGCCCTCCAATAAGGGCCTGAGAAACTGCCCCATGGATCATCTCAGGTGGGCATGTCCGCAGGCCAGATGAGCAACCATGCACCTGTGCTCCTGGCCATAGTAACAACACTGTAGACCCAACCTCAGTGAGCCAGACCCCAAATTGCCTGACCCACCATATGCACACATGTGCCCCCAACCTGAGAAACCACCTGGAAAACTCATTTGGGATTTAAACTGAACTTTAGACCAAATGGACCCAACAAAAATTTACAGAACATTCTATTCAACAATTCCAGAATACACATTCTTCTCATCAGCACATGGGACATTCTCCAGGATAGACCATATGTCAAGTCACAAAATAAGTGTCAACAGATTTTTTAAAATCAAAGTCATATACAGTATCCTCTCAGACCAATACTAAGAAAAACTTTGGAAAGTGTTTAAATACATAGTAATTAAACATACCACTGAATGACCACTGGGTCAATGAAAAAATTCAGTACAAAATTTAAAAATTTATTGAAACAAATAAAAATGGAAACACAACATACCAAAACCTACAGGATACAGTCGAAAGAATGTTAAGAGAAAAGTTTATAGTAATAAAAGCCTACATTAAAAAAGTAGAATGACTTCAAATAAACAACCTAATGATGCATCTCAAGGAATTAGAAAAGCAAGAACAAATCAAACCCCAAATTAGTAGAAGAAAAGAAATAATAAAGATCAAAGCAAAAACCAATAGAGACAAAAAAATAAGAAGGTAAACAAAACAAAATGTTATTTTTTGAAAAGAGGCAAAATGGACAAACCTTTAGGTAGACTAAGGAAAAAAGAGAAGATCCTTATAAAATCAGAGATCATAGAGAAGACATTACAGTTAATAATACAGTCATTCAAAGGATCACTTGAGACTACTATGAACTATATGCCAATAAATTTGAAAACCTAGAGGAAATGGATAAATTCCTGGACACATGCAACCTACCCAGATTGAACTAAGAAGAAATAGAAAACCTGAATAGACTAATATATAATGAAATTGAATCAGTGATAAAAAGCTTCCAACAAAGAAAAGTCCAGGACTGGATAGATTCATTGCTGAATTCTATCAAATCGTTAAAGAAAAATTGACACCAATTCTTCTGAAACTATTCAAAAACATTGAGGCAGAGCGAACTTTTCCTAACTCATTTTAAAAGGCTATCATAATCTTGATACCCAAACCAGACAAAGACACAAAATAAAAGGAAAGCTACGGGTCAATATCTGTGATAAACAAATGCCCTCAACAAAATACTAACAAGCCAAATCCAACAATACATCAAAAAGATAATACACATGATCAAGTAAGATTCATGATGAGAACACAATAATGGTTTAACATACACAAATCAATATGCATCAAATATCAAGTCAATAGAATGAAGGACAAAAACCGTATGATAATCTCAATGGTTGCAGGAATTTTTTGATAAACTTTAATATCTCTTTATGATAAAAACTCTTAGTAAATCAGGTATATAGGGAAAGTATCTTAACATAATAAAGGCACATTATTTGACAAACTTGTAGCTAACTTCTTACGGTTCATTGCAAAATTATTCACAGTACCCAAAATATGGAATCAACCTAAGTGTCCATCAGTGGATAAATGGATAAAGAAAATGTAGTGTATACACACAATGAAATACTATTCGGCCATAAAAAGAAATGAAATCCTATCAATCACAGCAGTATTGATAGAACTGGAGGCCATTATGTTAAGTGAAATAATCCAGGAACAGATAATTAAACACTAGTGTTCTCATTCATATGTGGGAGCTAAAAAGAGTTTATCTCAGGGAAGTGAAAAGTAGAACAGAGGATACCAGAGGATGAGAAGGATAAGGGGAACAGAGAAATAGGGAGATATTTGTTAAAGGTTACAAAATTACAGCTAGGTAGGAGGAATGCATTCTAGTGTTCTATACCACTATAGGATGATTACAGTTAATAATATATTATATAGTTTCAAATAGCTAGAAGGAAGATATTCTATGTTCCCCACACAAAGAAATTATAAATGTTTGAAATGATGAATATGGTTCTAACCCTGATCTGATCAGTATACATTATATGTATGGAAACATCAATATGTACCCCATGAATATGTATAATTATTTGTCAATTAAAAATATAAAGTTAAATAAATAAATAAAACAATAATAAATAAATACTTTGTTCAGATTGACCAAATATCAAACAGTTAATAATAAGTAGAACTGACATGTGAATCTAGGTCTGACTTCGAAGATTATGCTTTCTCTAAGAACACTCTGTTTTATTGTAAGATTATACAATGAGAGCAACACACAATTACAGGAGTCAGATGTGCTTAAATAAGCCATGTTCTTTCAGTTTTCAGGGTTTTGTTTGTTTGTTTGTTTGTTTTAATTTGAGACAGGGTCTTGCTTGGACACCCAGGCTGGAATGCAGTGGTGTGATCATAGCTCCCTACAGCTTCCAACTGCTGGGCTCAGGGAATCTTCTCACCTCAGCCTCCCAAATAACTAGAACTAAAGGTATGAACCACCACTTGCCTAATTTTGTGTAAAATTTTTTTGTCGAGACAGGGTCTATCTATGTTGCCCAGGCTAGTCTCAAACTCCTGACCTCAAGTGATCCTTCCACCTCCACCTCCCAAAGTGCTGGGGTTACAGGTGTGAGCCACCCCACCTGGCCCTACTGGTTGAATTTTTATTATCTCCTGTAATCCTTTCTCCTGGATTCACATTCAGGTAAAAGTTTAATTTAAATGTTTTTCTTCCCTGTCCACACTAAACTTATTTCATGTTCTCAGACTAGTAACTCAATCAAGAACCCAGGCTCTAGAGTCAAAATACCTGATGTGAATCCTGGCTTCATTGTTTAATAGCTGTGTGACTTCAGGAAAGTTTTAAAATTACTCTGTGACTAGCTTTTTATCTAAAGAAGAAAGGAAATAACAATAGTAAATATCTCACCATATTTTTGTGTGACACACAGTAAGCACCTCAAAAATGTTAACTTTGGCCAGGGGTGGTGGCTCAAGCCTGTAATCTCAGCACTTTGAGAGGCCGAGGCAGGCAGATTTTTGAGTCCAGGAGTGCGAGACCAGACTGGGCAACATAGCAGAACCCCTTCTGTACCAAAAATACAAAAAAAAAATTAGCTGGGCATGGTGGCAGGCACCTGTGTTCCCAGCTACTCAGGAGGCTGAAGTGAGCAGACCCCTTGAGATGGGGAAGGGCAGGTTGCAGTGAAAAAAAAAGAAAAAAAAAAAAGTAACTTCAGCAATATCCTTGAGTAGAGGAGGAACAATACATGTGTTCAGTGTGATACGCAAAATATCTGTATGTTTGGTTTGCATGTAAACCAATTAGGAAAGACACTGACCCTAGCACAGCAGCAGAATTCTGGAAACATTTTTTTTTTTTTTTTTAACTGACATGTAACTGGGGAGGTTCAGTGGGTCCTGGGAAGGGAAAAAAATAGCTTGAGCAGTGAGAAGGCACTAAGAACTCAGTACTAGGGTATTTACCGTTTAATGCAGTGAGATTCTAATGAATTAACAAATGGCACAGCCCTGCTAGTACGTACTAATTTGATACAGCTCTGGACACATCCAAAGAAAAAAGAAGGTAATGAGAGAAACTAGACTTTAATTACGAAACCAGCCAGGCTCCATGTCCGTATTAGAACATTGGTCATCTGATGTGGAGGGTGCCTTTAAATCCTGTTCTGTTGGATTAGCTGAAGAGAAAAATAATAGCCAATGCTGTCTGAGTACATTTTTAGTGTCATGCATTGTGCTAAGTGATTTACATGAAATAATTAATACAATCTTCACAATAACATTTTGAGGTTGGCTTAATTAAAATCTGAAATTTACAGATAACAAAGTGAGCGAGAGAAAGCGTGTCAAGACCCATTCAGGAAATCAAAACCAGTAGGTATTGTAAATAGAGTGTACTTAATATGAAAGACAGAATAAAATGATAATGGAAGCCAGATAGAGCAAACAGGAGATGCTAGGAACATATAAAAAAAATAAATAAAGGCAGGCAGAAACTACCATTCCTAAAGCTGAAAAAAAAAAAGGCATAGATGGAGTTAGATCATGGAAGATGGGAGGAGTTACCCTTTCGTGCTGGAGTTTGCACTTCTCTGGGGAAGCTCTGCTCAGCTGGTGTTAGACCTCTGTGGAAGGGGAATACCTGGAAGATGTTCAGACCATCAAGGAATCATGGGCTGTAAATACTTGGATAGTTTACAGCCCAAAGGGTAAGAAAGCCATACCTATTACTCCCATCACATGAAGGAAGCAAGTCCAGGTTTATATTCAAATCACTGAGTGAATGTGGTGAGGCTAATGTTGGAAGTAAAAAAATAAGCTCCAGGTGACAGCCATCAACTTGCTGCTGTTGAAGCAATGCTGATGAAATTGAATAAAAGGTGGTGCAAGGTCGTTCTCCCTTGCACACACTTTTCAACATCTTTTCACTGCTCCTCATAGCAGAACCTAACAGAAATCCAACTGACAAAGGCATCTGGGAAATGTAATTTGTATAGTCTCAGCCCTAGCATCCCAAGTGGATGGGACGCTATGATTACATCACCATCCCATGGGGAGCTACGATTACATCACTGAACTCCATTCTATATGTCATATAGAATGGTGAATTTGGAGTATAAAGGTGTGGGGTATAAGGTATAGTGTAGGTATGTATAGTATACAGTGGAGAGCTAGAAATTGTGTAGTTTATTTACCTTCACAGAGATTAAGTAAAAAGCACCACCCCTGGGAGCCATATTTCTCCCTGTTGGAGTGTGAGTTTACAGAAAAGCAAGGGGAAGTGGCCAGGATATTCCATGTGGGAATGGGTTAGAATTGGAGATATCAATATGAACTCCTGTTTAGTGAGATGAGTTTAATTAGATAAGAATATAGTTGCATATGGTCACATATAAAAGCATGTATAGATATGTACATATACATGGTTTAATATATACATGTCTATTTCCTCACTGTGTCAGCTAGAGAGTCTGAAATCAATGGTATCCAGTAGCAAGAAGCACACCTAGCATTCAGATCTTGGTTTCTAATGCCATTCTCCAATACCAGGAGCTAAGCTCCTTGGAGGAATGGCTTATTCAAGGACTGGAGCAAGGAAGAGATAAGATGAGCATGAAGCATCTTATAGTGCTTAGAAAGTCAGAAAGTGCTAAACAAACAAAACCATTTTAATATAGGTATGTCAAAGAGGTACAAAAGTCAACTGAAAATGCAACCAATAGCCAAAACCAGAAAAAAATAAGTTTTGGCAACCAATAGCCAAAGCCAACAACAAAATAAAGTAGTAATAAGTTATAACACAAAGTATGAAATAAATATACAAAAGCTCATATTGATATAAATAAATAATTAAATAAACCCACAATGGAGGGAGAAGACATTAATATTCCATGCAAAAGAATTCCAAGTAATTTTTTTCAAAACACTGCCGTTAAGAAGTAGAGCATAATTCCATACTCCTTAACTATGTGCTGTGCATAGTGACTTCATTAAAAAGAGTACAATATAGAAAGTGATTGGGAGATAGCACCTTTATGGTGAGAAGCCTTATAAACAATACTTTTTAATCAGGTTATCAAGGTCAATGTCAACAGTGAAAAATCATGTTGATATCAGATGCCTTTTGTTATAATGTGATGAAAATGACACTTTAACCCCATGATTTTCTATCCATAACCACAATCTAATTATGAGAAAACAATATGAACAAATTCCATTGGAGGGTAATCCTCAAACCCGTCAATGCCATCAAAAGAAGGAAAGTCTCACAAAATCAAGGTCACTAAAAACAGGAATGTTTGAAATCCCATCACAAACAAGAGGAGCCTATGGAGACATGATGACTGCCTTGGTTTGGGCTGGGTGGCTTATAAATAACATAGACCGCAATAGACTTGGTGGCTGACAGATAACATAAATGTATTTCTTATAGTTCCGGAGGCTGGTATCCAAGCTCAGTGTGCCAGCATTGTCAGGGTCATGTGAGGTCGCAGACTGCCTACCTCTCCTTGTGTCTTTATAAGGTGGAAAAAGGGGCAAGAAAATTATCTGCGGTCTCTTTTATAAAGGTAGTAATCTAATTCAAGAGAGATCCACCATCATGACCTAATTACCCCCCAAAGGCCCCATTTCCTAATACCCTCACATTATGGGTTGGATTTTAACATACGGATTTGGGGAAGACACATTCAGTCCATAGGACTCTGCCCCTGGCTCTTTCCAAATTAATGTCCTACTTGCATGCAAAATACATTCATTCTACTCTAACTCGCAAAGTCTTAATTATTCCAGTATTAACCCTAAGTTTCATAGTCTCATCTAAGTGTCCCTTCTCTGTTTCATTCTCCTTATTACTTGCCACTTTCTTAAATACCGTCTTAAAATACTAAATGTTTAACTTACGTGATATCTCTGATTTCCACCCTCCATTCCCTGACCCTGACTTGAAATAAAAGCTTCATGGGAGGAAGGAATGTGTCTATTTTGTTCACTATTCTATCCTTGGCACCTAAAACAGTGCTTGGCATATATTAAGTGCTCAAGAAATACTTGTTGAGTGAATGAATGACATTTGCTATGTAGTTTCTTTAAAGCTGTAACTTTATTTCGATGTTTTAACTCTGGCCACCAAAACCTCTGTAAAAACAAAGTCCACAGTTATTTGGAAAATAGTTCCCTGAAGAAAGTGACATGGAACCAAAAGTGATTTACTACAAGAACATCTACCCCAGCGTTCTGTGTCCCCACCCAAATCTCACGTCAAATTGTAATCCCCATGTGTCAGAGCAGAGACTTGGTCGGAGGTGATTGGATCATGGGAGTGGTTTCCCCCTGTTGTGCTCATGATACCATGTAAGTTCTCAGGAGATCTGATGGTTTAAAAGTGTGGTACTTTCTTCTTCACTCTCTCTCTCTCTCTCCTTGATGCCATGTAAGACATGCCTTGCTTCCCCTTCGCCTCCCACCATGATTGTAACTTTCCTGAGGCTTTCCCAGTCATGTGAAACTGTGAATCAATTAAATGTCTGTCCTTTATAAATTACCCAGTCTCAGGTAGTCCTTTATAGCAGAATGAAAATGAACTAATACACAAAATTGGAGGCTGGGTACCAGTACCGAGTAGAGTAGGGTACTGTTGAAAAGGTACCTGAAAATGTGGAAACATTAGAACTGGGTAATGGGCAGAGATTGGAACAGTTTGGAGGGCTCAGAAGAAGACAGGAAGATGTGAGAAAGTTTGAAACTTCCTGGACTTGTTGAATGGTTTTGGCCAAAATGCTGATCATCATATGGACAATGAAGTCCAGGATGAGGCAGTCTCAGATTGAGATGACGAACTTGTTGGGAACTGGAGTAAGGGTCATCGTTGCTATGAAAAGATACTGGTAGCATTTTGCCCCTGCCCTAGAGATCTGTGGAACTTTGAACTTGAGAGAGATGATTTAGGGTATCTGGAAGAAGAAATTTCTTAGTGGCAAAGCCTTCAAGAGGAAGCAGAACATAAAAGTTTGGAAAATTTGATGATGCAGCAGAAAAGAAAAATCCATTTTCTAAGAAGAAATTCAAGTCTGCTGCAGAAATTTCCACAGGAAATAAGGAACCAAATGTTAATCACCAAGACAATGGGGGAAATGTCTCCAGGGAACATCAGAGACTTTCACAGCAGTCCCTCCCATCACAGGCCAAGCCTAGGAGGAAATAAATCACTCTGTGGGCTGGGCCCAGGGCTCCCCCTGCTCTGTGCAGCCTCAGGACATAGTGCCCTGCATCCCAGCTGCTTCAACTCCAGCTGTGGCTAAAAGGGGTCAAGGTAGAGCTCAGGACATTACTTCAGAGGGTGCAAACCCCAAGCCTTCATGGCTTCCACGTGTTGTTGATCCTGTGGGTACACAGAAGTCAAGAATTGAGGCTCGGAAATCTCTGCTTAAATTTCAGAAGATGTATGGGAATGCCTGGATGTCCAGACAGAAGTTTGCTGCAGGGGCAGAGGCCTCATGGAGAACCTCTGCTAGGGCAGTGCAGAGGGGAAATGTGGGGTTGGAGCCCCCACACAGAGTCCCCACTGGGGCACTGCCTAGTGGAACTGTGAGAAGAGGAGTACTATCCTCCAGACCCCAGAATGGTAGATCCACTGATAACTTGCACTGTGCATCTGCCAATGTCACAGGCACTCAATGCCAGCCCATGAAAGCAGTCGTGGGGGCTATGCTCTGCAGAGCCATAGGGACGGAACTGCCCAAGGGCATGGGAGCCCACCTCTTGCATCAGTGTGACCTGGATGTGATACATGGAGTTGAAGGAGATTATTTTGGAACTTTAAAGTTTAATGACTGTTCTATTGGATTTCAGACTTACATGGGGCCTATGGCCTCTTGGTTTGTGTCCATTTCTCCCATTTTGGGTATATTTACCCAGTGCCCGTACCCCCACTGTATTTAGGAAGTAACTAACTTGCTTTTGATTTTACAGGCTCATAGGAAGAAGGGACTTGCCTCCTCTCAGATGAGACTTTGTACTTAAATTTTTGGGTTAATGCTGGAATGAGTTAAGAGCTTGAGGGACTGTTGGAAAGGCGTGATTGTATTTTGAAATGTGAGGACATGAGATTTGGAAGTGGCCAAGGGAGAATGATATAGTTCAGTTGTGTCCCCACCCAAAATCTCATCCTGAATCTGAGTATAATCCCCATGTGTTGGCAGAGGGACCTTGTGGGAGGTGATTAGATCATGGGGGTGGTTCCCCCATACCATTCTCATGATAGCGAGTGAGTTACCATGAGATCCGATGGGTTTTTATGGGGATTTTCCCCACGTTGCTCTGCACGTCTCTCTCCTGCTGCCAGGTGAAGAAGGACATGTTTACTTCCCCTTCCATCATGATTGTAAGTTTCCTTACGCCTCTCCAGCTATGCATAACTGTGAGTCAATTAAACCTCTTTCCATTACAAATTACCTAGTCTCAGGCAGGTATTTATAGCAGTGTGAGAACAAATTAATACAATCATTTAATTTCAAGTCAGATATACTAGGATTTGGAGTCATACTATGTGATATATACCATTGCCTTTTTTTATATCTTAGATACCTTAAAAATCCTCAAATTTAAACTGTCCAATACTAAACTCGTGGTCTTCACCTGAAATCCACTCCTCTTTCAGTGTTCATATCTCAATGAATGATATCACAATCCAACCAAATATACAAACTATACATCTGGGAATTTCCCTATTGCCTTTCTTTCCTCCCCATCTGCTATGGAGTCCATTAACAAATGTTACCGAAATGTATCTTAGTTCCATTCTCTCTATATTATAAGAACTAAGTTCCATTCTCTCTATATCATAACTACTCCAATCTGAGCATCAATCATCTATTATCTCAGTTACTCCCAATAGCCTTTTAATCATCTTCCCTAAATACATTCTTTCTTGTGTACAATCTGTTTTACAATCTGAAAACAGAATCTTTTAAATCTTAAAAACACAAATTTGACCTTCCAGTAGATTTGTATTGCTCTTAGGATATGTGTTAACTGTTTAACATGGTCCTCAAGTCCTTGTCTGCCCTGGCCACTGCCCAGCTGCCAAAATCACTCTCTCTCTCTCACTTCTTGCCTTTCATGCACACTGGCCTCTCCACACTCCTGTATTTACAGCATTGCATATATGGTTCTCATTTTTTCTCTTCTTTGCTGGATAAAATCCCATTTACCTTTCAACTCTCAGGTCAAACATGATTCAGAGACCCATACTCCAGCAGATACCAGAAAATTCTAATGCTTCTATGGTTTTCCTTCTTATCATATATCACAATATTGTAATCTACTTTGTGAGAAGCATTTGTCTCTACCCAGACCATATCTGTAATGTACAGAACTCTGGAAAAATGTTTTAGTTTGTAAGTCCTGAACCTATGTAAGCATTTTGGTTAGAATATATATTACAAAAGTCTTGGGCCTTTTTGCAATGCAGGGATTTATCAGTAAAAATTTAAAATAATGGGTAGAAATAAAGTGCTTATTCATTATTGTCAAACCTTAGTACAAGTGGGAATTCTTTGTAGTGGCTAGTCACCATCTTTTCTCGTTCTTAATTTTTGCCATGAGAATAAGATAGCAACACTGCCATTACTCATAATGCAATGGCCGGTCAAAATCAGCTTGCTTCTGCAATTTCCGAATACCATTTATTTAACGTGAAGTAGATCATCACTGAATATTTTGTATATATCATCCATTGTGCTACTGTGAATACTTGCTTCCAATGACCCTTTTAGGTGTTGTTACTGTGCTCTGCTTGTGATATTCACAAATGGTGATCTTACATAGATTATGCAGAAAAGTGTGAAAGATAATTTGTTTTCTGAAAATATTAAATTAGGAGTCTTAGAGCATAAAAGTAAGACAACACACTTTCTAACCATGTCTTCTCTTAAACTCTTTAAGCTTAATTTAAGTCTGATATATGATATCTTTCAGTGTTGAGCATACTCTTGCCTTTCCCATATTGCCAACAGCAGGAAGACTAGAAGAGGAGCCATGGGCAAAATGAGAAGAGTGGTACCACTTGAGCAAAGAGTTTCTGTCCCTTGTTCAACATGGTTAAGACTGACCTGGAAGAGCATGACATCATTCATCGCCATATTTATGAGAGGCAAACGAGGGCATTGATCAGAAGGGCCCTGTGGTTTCTTTGGTGCAACAATCTCAAAAGCTTTTGGATGAGATGGGTGCAACTACCCTAGAACAGTCCTTCTCATGTGACCTCGAGCCTACAAGGGGTGCAAGTAATAGGGAGCTCACAAAGGAAAGTTTGCTTCTCATCACCCTCAGATACTGGAGACCAGCGGCAGCACTGTGGTCAGAACACAGATATATGAGATTTGACACATGATTTCAACATAAGACCCAACACCTGAGCCCAAGCCGGATGGTAGGCAGTGTGCTAATGGTAGCCTAGAGCCCTGAACTCGCCCTGTGCCTGAACTGAGTGAGCATCGCATACAACCAGGTTGCCAGGTTTTCTGAAAGACTAATTGTATGTAGTTGTGAACAAATAAGGCACTGGCTTGAAGGGAGAAATTCTCTCTCCAGGTCACCCTCTAGGAAGCAAGGCCCAGCCACAGAGTCCTAGGATGACCTCATATACATGAATCCTGGAATCTGTGGAGCCTTTATTTAACTCCATGCACATGATTCAAATTTGGAAAGTGCCTGCAAGAAAGACACAGGCAAAGGGGCCACAGGAATCCCAGTCTGAGTCTGAGACTCTCTTCTTGGATAGTACTGCTGGTCTCAGTTATTCCCAGGCACAGAAAAGAGATTGACAATTTTGAAGACGGCCTTTCAATATTTAGGGCACTGTGAAGAGCAGAGACTGCCTGGATCTAAGGGAGTTACTGGTCTACTATGAGCTCCAAGAGGACAGGAATGAGTCTGTTTACCACTACCAAATACTGAATAAATACTGGAAACATGAGTGGATTGGAACTTGGCTGCCACGAACATGACAAATTAGTCAATTGTAACAGAAATTTAACTTCTGGGTGTTCCTCTTCCTCAAATTTAAAGCATACAGATGATCTACAATTTACTCTAGTTCCACATACAAGTTTTGGACTTTTCAATGGTGTGACAGTGATACACATTCAGAAGAAACCGTACTTCGAATTTTGAATTTTGATCTTGCAATCAAAAGATCAACATTCTGGGCTAGCAGTATGCCATACGATACTCTCTCGCAATGCTGGGCAGTACCAGCCAGCCGCAGCCAGCCACACAATCTCTAGTGCCAGCAGTCAATACTCAGCAATTTACTGAGCCGCCAGATGATTTTGCCCAACTGTAGGTTAATGTAAGTGTTCTGAGCATGTTTAAGGTAGGCTAGGCTAAGCCATGATGTTCTATAGGTTAGGTGTATATTAAATGCATTTTCAACTTAAAACATCTTCAACTAATTACTAATTTTGATGTTTTCCTCATAAGTTGGGTAGCATCTGTATATCACAATTTTCTCATAAGATTTTTTAAAGTGTTAATGTGATAAATTATATTAAGTGCTTAGATGAGTGTCTGACTCAGAGGTGCCCTTAACATATATTTGTTGAGAAAATGAATGAATGAATGAATCATTGAATAAAAAATGTGGTTTTTTGTTTGTTTGTTTTTTTTGTTGGCAAACCTTTAGTTTATTATTTAATTTTATGGTTTATGACTCTATCATGATTTAAAAAGTTAATTTTAGAAATGGTAGATTCTGACTCTGTCTGGTTGGTCTGCTGGATAATATATAGATTTCATCTCCTATACTTTTTTCTTGTTTTCTTTCTTCCCTGCAGAATAGCACCTCTGGAGTTTCAGGCACTAGTATCTAGCTTCGTGTCTACACGCAATAGATACTTAATAAATTTGTGGAGAATTTGATTGATTTTACTGAGATAGTCAAACTAACTGGTTTATTGGTCGTACCCTAATCTTAGAGCTTGCCAAGGTCTGAATAGTAGTTCCTAGGATTTTTAATCTTCCCTAAGTGTGTAGAGGACTTGAATTCTGATGAACATCTGGATTCCCATTAAAAGACCTAAGCAGTGAATTTCTTTGTAGTTGTTTCCATTTCTTTCATCTACTTAAAAAAGCACTCTCAGGCTCAAAGTTAGAGAAATCATAACAAGTATTTTGAAACATGTAAAAAATAATCTTTTTTTCGGAAGTTATGTATATCCTATAACAAGCAGTAAAATACTGTATGCTTAATTTATCTATGAGATTCTAACTCATATTAAAATAAATATACTGATAATTCCTTTTCATATTGTAGCTTACCTTGGAAAATCTTTGAGGATAAAAATATTCTTTTATACACATATAAAACCTTCCGTCTCTGGAATATTTTGTTTTAAAATAATAACCACTGCTTGAAAAAATGTATAATTCCTTGGTAGCTAAAAGCTATAAATAGCTCTGCAGAGGTTTAGCATATTCCAGAAGAGAATAAAAGAAAATATATAATCTTATTTGAACTTGAGGTGAAAATGACCAAAATGTGTACTTTTTTTTTTTTTTTTTTTTTTTTTTTTTTTTTTTTTTTTTTTGTACTTAAAATGCTATTGGTATGTAAAGGCACAGTACTGAATCAAAACTCCAGCCACATGTTTCTCACCTTGTATACGACTGGATTAGGATGGCAGCTGTCAGCATGATCTTCTGAAATAAATTTAGGAGTCTGATAATCTCCATTGTATTCCCAGCTACCCACAAAGATGCTGTCAACTTCAATAATAAGTGTGAAACTTGCTCTTTCTAGCTGAGTGTCCTCTCCAGAGGATGTCATGATTTTCTTCAATGTATCACCATTATTCAACCTGAAAATGAACATCAGGCTAATTGGCATAGTATGGTGGATATTAGAGTGTCTATTTTGTTTCCTTTTCTAAGGAAAAATGGAGTGTAAACAGATGTGAAATGAAAGTTTCATTATCAAGGATACATAGTTGAACAACAGCTACAATTTCCTTCGTTAGTGATGACAAATAAATAGCAATTCCTGATCTACTAATTTAAAATCACCATTTAAACCATAGTTGTTTTTTTTTTTTAAAGTAATCTCCTGAAGCATACATTACTTAGAAATCCTAAAGTAGTGGTAACTGCCCGTATGCTTTGGATTGTTATAATGTTCATCTGTTTCAGATTTTGTTGGTCCTGAATGGAGAACACTTGGTGAACAGGATTTGTTTCTGCAGGGTCTCACCATCAAACTTGTGAAAAATATCAAAATATCATGCACGGACTGATCTGATAAAGGCAGACTACACCCAAAGGGTGAGGGAGGGTTTGCTTTAACTCTTTTTGCCCACTTTTCTTGTTTTAATTGAATTCTGATAGAAAGCCTCTACATTTAAAATGTTTGCAATTGTCAATTGCTCTATGCTGTATGCTTTTGTTGTATCTTGGAATTGTAACTGGTTGTAATCTCATTAACTGACTTTTAGTTCATTTGTGCTCATTTCAGCTATTTTGACACTATGTGCATGTGGTCTACATTATCAATGAAGAATGCAAAGCAATGATCTCATTAGCAGATCTTACTTTTTGAGTTCCATTGCTTTTAAATGCAGTAGGTTTGTGTGTGGCAGTTAAATCCGTAAAGAAAACTGTTATTGTTGATGCCATTCTTCTGGAATAATTTCATCAATTCAACCCAATTCATGTTACCCACATCTAGACATAACTATGGTTAAAAATATATAGGCATTTACAAAAAAAAAAAATAAGTATCAGTGAATAGCAGAAAAAATTAGTGTCTATTTAAAGCAGATTACTAGATGACAAGAAAGTTCTAAGCAGGTATTGGAAGCCTATATGACCTACAGGTTTCCGGACTATATTATTTTTAGGAAATGTTCTCCATTATTTTGAGGCGTTTATCATAGAAACAAGCAAAATTATACACAAAATTCAGCTACTGTGACCTAGTTTAGGCCTAACATATATTGAGGTTCAATTTATAAGGATTTAGAAAGTAAGATTGCCTTTTTGCATCTGACATTGGCAGGTGTGAGAATTAGGTGGGTCTCTACTTTGATGCCTGTTCAGTTATATCTGTACATGTTTAACATAACCCTGGTATTCTGTCCCTTCCTCGAGCTCCCGTCCTCTCCTTAGCAGAGGATATTTTATAACCTTTGAGTAGCAACTTAGCATCTATCTGGTTTTACTAGTAGTCATGCTTTGATCTTTGCCCCAGATCCAATAATTGAGATCTTCCGAAGAATCTATCTCCATTGTGTGGGGCTCTGTCTCAGCTCTTGCCCCGGTTCCTTTTATATCAAATTTAACATAATTCTTATATAAAATCTTCTGGTCTTGTGGTTTCCCACCTTTTGGTCCTTGTATTAGTTAGCTAGGGCTGCCATAACAAAGTATCCAGTTTAAGACTGGATAGGTTAAACACAGACATTTATTTGACAACAGTGCTAAAGGCTAGAGGTCTGAGACCAAAATGATGGCAGGATGAGTTTCTTCTGAGGCCTTCTTCCTTGGCTTGCAGATGGCCATCTTTTTTCTGTGTCTTCACATGGTCTTCCCTCTGTAAACATCTGTGTTTTAATATTTTTTTCTTATAAGGACACCAGTCATATTGGATTAGGGTCCACCCTAATGACTTTATTTTAACTTTACCTCTTTAAAGACCCTGTCTGCAAATATAGTCACACCTGAGGTACTGAGGGTTAGGAGTTCAACACATGAATTTTGGGTGGATTACATTCAACTCATAACACTTTCCAGCTCTTCTTCCTGTCACAACAGCAAGAACAATTGTTATTACTTTCGTAACTAACATTTATTGGTTGCTTATTATATGCCAGACACTGTTCTAGTTGCTTCACATCTATTGTGCCATAAAGAAGAGACCTCTGACCCCATATCTCAAATCCCTAAACTTGTGACATGAGTCCTGCTTTCTACTGCCAGATTCTCTGCTGTCATCTGACTTTGCAGACACAGAATATCTCTTAGTTTGTTACTGCTGCTGTAACAAAATCTCTGAGACTGCATATTTTATAAGGAACAGAAATTTATTTCTCACAGTTCTAGAGGCTGGAAGTTCAAGATCACGGCATCGGCAGGTTTTGTGTCTCATGAGGGCCCTATCTCTGCTTCCAAGGTGGCACCTTGTTGCTGCATTCTCACATGACAGAAAGGGTAAATAACATTCCCTCACATAGTGGAAAGTAGAACAGTGAAAAAGGGGCCTAGCTAGTTCTCTTCAGCCCTTTTATATAAAGGTCTCTAATCCTTTTCATGACCTCACCACCTTCCAAAGGCCACACCCCTTAATAGTGTTGCATTGAAGATTACATTTCAACATGAGTTTTGGAGATGACACAAACCTTCAAACCATAGCAGGGTTACCTAGTGGTTATAAGGCTGGGCTTCAGAGCTGGGCAGTATGGACTTTTATTCTAACTCTGCTTTGTGTTGGTTGTTTGATCTTGGGCAAATTACTAATCTCATTGTACTTCAGTTGTTTGTGCAAATGTGGATAACAATACTACCTGTAGTGTTATTGGTGATGATTAAATAAGTTACCATAATAGACAAAGCACTTAGAGGTTTTCTGGATGTGTGGTTGGCAGAGTGAAACACTGAGATAATGTACCTTGAAATAATGCAAATTTAGATAGAATGTGATTAACAATTTGGCTCCCATCCTCTGTAGCAGCCTTATCCCAGTGATTTTGTTAATTTATTTTGTAACTGCACATACTACAGGTTTTTTGAATCTCATGTAGAGAAGTATGGTGAACTTTCACTGTACTTGCTGTATTCGAATTCCTGTTACTATTTCATTTTTCCTGCCACTGGGCTTACTGCTTCTGTTTCTTTTCTTGCCTTTAAGGATGCCTGTTCTTACCTCTTACATAGGCATTACCTCCCTGAATTGCCACCTATCTGTACTATTTGAATACTCTACCAGCTTGACTGTGCTTCTGATGACTGCCTGTAATGGGCTTGCCCTGCTTCACTGAATATGTCTAATTCCTTTCCTGTTTTTGGCATCTAAGTGCCTACATTCCATACCTGGTATAAGGCATGAGTCCTTAAGATTCACCATCTGCTGCAAAGAATTTAAAATCACCATGTTCACTGTAGTGCTGACATTACGCTATCACTCAGCAATGTATATGTTCGAAGTCTGTACTGTCTTTCCATGTGTCATCCAATAGTTTAGATTTAATAAAAACTCTCTCTCTTTTTTTTTTTTTGCCATGCACAAGAAGTTACAGGCATGGTAGATGTGGAAGGTGTTATAGTATGTGAGTTAAGTCTACTGCCTCTGGAGTCATATTGATGGGTCTGAATAGCAACTCCATCATTTTTGCTGGCTCTATGATTTTGGCCTCAGTTTTCTCATCTATAAAAACTAGGATATGTAGTCTTATGGGGATGATTCAGTGAAATAATTTACTGAAAAATTGTATCTGCCAAATGCTCTGCAAACATTATCTTATTTGATGCCTACAACTACTGTCTATACTAGGTATTATTATCACCTTATAGAGATGTGATAATACAATCAGTATAGCCCTGTTATTTTTTCTATGCTTGCCTGCCATTTTCCTTTAAAATATTTTCTATTATTTGGATGTTTAGATCTTGTTTATAAGCTCCCTTGACTCAGTGAGTGTGTTAGGCTTATGCTCAGGCTTAAAACCAGATCTTACTCCCGGTAATTTAATAATAAATGTAAATTAATATATTTCCCAAGGGTAATTTTATGATAATTCTATATCACCTAGAAACTTGTCATGGAAATTAGAAATAATTATATTTTCTCAACTTGTCTAATAGAACACTTAAATTTGGGAAAGTATCCTAAGAATCTGATAAATGAGAAGGATGATCGCAAAAGACATTATTGACTGTCAAAGATCATTGTTTTCAATAGGCCATTTTGGACTTTCTTTTCTAGAAAGAAACTTGCATAGCTTTTTTTTTGTTCTTTGTTTGTTTTTTTCAGAAAGGTCATTAGTTGGTTGGCACATCTTATATTGAATTTTGTCTTATTTTAAAAAATGACTTAATAGAAATCCTTTTAAAAAGCCACAACCATAATTGAAATACCACACATTAGAAAAAGGCTATAATATAATTGGCATCAGAACCACAGGTTGTTGGGCTAAGAAGAACTTGAGCAATCATTCAATCAAAACTCCCCAAGGGATAGGTGAGGGAATTGAGCTCTCGCTACATCACATGACTTGCTCAAAACACAGAATAGTAGAGTTAGGATTAGAACCTTTGTCCTATGTCCTTAAAATATATGTTAAATAGTGGTGAATGATGAAAAAATGGCTCTTAAAACTTGGTATATTTTGTATGAAAATATTCTAGTATAACAAAAATGTCAGGCTTGCCCCTTAGGTCAGTTCTACGCTGTAGGTGCTTCCTTGAAACACTCTCGTTTATGCTCTGGGCAACCTTTCAGTTTGCTATTGGTTGCATTCACTGAATACACGAATGAATAATGTTATATAAAGATAGTTTCACTTTGAAATTGTTTCTAATAAAACCTAATCCCAAGGGAATCTGTAATGACAAATGGAACTGGAAACTCCTGTCCAAGTTATTCTGAAGAGGAACTCAAATTGGTGGAAAGAGTGAATTACAAGGAAGACTCTACATCTTGTCACCACTCCTTTTCTTTTTCTTCTCAATATCATCATAGGATAACATTTCAGTGTATCGGACTCTTCTGAAAATGTAGGGAGATAATAGAGGTTAATATTATACCAATAAAAATAGCTTAGAATTAAATATTAAATGTTCCTTGTTCTAAAGCATTCTCTTTAGCCACTGGAACAGAAGAAAGTTACCCTCTGGTTACCTTGTTGACATGTTCTCTGTGTGTGTGTGTCTCTGTCTGTCTTCCTGTCCCTCCCTTCTTCGCTCCTCCTTTTACCTCTTCCTCTCTTTCTCCCCTTCTTCTTCTTCCCTTTTCTTCTCCACTCTTCCACCATGAAATTCTCATTGATTTGTTATGCAGTACAGTTTAGCTATGCCTTTTATCTACTTCATTATTTTATAACTGGGATTCAGCTTCCTCCTTAATAAGGTTCTATCCCTCTAGCAAATTTGGAAACAAGAAGTTTTGTCTCACATCTGCTGCTGAATCAGTTTCATACTGCAGCTGCTAATTTTATTGCCTAGCCCTCTTCCAAATGATGTATCAGGTAGGCATTATCCTACACAAAAATGCTACCTTGTTAACAAGCATCTAGACTAAATGTGTTGCACTATATTTTTTTTATCTTGATAGACGTCTTTTATAATCTTGTTCTATTTTCTCTCTGCGTGTGTCACTATTTGACTTTGGTGTTATCCAATGCAATGCTTGCTTCTTTGTTTACTGAATCAGGACGCATCTTACTCTTATTCTATTTTCATACCACCATAGTGGGTGGTATTTAATATGTGTTTATATTTCTTGTTAAGGAAAAGCACACAAGATTTATTATATGCTCCTGGTATCTTTGTTTTACTTCCTAACCTTTGGCTTTGTCAAATAGCATCAGGATTTAGCAATTATTAAAAAAATAAAGTTTAACCACACAAATAAAATTGGTACTTTGCTAATAATTTATAAATGTTATGTCTAATTTTCTATTTTTTCTTCTATTTTAGAATTACATGACATCTTTAACATCTTTTGAAATGGAAAGACCCTAAGGACTGAAACAAATTCAGGGTATTAATCTGGAGACTTATCAAATTCATATCCAGAACCAATTCCTCTTTTCCAATCACAGGGTATTTTCCTCCTTGATTTCTGTGATATAACCATACATGACCAGTCGTAACACATAGGAATCACCATTGCTTTTGCTCTTTCTTTCATTTTCTAAATCCGAATCTTTGCCAATGGCTGTTTACGCTAACTGTAACCATTAAATATCCCTTGAATCATTTGTTTTCAGTCTACCTATCCTGTCAGCAACTTGCAGCAGCCTCTTAAACAGTTTCCTTGTTGCTAATATTGATTCTGCTGACTCTGTTCTTCACATTGCGGAAAGAATATTTCTAACACAGAAGTTTTAGTGGGTTATCCATTTGCTTAATTCCATGACTCCTCATTGCTTTTATGATACAATCAAAGGTTACATGGCAAATACAACAGTCCAGTTACCATGCATTTATTTTTCCTTTTCCCATTACCAAGGGTCCCTGGTTTCTATTAGCTCCCCGTGGTTTCAGGAAAGCTGATTCCATCTAGGCTCACGAGATTGAGCAGGAGACCTGGGCTAGGCCATTCCAATACCTACCTTTCATGTAGTTTTTGAGTCATTTGAAGTAAATCTTAGACTTTTTGCTATAAGTAGGAATCATCTTCCTTTTTTTTTTTTTTTTTTTTTCTATGCTGGGTGAGAAAGAGAAGGAAATAAGCCTGAAAGCTGCTGACAGTCACTTTCAGACCATCATTGTGGAGGCTGGGATACCAAGAATACAGTGGCTAAAAAATGGATCTGAGAAAAGGAAAGAATAAACTAGGCCTTGGCCTGAGTGTTTGCACAACCAGCTCAGCTCAGGATTTAGAGGTGATTTTCTGTTACGTGGTGCTGAAAATATCTCCTGAAAACATCTCAACTTACACCCCTCCTCCATCGTTTTTAACTCTAAAATAGAATTGCATAGAATTTCTTTCAGGACATTCTTTCTCTCATTCCTGGGCCTTTGCACATACAGTTCTCCTTACGTTGAGAAGTTTTCATTCCTTTATGCTTGCCTCTCAAAAACTTGGCTAATCTCCAGACATCTTTCAGGTCTGAGTTTCAATTTCAGAAAGCTTTCTTTGAATTCCAGAATTAGCTACTGCTGCTTTGCTCTCTCTCACAGTATTTGTGACATTGGTCTTTTCTCCTTGCTTGCCTGTACCTTCAGTTAACTATAGACTCTGTCATGTAGGGACCAGGTCTATATTGTTCATTACTGCATCTTCAGCACCTAGTTCATGGCACATGATAACCATTCATTTATTCACTCAGTAAATATTATAAAACCCCTAGTATGAACCTGGGGCTGTTCTAAGATCCAGATATAAAATAGCATATATTATAGGGTCCTGTCATGGAGTTCATATTCTATCGGGAGGATACAGACAGCACACGAATAAAACAAAAAATATGTAACAGGTTAAGGGGTGGTAATTGTTATGAAGATAAATAAGAGAAAAGCAGAGTAAATGAAATAATTAACTTCAAAAATGGTTTTATTTTTTAGTTTTAAATTATGAAAAATTTTGAGAAACTTAATTGTTCTGGCCACTTAAACTGTTCGTAGCAATTATGTTCTAAAGATAATGCTTTAATTTTTAAAATAAATGTTTAGCAACTGGAAAGACTTAGTTTAACCATTACCTACCAATGTTTTTAACAAACCTCCTTTCACTCCTTCCATTATTTTAAATACAATAAGTTCACAAACTAATATTTAAAGAAATCAGTTAACCACCCTCTTAGCTTTCTATTCATTGTGTTTGATAGCTCAGATTATTATTAAAGTATAGGTTACTATAACATAGAAAAATAAAGCATAGAGAACGTTTATCAATATTTAAGTTCCTCAGTCATATCTTAGAACAATTTATCAGCTTAAAATTGCCTTTAAAATGATTTCTCAGTCACTTTCTCATTTTCTTGCCAGAATCATGAATTATAAATTATAGTATAGAAGTACCTATGAGACAAGAGTGGAAAAGAGGTAGTTCATGACATATTTGAAGTGGTTTTAAATTACCCTAATTTCAGTTTTTGAGTCCTAATATAATTTTCATTGAAACTACATACATATACTATAATAAAGGCAAGAGGATTTTGTTGTTATGAATACTTTTTGACTTTTTGAAAAGATGCAAAAAACTCTCATTTTTTTTTTCTTCAAATTACTGTCATTTGGAAATCCAACTTTCCAGTCTAGCAGAAATATTTTGCTTCTCTTATATGTGCTTAAGATTTTGGACATTCATGGATTTTTAGTTTTCTCTAATGCCTACTGACCCTTGAAATATTTGCACAAGTATCTAACATATCACAGGCATATTGCATAAAGAGTGATAAAAAATAGTGTATTTTATCAATAAGTATTTATAATACCTATTATGTACCAATCACTGTGTGCCCATTACTGTCAATTATTTGAAACAATATAAGTATAATATTATTTAGAAATGTGAGCTAGAGAGTTACATCAAATTATGTCATTGAAATGAAAATTCCACAGGTTGATTTGTAAATTTCGCTGTACAACTGCAATGAATTCTGTAGCTCAGAGCCTTCAAAGGTAGGGAGGGAAAGGATGTTTCTTTTAGAGGATAAGTATGACTAAACTGGAGAACCCCCAAAGTATTTAGACTTAAGCAGACATGGGACAGTATAAGAAGTTTGCTTAAATGTTTCAGACCATTAGGTGCCCTTGTGGAGGTTGGCTATCAAACAGGCACTGCCAGTATACACCTTGTGAAACTAAACCCTACTTATCCCGCTGACCCAGGCAATGTGTGCTGAGTAAGAAGAAAATTCTAGAAGTGTAGATTTTATGCTAAGCCAAGATTATAGAGCAAAACAGTAGCAGGTATTTGAAAACATCACTGTTGTGACGTGGAAGGAGTGGAATACCACAAAATGCCAGTATTGCCCCAATCTTTTCACACATTACCAATTAAATAAATATTTAAGCAAAACTCTATTTGTATCATGTCTATTTAAGTCTAGATACACTTGGGGGTTCCCCAGCTTAGTCGTATTTACACACTTTTGTGTAGTGCCCTCCGACATTGTGCCAGGGGATTGTCTGTATGATCAAATGGCAGAAGTGTGAGCAAATGAAAGAAGTGGTCTTCTTGTGTAACTCCGAGAGTAGGTTCTAAAAGACTGCAGCTTCCGTCTTGATATCTGGCTCTCTTGAATCACTTGTTCTAGTGAAAGTCATCATGTCGTCTGGGTAGCTCTGTGGAGAGGCCCATGGAGGGAAGAACTTCAGTGAACTTGGACATGGATTTTCAGCCCCTTTAGACTACTGCAGCCCTGGCTGGCTTGACTGCAACTCATGAGGGATTCTGAGCCAGAACCACTCAGCTAAGCCCTGTTTGATGTCTGACCCTCATCAATTGTCTTGTGAGATAATAAATGTTTGTTAATTTAAGCTGCTAAATTTGAGGGTCTTTTGCTATACAGCAGTGGATAACTAAAATGTCTGCAAAGTATTCAATTTTGTCCTTTGGTTTTACAAACTAGGCCAGGGATTCAGTACAATAAATTTTCAATAACTAAAATCTATTCTTAAGGCAAATGCAGGAAAACTTGCACAGACTTGCCATTTTTCTTTGAAGTAGAAACTACTTGTCATCTTATTTTTTCAGCTTTCCTTTCTCTTAAATCCATGCATATGACTTTAAGGAAGGAAGGGAAGAAGAGAGAAGATGAAAGAGGAATTGCAAGGGAGCATATTGGGTGCTTGCTATATTCCAGGCCTTGTGCTAGGCACTTTACATATGGCAACCAATTTAATCTTGTCAACAATGTCAACAAATCTTCGCAAATTCCTTTTTACTTAGATGACATTATGCAACTAAAACATTTTACAGCCAGAATGCAAATATGGGTCTGTTTGATTCCAGTGACTGTGATTTTATATTACACAAAGCTGCTAAATAAATCTATCAAAGACTTAAGTCCATAATGTAGAGATACTAATCTCCAGTTTAATTGGAGCCTCTGTTAAAATGTTAAAATGTTTGGGGAATTGATCCTAAATTTATATATATATATATATGTGTGTGTGTGTGTGTGTGTGTGTGTGTGTGTATCTATATATACATTTATATGTGTGCATATATATACATTTATATATGTGTGTGTATATATATATGTAGACAGATTTGATGCGAGGATAAAATGAGAAAGCAAGAGCAAACAAAGCTTTCACAACTGTAAAGCACCATGTAGAATCTAAGACTTGGTCTAATTTTTATAGATCTTGCAGTGGATGCTAAATATGCATTTGCTCAAGAATAAAGCTGCTGAACAGGAGTGGAGTTTTATCCTTCTGTATGCAAAACAAGTCTTAATACATTTTTTAATAGTCTATATATTTTTATAAGAGAGCATGGATTTAAAAATGTTTCTATACCATAGATCTGATTATTGTGGATGGCATGTTTGTGTCCATCAAAATTCATATTTTGAAACCCTAACCTTCAATGGGATGATGTTAGGTGGTGGGACTTTAGGGAGATAGATTATTAATATGGAGCCCCCACGATGACATTAGTGACCCACATGCAAAGCGGAAGAAAGGTAATTCTTGTTCTCCTTTCTTCCATGTTAGTATACGAGGAGAATATAGCCATCTGTTAACCAGGAATTTGGCCCTCATCAGACATTGTATCTGCTGACACCTTGATCTTGGGCTTTCCATCTTCCAGAACTTTGAAAAGTAAAGGTTTATTGTTTAAGTTATCCAGTCTGTGGTATATTTGTTACAGCAGTACAAACTGACTAAGACACTTACATGCACTTATTTTTTTGCATTGAGAATCTATTTTTGACTTCTATATAAGCTTTATGAGAAAAAAAATTCTTCAAGTCATGTGTTACCGCCATGCATCATCTGAAGTACAAGAATGTGGATGAAATAGTTATTTTAAATTGCTGAAAGCATGTGTTAATGTCAATGTTGGTTGCTTTATCTTATATGCAATTTTTTTTAAAATATATATATTATTTTGTTAATGCTTAATGTTAGCTGAGGCATTATGATGTGCATTTTGTGAATGGTTTGCTTCAATTAATATCACAATTATTTTGCTTCAGTTGATATCAGAGTAGAATTGCAATTGTTCCTCTTAACTGACTATATTGTTGGTGTTATTTGTCCTACTGCTTTCCTAATGTCAGCTCTAAAAGCAGCTATATTTACTGACAAAGTTTTGTAACTTAGTTTACAGTTATGTGAGTAAACTACTGAATAATTCTACTTGCAACCTTTGGGTTTCTTATAGAGAAATTTAGATTTAAGTAAGAAGCCTGAGAATGGAGGTTTGGAGACTGGCCCTCAGTACTCACTTGTGTAAGTTCAATAAGCCACAGATTAAATCTCAATATCTTTATAGGTCATAGAAATATTTATAAAACAAGAATAAGTCTTTTTGAAATTATTTTGACTTACATGATAGAGAAGATCAATAATTTATTTTTTATTATTTTCTACACATAATGAGTTAAGACTAGAGCTTAATCAGCTTACTGATAAAGTTTCTAAGATAGGATGAAGGGCAAGGTTCATACTTGTCATTCAAATAATAGGTCATTTGTTTCTTTCAAAAGAAAATGACACTATAGATAGAATTCTGTTGGCCCCATATTTACTAAATCCTCTATACATGTACAATGAATAAATAATCTTTAAATTAATAAATGAATTAATGAAGCTGAAGAGGCAATCGATGTGCCCATTATCCAGGTGACTTTATTATGACAGATTTGGGAGCCACTGAAAGATTTTAAAGAGGATATTAATTGATGAGTATTGGATTATAGAAAGATCATCTGATAGCACATGGGTTAAATTGGAGGTAATAAAGCTAATCAGATGGCTAATCTAGACAAGAAGTGCTAGTTTGTTAACAAGAATGGTTAGGATGGATAGAAGTCTGAAGAGTTGCCATATATTTTTAGCAAGATCTTGGGCTGCAAGTAGTAGAAAGCCCTATTTGCAGTGGTACATTATCAGGGTTGTTTTTTTCTTTTTTTTCCACATAACAAATGTTCTATAACTAGATGGTGGCTGAAGTTGGTTCTATGAGTTGTAAGGACAAGTGCCTTTGTAGTTCTTTGGGAAATCTTTTGCTGTAATGA
This sequence comes from Macaca fascicularis, assembly GCF_037993035.2. Classification (NCBI taxonomy): domain Eukaryota; kingdom Metazoa; phylum Chordata; class Mammalia; order Primates; family Cercopithecidae; genus Macaca; species Macaca fascicularis. The sequence continues at coordinate 88,849,477 of NC_088385.1, read as the reverse complement.
AGAAAATAAATTGACGCAAAATAATGGCAGAAGGATAATGGTCCTTAGGTACACAATGGTCCTTAGGTACACATGGGGAAACAAAAAGATTTCCCAGAAGCCCCTTCAGCAGACTCTCTCTTAAGTCTTTTTGACCAGAACCAGTGGTCATAGATACCCCAACTTCAAGGGATACTGGGATATCAAGGAAAGGCATGGTCATGATTCATTATCATGATCCATCACTAGGAGGTCACAGTGTTTCCCTAATTTAAATTATGATTCTCTTAGCAAAGAATACAAAGAGAGTAGATATTGCAAGGGAATTAACAGTATTGTCTACAGTTGTCCATTTCAGTCCAAGTGGTACAGTGTAATAGGTTGCTCTAACTGTCTGTACTTAGGTATAAACGTGCTGCTTCATTGACTGACTGATGTCCATGATTGTTTATGATAACCTTAATTAGTGAATACGTAACCTAAAGGGATGTGAGAATTAAATTTAAAAATAAAGTGGCTTGCTGGGCATAGTGGCTTATACTTGTAATCTCAACACTTTGGGAGGTCAAGGAGGGCGGATCGCTTGAGCTCAGGAGTTTCAGACCAGCATGGGAAACCTAGTAAAACGTTGTCTCTACAAAAAATGCAAAAATTAGCTGGGTGTGGTGGAACATGTCTATAGTTCCAACTATTTGTGGGGCTGAGGCAAGAGGATTGTTTGAGCCTGGGGGCTCAAGGCTACAGTGAACCGTGCTGGCACCACTGCACTCCAGCCTGGTGACAAAGTGAGACCCTATCTCAAAAATAAAAATAAAAATAAAACAATAAGATGACTCAAGCAATTTATAATTTTCCTTATCTTCCATTTTTATGTAATAATATCCTCAAACACAAGCTGTACCAGTCAAAGCATCTCTCCTTTCAGCCTGGCTGTGGTAAAGCATTTTACTTCCATGACAATAAAATGCAGGAGAAGGAATTGAGATGGAGGCTTTATAACTAGAATGTCATGGAATACCATATCACTGACCTGCATTTAAAATTTGTCATTATCTGGATATTTTATAATTGTAAATTTTTTGTCAAGGCAGTTGACTTTTCTTAATAGCAGTAATTCCCCAATGGGAGTGAAATCATATGATTATGCAGACTTGCACAATCTGCTTCAGTTCTTTGGCAACAGCTGATCAAAGGACACGAACTCCGGGAGCCTTCATCAGGCTTGAAGAGCAGTGGCATCTGGCATGTTAACTGGGGAATTTTATAAAGACTGTGGAAACAAAATAACTTCTGTGTGTTTTTAATTAGTTTAAGAAAACTGAATACTAGGGTCTTTAAATGTTGGCAATTTAACAATTTAATAACAAGAATTAAACTCTTTGCCCATAGAAATGAATGTATTATTCAATTCCCTTAGGTATACAGAAAATATCTTGATTCCTTGCTGTATAATAAACACTACTTAATTCATCTTTAAGGTAAATTGGACTATCTTGAGCAGTTTGGTTACGGAGCACTTTTTTTGGATGGAAATTACAAAAACATTCACCTAAAACTCATACTCAGGAAAAAAGAAAAGTTATTTCAGTCAGTGCAATTCCATTTAGGGCATATTTTCTACAGTAATATTTTCTACTTCTATATTTTATATTTACATATGATATGTTTTTATTGTTATATGCCATAAATAAAAATAAAGATAAAAATAAGTATTATTTCATAAAGCACTTATATGTTAAATTATAGGCTAAATGAAAATATCCCACTCTCCTTTCTTTGAAAATTTCTATTATGCTTTTAATCTCTATTTTATGTCAGTAGCTTTTTGGGGAACAGGTGGTTTTTGGTTACATGGATAAATTCTTTACTGGTAATTTCTGAGATTTTGGAGCACCTGTCACCTGAGCAGTTTACATTGTACCCAATTTGTAGTCTTTTATCCATCATAGCCCTCCTACCCTTCTCCTCAAGCCCCGAAAGTCCATTATACCATTCTGATGCCTTTTTGTCCTCATAACTTAGCTCCCACTTATAAGTGAGAACATATGATATTTGGTTTTCATTCCTGAGTTACTTCACTTAAAATAATTGTCTCCAACTCCATCCAAATTGCTATGAATGCCATTATTTTATTCTTTATTATGGCTGAGTAGTATTCCATGGTGTATAAATACCATGTTTTTCTTATCCACTCCTTGGTTGAAGGGCATTTAGGCTGGTTTCATATTTTTGCAATTGTTAATTGTGCTGCTATAAACAGATGTGTGCAAAGGTTTTTTGTTGTTGTTGTTGTTTTTCATATAAAGACTTCTTTTCCTCTGGGTAGATAACCAGTAGAGGAAAATATATTCCAGTCTTCTAGAAAAGGAAAACAAATCAACAATATAATTTCTAGAGTCATCAAAGTTAAATTGACAGGGTGATCTGAGAGACCAACTTTCTTTTTTTTTTTTTCTTTTTTTAAAATTTTTTATTATTATTATACTTTAAGTTCTAGGGTACATGTGCATAACGTGCAGGTTTGTTACACTCTGTAGCCCTACTTCTCTTACAGATGAGGAAATACAAAATCCAGCTCATTGAGTTACCTGCTCGCGATCTCACAGCTTGCTAGGGACAGTCAATACTAAGATCACAATCTTCTAATATTCAGTGTTTCTTGTTGATCCCAGATTCATTTTCCTTAATATATAGATATAATAATTACTTGAACCAGGCAATCCTTTAACTGTATCTAACATCATATAGTTGAGACTGGTCTGTTAAGCACTGTTTGGCCCCTTGGATAATTACTCTTAGAACCTCAATTTGTAGAAGAACGGGATCTGTGAAAAAGTGAGAAGCAGTTGACAGGACATCCCTAGGGTTATATTTCATTCATTCATTCCTTTATTCATATAATATTAATAGATATTTAGGGAATATTTGCCAAGCAGCATGTACTATTTGAGAAACTGGAGGTATATTAGTGAATAAAATGGATATAACTCTTGTTCTTATGATACAATTAGAGAAAATGTGGAGAATAAACAGATGAAGGAATAAACAAGAAATGTATGTACTTGAAAACATTCATTTTCAACACTCTGCTACAGTGCGATTTTTCCATTTTGAGAGACCCTACACATTCTTTGAAGGAAGCGCAAATTCGGTTACACGTTAGTATGTTTTAAAGTCTTAAAGACAGTGGGCAGCTGCAGGAAAACTTTAGGGTGGAATGAGATAGTCAGATGTGGATAGAAGAGACAATATTTTACTTTAGCTGCACTTTGGAGGATGCATCGGGTTAGGGAAGGTGATATAATCAGAAGCAGAGAGCCCAGTTAAGTGGATGAATAGAAAAATACTGGAGGTGGAACTGGTAAGACCCTGGAATTGAATCAATGCAGAGGTTCAGGAGTGCAGAGACTAAAAATGGGGGACCAGCCATATGTAATCTGAAGCCATGATTTTTTGAAGAAAATATTGAAGCATAATAAATGCAAAGATGATTATAATTATAGGTGTTATTTCCTGTTGCTATATAGTGGAAATGTAGTATTTTATAAACAGTATTTAAAGGTAATTTCTAGAAAACACATCATACATTAAGATAGCCTTCAGATATGATCAACATGTAAGGACTGTTTGAGATTTTTGAAGTGCCACAATTGCTCCACACCTAGTTTTATTTACAAACAATAGGCTTTTGGATAAAGATTCTCAGGAAACCAGCAGTTCTTCATTCTACACAGTAGGCGTGGCTAGTTCAAACCTAATTAATTGCTTCTATAAACATTTACCTGAAAGGTAGAATGTGATATAATAATTATTAAAATATGTGTTACATTGCTATCATGTATTACTGCTGCTGTATGACATTAGTACTACCCATAATCTTTTTATCTTATTTATTATTCATTTTCACTTTGCTATCTAACCTTGGATCTTTCTATATTGTTGCATTAACATTTTCTTTTTTCTGTCAGATTCTCCTGTCATTCCCATAGGTAGGGAAATGTACAAAATCAACATTAGATTAGAATTAAACATAATATTATCAAAACATGATATCACCATAATTTAGTACATATTCATTAACGAATGGAAACCTTTTGTCTTAATATACATTAATGTCCAAGAAATGAAAGTGAACAGAAGAATTGCCAATAAGAAAAAGGGGAAACAAATGAATTAATTGCAGTGAGTGGATGAATGATTAATCTAGGAATATTTCTATGTTATTTAATTTTGGTGCATTCTTGCCTTGCCAGTATTACTCAGTTATTTAAACTAAGTTAAACTGTTAATTTGAAGTAATGCTTATTCCAGAGAACAATAGATGACAAACATCTATGGTACAGTAACACTAATTAGAATTTTTGCATCATCTTGCTGGGTTAATTTTTTTGATGTTTTATTTCTATTTATCTATGTTTCAAGAGTATTTGGATACTGCATTTTACAAAACACCTTCATATTCTCTGTATTTTTTATTCTCCCAACAATTTGTTAGAAAGTTATTTTAACTCTTCTTTTATATAAGAGAAAATTGAGACTTAGTGAGGTTAAGTGACTTTTCTGACAACATCACACTGGTAAATATCAGAGTTTGCACTCAAACTTGGGCATGCTGACTCTAAATCTTGCCGTTTTTTTCTATATCATGATCTTGCTCTAAAAATGTAATGAGATATGTTGTAGTGCATAAGTTTCAGTTTCACTAACATTCATTGAATGCTACTTATGGCCAGCACTGTGCAAAGTTCTGAGGCTAATCAAACATCTTATTGTCTCAGATAGGGATAACTTCAATATATTATGGAATATGCTATCTGATACATTGTGTAGAGTTAGTATATCCTTTAAGAAAGAATATTCTATTTTTTGAAGTTGATGAAAGCAAAATGTCATCCCCTGCAAAAAGTGGGAAGAATCAAATTCCAATCCAGATTGTTTCATTAGCTATCTCTGGTGGAACAGAAAATAACAGTTTATTGGTAAGTATTCTGTATACACAGAGGTCTTCTTCTCTGTGGTATTGAATTTGCAATAAATTTTATAAGCATTAATACCTGTGTACAGCACTACACCATTTGTTTGATTCTGCCCAGCTTTATTCAGCCAGAAAAACAACATAGCACAGCTCATTGGCATATACTACATTAACTAATGGAATATTACAACTATAGTAGTTACCTCTATTTAAATGAAGGAGACATATCTTTAAATACCTATCTTTTGAGTGCTTTGAGAGATGAAATGTGAATATCTTTTTGCAAATAAGAGACAAATATATATATTTACTATATATAAATATGTATATAAATGTACATATATAAATATATATAACTGGCTTCTATATAGTTTGGGGACAGGTTATTTCTGAACTAGGAATGGGACTTATTTTTTTTGGTCCTCTAAAACGAGTCCTAAAATAAACTATGATTTTAAGACTAACTTTTGGATTTTTTTATTGGAGATGAGCTTTAAATCTAAAATTCTTACATATAAAAAATTTGAGAAGGATTGACATTAATTATTTGAATTGTTGTTGGAATTCACCACGAAAGTTATCTGGTCCTGGGCTTTTCTTTGCTGGAAGGTTTTTGATTACCAATTTAATGTCCTTACTCATTACTGGTTCTGTTCATATTTTCCTTTCCTTCAAAATACAGTCTTGGTAGGTGGTTTGTTTCTTGAATGTATCAATATCTCCTAGGTTATCCAGTTTGTTGATATATAAATATTCATGATATTTTTTATGATTCTTTGTATTTCTCTGGTATCAGTTGTAGTGTCTCCTGTTTCATTTCCAATTTCATTTATTTAACTCTTTTCTTTTTTCTAAAAAAACAAGGTTGCCAATTTTATCTTTTCAGAAAGCCACATTCCAGTTTTGTTGACACTTTCTATTGTTTTTCTAGTCTCTATTTCATTTATTTCTGTTCCAATCTTTATTTCCTTCCTTTTATTAGCTTTGGACTTAGTTTGTTCTTTTTCTAGTTCCTTGACGTATAATGTTTAGTTGTTTATTTGAAAATTTTTCTTCTTTCTAAGTGTAAGCATTTATGGCCATAAACTTCCTTCTTGGTATTGCTTTTGCTATATCCCATAAGTTTGGGCCTGTTATGTTTTCATTTTCAGTTGGCTCAAGATACGTCTTAATTTCTCTTTGGATTTCTTTTTGACCCATTGTTTCTTTAGGAGTATGTTGTTTAATTTCCACGTATTTGTGAATTTTCCAGTTTTCCTCCTGTTATTGGTTTCTAGTTTCATACCCTTGTGAAATAATTAAAATAAAGATCTTGAAGAAGTATCTGTACCCCATGTTCATTGGAGCAATATTCATACTAGTAAATATATGGAAACAATGCAAATGTCCATGTATGTAAGAATAAAGCAACTGTGTTATATACATACAAGAATATTACTCAGCTTTATAAAAGAAAGAAATTCTGTCATTGTGACAACATGAATGGACCTGGAGAATATTTTGCTAAATGAAATAAGCCAGTCACAAAAGGACCAATACTACATGATCCGCTTATAGGAGGTATTTAAAATAGCCAAACTCAAGAGAAGCAGAGGATAGGATGGTGGCTGCCAGGGGCTTGGTGGGGAATGAGAGAGAAATGGAGGTTTTTGTTTGTTTGTTTGTTTTGTTTTGTTTTTTTAATGGGTATAGAGTTTCTTTTGCAAACATGGATAAGTTATAGAGATTTGGTAAATAACATAGTATCTATAGTTAACAATACAGTATTGTGTATTTTAAAATATATTAAGATGGTAGATCTCATGTTTCATTCTTTTGAAAAAGAAACAGAAAAAAAAGAAGCAAAAACAAAACCCACAAAAGGACACAGAAAAGTTTTGGAGGTGATAGATATATTTACTACCTTTGTTACGGTCATGGTTTCATGGGTATATGCATATGTCCTAATTCATCAATTGCACAGTCAATGTGTGCAATTTTTTAAGTATCAACTATATCTCAATAGATAAAATACGGAAAAATTCTGTTGTATAAGCTTGAGTCTTGGGTGAGTTTAGACAATGTCTTCAACTACAGAAAAATATTTATTAGGGATTTATTAAAAATGAAGTAATTGCCAATAAGGCACACAATACCTTCAGCTTGCTGCAAGTTGATTATCAGTGAGTAAGCTATAAGTAGAACTCCTCAGAGGCAGATGGTCAAGTACAAATTATGCTCTAAGTGAAATTATCTTGGGGGAATGTGAATGAATATTTCAGATGCTTGCAATTTTTATTCATAGCAATTTTTAAGGTTACTTCTTTTCATAGCCAGAGAGAAAAAAGTAGTGCTTCTTCTTTTCATAGCCAGAGAGAAAAAAAAATGTGCTTGTTGATCTCTGCACCTTAACTATTGCTATCCATTGCTGAGATTCTGCTAGAACTGATTTAAATCTCAGACTATTGAAGATCTTTACTTTCTGCATGAGCCCGAGTTTCTAAAGCCTAACCAAGCTGCAAGAAACTAACACGCAAATTCCAAATTATTGAACAAAAGCAGAAAAAGAACTTTATATCCTGAGTAAATTTTATGTACTTTGTAGGATTTTTAAAAGAGTCTAATCCTGCTAAATACCAGTGTGTTTACTCTACTTTTAGGTACCTACTGTTAAAAGAAAAACCTTAGACAAATTAAATTTAAGAGCTTAATTGAGCGAAGAATGATCCATGCATGAGCCAATCTTCTGAACCAGAGTAGGCTCAGTGATTCCTGTACAGCCATTTGTCAGAGGAAGATTTATGGACAGAAAAAGGAAAGTGACGGTGCAGAAGATGAAAGGAAGGTACAGAAACAGTGAGATTGGTTACAACTCAGTATTTGCCTTATTTGAACACAGTTCGAACAGTTGGCCACCTTTGGTTGGCAGAAACTTGGTGATGGTACAAGAGTAGGTTGAAGTCTGTTTATGCATCCAGTTCGGTTCACTATGTATGGATAAATCTTTAGGATAAGCTTTAAATATGTAAGGAGGCAGCCTTAGCCTAAAGTCAGTCTAACACCATATATGCCCTGTATTAGGCTGACGAAAGATTTGGAAACATTTAACAAGTTGGTAAAAAGCGATCTTAGGAAGCAGCTGAGTAGACTGTGAAAGTTTGGTTACAAAGAAGACGACATTTGAGAAAACATGGATAAATGAACCTTAATTGTCTTTATTTCTTTTGTAAAAATCACAAAAAGAGAGTGATTATTGATCCAAGGTTAATAGAGCAATTTTGTTACGGCTATTGTACAATTGCATAGTTATGTGAATAGTTAGGGGCCTCAAAGGCCCCTTGCCTTTATGGAGGTACTCCGTAAAATTGGCCAGAAGTCTTTACTTTTATAATTTATTAGTCATCTAGTGCCTAACGTGTGTGAGGAAAGCTAAAGAATTATGCAGACTTACATAATTTTCAGTGGAAATATGGTTTTAAACTTACATGAGAAATATATTTTAGAAAACCTTTGTGTTCCACTCTTCCTTGACTCTGACAAACCAAATGTTTCTGTTATCTTTGCATTTGTATATAAATAATGGGAGGCTATTCAAATCCCTTAAAATTTTTCTAAATATTATATTAGAACAACTCAAATAAATTTTTAAAATTCTACTGAGTTTCTGTATAATATAAAAAATTAAAAGACCAATGATTTAAAATTTAATTATTTATAGAATATTTAATTAAGTCATTTGTAGGTATATTTTGGGGAGAAATTCAATGGTACTAGCTGGTAGTAGGCACAAATTACATTATCCCTTTTTACTGCAAAGGATTTATAGCATAATGTAATATAAATAAATAAATGATTAATGAAATAGCATTTTAAAGATTCATAATGAAGATAAATACATTTAGCAAAATAAAATTTTAAAGGCTAGTTAAAAATTACAGCTCCTTATCAATTGAGGGGAGGTAGGGCTTGATGGTGAGAGGATGGAGATAGAGCTTCTAATCATTGGCACTGATGAGTGGTGAACAAGAATGAGCTAGTAAATGAGCAAGTAATAGTAAAAAAAAATAGTAAATAAAAAATAAAATAAAAATAAAATATAATAAAAATAAAATAGAAAATTAGAAAAAATAGTAAGTGCCAGAGGTTTGTCTGTGACTGAATTCAAAAATCCGGTGGACAGTCTTTTTTCCTGGGTCTCAAAATTCTTTTAAGAGAATGTGTATGTATCAGCCATCATATTAAACCTTAGCAAAGGAACATGATTTTCAAAACTTAAAATAAATTTCTTGTTAAGACTCCTTTGCTCATTAGATGCAGGTCTTGATAAATAGAAGGTATCTGTAATTGCATTTTTGAAAGTAAGTGTCCAGGTTATGTCATGGTAATACATGATTTTCTCTTTAAAATATTTTTTTCCTTTAAGATTTGATAGCAAGTATAGCTGGTTCTTTATATCAACAGTGAAAATTAAGTAGACTGAGTACCTTAGTAACAAGCATTAAAATAAATTTTACACTACAACTACTTTATCAAAGTTTATTGCAATCCATTGGCAAAAATCTCCCCTGCCTCACTATCCATGGAATACACTTTATCTGATATTCCAGTTATATACATTTGCACATTTCTTAGAACATTTTATCAATCCAGTGTTTCCACTGAAACTCACATTCTTTACCCACTAAACTCCCTTCTCTATTATCTTCTTCAGATTTTTTAACATATTCAACATATTCTGTTACAGTAACTTGATGCTTAATGGCATTCTATGCTAATTGATAGCCATTGATCTATGGCACAAGGTATTCTCTAGTTATTTTTAAAAGATTACATTGTACTTTGATAATATGGTAAAACTTTCCAGAATTGAATACACATTTTTTAAACAAAAAAATTATTTTTTGCTCATTTTCTTGTTCATATGTATATCTAAATTTACAACTTTTATGTGCTTTCTTCTATATATACAGTTTATAACTTTTAACTTTTCTAATACATGGGCTTTTCTAGGGGTTTTAAGTTCAATTACCTTCTTCAAAGCCTTTTACCTATTTTTTTTACTTAATAATGTAGGTAATAATGTAGGAAAGGTAATAATCATAATACACAATACACTTAAATGATAGGTGCACAAAATATGATTCTGTTGGAAGAAAAGTTGATATGTAATGACAGGTTAATTTTAGATTTTCTTTCCAGACTCACAGGCAATTTAAGTGTTTTTGCTTCCTCATACATATAGATTCATTGTCCTGCTTTTTGATTTGGATATAGACTTTTGAGTACACATGATTGCACTCAATTGAAACATGTCTTCAGATGGAATGACTTCAGCTAGGGTGGATGTGGCAGAGTGCATTATTGTTCCAACTCTTTACTCCCTCTCCAGTAGTAGGATTATACATCCACACTCTTTGCCATCTATCTTTGTGGTGCCCTCCTACTATTGGGATGACTGTATCTCTCCATCACTTGGTTCTAGGTTTAAAAGGACCTTGCTTTGGCTAGATATTAGCAAGTGTAATGTAAACCAAGGCTTGAAAAGCATTTGTGTAATTGAGTCTTCTTTCCTGGCCTCTACATTGACATGAGAAGAACATGCAAGGCCAGCACTCTGGTCAATTCCCAGGAGGAGAATCACAGATGTGTGGATCAAATCCAACCAGCCAGCCAAATTGACTGCAGATAGTCCACTGAATAAAGCTAGTTGAGATTAGCAGAGGCAGCGAGTTTGGTTGAGACTCAGCTAAGTGTAGACTGGAATGAACAAATCCTAGACTACCCACCAACTTGTGAGCTAATTAAAATCTTATTGTTCTATGTAGCTGACATTCAATGTTTTCATTTTTTAAATACAACATTATTGTGACCATATATAGTTAACTGATACTGAGGGATATGTGTATAAATAACCAAAATATAACTTTCACAAAACAACTATTTTTAGCTTAGCTCTATTATATACTAATGATTTTTTCCTATAATAATACTATTATATTCTAATTATCTGTTCAGTTCCCATTTTATTATTTAAAAGTAATGATTATAATCAACTAAGATGGATTATATTACCACCAACAGATCTCCATTCAAACTACCTTAATTTGTTTATTGTTTCAGGTCTCCTGGACTCTTTCTATATGCTCCATGCTATCTCATGTAGCACACTCAATTTGCAGATACTGTTACTAAAGCAAACATACAAGACAGGCAAGGCCAAACCCAAGGCTCGAATTATTTGGTAAAGATACAATAAGACACTTTTAGATTTAGACAGTTTGTTTCTTATATAGTCAGTGAAAACAAGATTAGGCCAAGGTACCAGTTTCTTGTCCCATGCACTGAAAAGGCTAAATTCAAACAACAGGAGCCAGATGAGTGCAATGCCATCTGTGGGATGCATCATTGCTAAGGAGCCAAATATTGTCAGGGGAAACCCACTCCCGATATTCAAAGTGAGTCCTTTTCTATTTTCCCTAAATGTCGGCTGGTCTGAGAAATAAAGGGAAAGAGTACAAAAGAGAGAAATTTTGAAGCTGGGTGTCCGGTGGAGACATCACATGTCAGCAGGTTCCGTGATGCCCCCTGAGTTGTAAAACCAGCAACTTTTTATTAGCAATTTTCAAAGGAGAGGGAGTCCATGAATAGGGTGTGGTTCACAGAGATCACATGCTTCAAGGGTGACAGAAGATCACAAGGCAGAAGGTCAGGGCGAAACTAGAATCACTAATGAACTTCCATGTCCCACTGTGCACACATTGTCAGGTTTCAAGAGCAGAGAACTGGTCTGACTAGAATTCACCAGGCTGGAATTTCCTAATCCTAGCAAGCCTGGGGACACTGCAGGAGACTAGGGCGTGTTTCATCCCTATCTACATCTGCATAAGGCAGACACCCCCAGAGTGGCCATTTCAGAGGCCTCCTCTGGGAATGCATTCTTTTCTCATGGCTGTTAATTATTAATATTCCTTACTGGGGAAAGAATTCAGCAATACGTCTCTTACCCGTTTTTGGTAATAAGAGAAATATAGCTCTGTCCTGCCCAGCCCCCAGGGCACCAGACTTTAATGTTATCTCCCTTGTTCCCTGAAAATCGCCGTTATCCTGTTCTTAAGGTGCCCAGATTTCATATTGTTCAAATACACATGCTCTACAAACAATTTGTGCAGTTAATGCAATCATCACAGGGTCCTGAGGTGACATTCATCCTCAGTTTATGAAGATGACAGGATTAAGAGGTTAAAGTAAAGACAGGCATAGGAAATCACAAGAGTATTGATTGGGGAAGGAATAAATGTCCACGAAATCTTCACAATTTATGTTCTTCTGCCACGGCTTCAGCCAGTCCCTCCGTTTGGGGTCCCTGACTTCCTGCAACAAAATATAGCCTGCACCTAAGTATTTTTATATTCTGACACTCTAATTCTGAAGGGAGTGGGGCAGAAAGCTTCATAACTTATCAAAACACAGCGGTGCTGAGAAACTTTCTCATGACAGCTTCCCAGGGAAGACAGGGAGATGAGTAGATGATGGCCTCATAATAGCTCTTTTCAGGCCTCTTTTCCCCTCCCTATTGTAAGATTATCGATTATCATAAGATGTTCTGCCAAGACTCAAATAAGCTGTGAATCAAGTCTTTGGCTATATAGATATGTACAAGGTAATCAGAACACCATGGAGGAGCTATTTCCCTAAATTTAGTACCTTTTCTGTTTTTCTTGCAACAAATGCTCAAAGTTCACAGACTTTATAAAAGTGTGATATGCTTCCAATAGTCTATGCAAAAATAGTAATTACTTTACTTGTTATCTCAAATGACTGCACAATATGTCAACATCTTATAAGAACACTTAGTAACTATTTTTCCCCTCTGACATAATTATTTTCTCCCTAGTGGTCAGCATTATGAAGACACTGATGATTAAAGGGTTATTTAAACCTCTTTTGGAAAGAAGAATTAAATGTGCTTGCAGTCAGAGCTAAATGTGAACTTACATTGCACAGTGCTGTGAGATTTCTTGTGTAATACCAATGACTTTCATCTAGAAGCAATTGTTCAGAGGCCTTAACATATAATAATTTCATGCCTTATATCTTGTAGTCTACAAAATAGCATGTACAATACAAAATGGTACTAATTTTAACATATTATGATTTTAAAGATACTTAATTCCTATCCCTAGAAAATATATTGTAATATGTACTACAAATCCCATAATTGGTGTAAAGGAAATTTTGGGTTGACTTTGAAAATGTATCATGATATTGTCTTATGATTATGAATTATAGTTTTCAAAAAATAATCAATATTTTGTTACTCTTAAATACTATTGAAAAGGTTATACAATTCAGGTTCAAGAAGCTATACTGAGCAACATATTTAACTACATTAGCTTTGAATAAATTTTTTTAAGTGGAAATAAATTTACACTAACTTTCTCAGTAAGACTAGAAAGGTTGAACAATAGCAAACAGGTAAATCCACTTTACTGATGAGGAAACAGAGACACAGACAAATACATCTATTTAAAGGCATTGGAGAGGAACTGAGAAGTTTATTAGTTCAAGAGCAGAAGTCGAGATGCTGAACACTAAGCAGCAGCTAGGAAAATGGGAAACTAGTTCAGGCAATTTTAGTCTTCCAGAGACCTTCATTCTAGAGAAAAGAGTGAACTGGAAATTGAGTAGCTCTCCAAAGATTAAAGCCTAGTTTCAAATCTATTCAATTCATGATTAGATTAAGACGATCCACCTTGTCTTAGTTTAATATAAAAGCAAAGATTGATACAAAAATCTGGATGTAAATAGTCTGCTTTAGTCATTATTCTGGAAGCAGAAAGAGATAATGGAGAGACAATATCAGAGGAGGAGGCAAAAATCAATAAGGAGTATTTTATTGATCTCGTTACTACTGAAGGCAATTGGGTCTCAAACCAACAGGTAATTCTCCGAGGAACCATGCAAAAATTACTTCAGAATTATCCCTTACTGAATGATGTGAAAGCTGGAGCATTTATTTACTGACAGCTATCCATTGTTGATTAAAGATTATTCCCCAAAACACTACTTCCACTGCAGTTCAAGACCATGGCTATGCATAGTTTTGGAGCAGGTGTCTATGGCATTGAAGAAAGATTTTAGGTAAAGAGGCACCAAAATGCTGATGTTTATAGTTAAAGTGAATACTGACATTATATATGCAATTGTAAACCTCAGCTGTACTGAAGTCAGGTGGTCCAAGATAATGTGGTACAAGGCACCTCAAATATTTTGCACGCTAAGTGACTGCCAAAAACAAACAGAAAACCTTTCTGAAAGAACATGACATCATCAAGAGTTTCAAATTATTTCTACAATTTTAATTTTAGCGTTTAGTCAATGTAACTCATGCGAAAGAACAAGCCTTAAATGAAAATCAAGAGGAAAATAGATCAAAAAACAGATAGACAGAAGAACTAGATATAGGAGTTAACCCACAGAGTTTAAAATGACTTTTTAGGTGACGATATGAAACTTTCATCAGATGAAGGAAAACAAAAATAAAATCTTAGTAATAAAAATATAATAATTGAAATTTAGATATCAATGGATGGGTTTAAATGATTTAGACATGGTTGAAAAGTGAATTAACTGAAATGTAGAAGAAAATATTTAGCCTAAAGTACTAAGATAAAAAGATGTAAAGTACAGAAAAGATATGAAAACATACATGGAATACATCTAAAATACTTGAATTTAGAGTATCAGAATGAGAAAAAAAAACAGAATGGAAGTAGATATCACATTTGAAGAGATAATTGTGAAAACATTTTTAGAAACATTATACTGATAAAAAATATCAAGCCACAGATTCAAAAAGCTCTATTAACCAACCACAGGCAGAGTAAATAAAAATATAACTACGGCTAGGCATATCGTTGTAAAATTTCTCCAAAACCTATATGAAAAAGCATTTTAAAAGTAGCCAAAGAAAAAGATTGCTTTTAAATAAGGAACAATTATAAATTCAGCTGATTTCTCAGCAGTAACATTGGAGGCCAAATGACAATGGGATCATATCTTTAAAGTGCTTAAAGCAAATAACCGTCAACCTAGAATATTTATAATCAGTTAGGATATCATTTAAATATAAAAGTGAAATAAAGATGTTTCAAAAAAAAAAAAAAACAAATCCTGAAAAAATTAATCAGTAAATTGCAAGTAATACCTTGTGAGACTGAAAACATATAGAGAAATAAAATACATGAAGCGAAGAAAGGCAGGAGGCAGTAAATGGAGTTAAAGGAGCCTAAGTTTCTAATATTCCTTACCCCATTCTCCCAACATCCAACTGATTATAATTTAGCATATATATGGGGAATTACAGTCTGCTTTCTTGGTGATCATGTGCTGAACTACTGATGAATAAAAAAGATAATGTTGCCATTCCAATTGTATTTACTTGGCTTTGAAAACTATGTGTCTATATTACTTTGTTTTGAATCCTCTGTCATATTAAAAATAATACAACAGTAGGTCTTACTTTGATTCCTTGAAAAGAGAATTTATTTAAAAGCTAACTGAAAATGAAAAGATATAAAATTTTACACTTTATATTATTAATAATTATTCTACCATTGCCATGTTAGAGAAAGATAGTGTTTAAATAAATAATATTTTAGAAGTTGTATTTTAAATACTATTGTTAGATATGAGTTATTCATGACCACAGTTTTTACAGGAAGGAAAATATTATAGCTGACCCATTATATTTTACATATTAGAAAGTAGCTGGTCATTAATCATCAGGGAAATGAAAGTCAAAACAAGAATAAGATATCATTTCACTCAAGTTAAGATGGCTGTTATCAAAAGCAAAACAAAACAAAGTAACAAATGCTGGTAAGAATGTGGAGAAAAGGGCACTCTTAGACACTGTTGGTAGCAATGTACACTAGTACAACCACTACGGAGAACAGTATGCATGTTCCTGAAAATACAACAAATAGAACTAACATATGATTCAGCAATTCCACTACTGGGAAATTATTCAAAGGAAAGAAAATCATTAAGTCAAAGAGATGTCTGCACTCCCATGTTTATTGTAGCACTCTTCACAATAGCCAAGATATGGAATCAGTGTAGGTATGTACCAACAGATTAATGAATGAAGAAAATATGGTATATGTACATAATGGAATACTATTCAGCCATAAAAAGAATGAAATCCTGTCATTTGTGACAACATGAATGGAACTGGAGGACATTGTATTAAGTGAAATAAGCCAGGAACAGAAAGTTAAATACCACATGTTCTCACTCTTAAGCAAATGTTAAAATATGTATATAAAAAAGTTGATCTCATAGAAGTACAAAGTACAATAGAGAATACTAGAGACTGAGAAGTGAAGGGGAAGGTCAAGGTAGGGAGTGGTTTGTTAAAGAATACAAAATTACATCTAGATAGGGGAAATAACTTCTAATGTTCTCTACCACTGTTGGATGATAGTTAACAGTAATATATTACATAACTTCAAATAGCTAGAGGGAGGATATGGAATGTTCCCAACACAAATAAATGATGAATATTTGAGATGACGGATATGTCAATTCACCTGAGCTGAACACTATCCATTATAAGTATTGAAACATCAATATGTATCCCATATTTACAATTATTGTGTGTCAATTAAAAATAAAATACAATAATAAAAAGTAGTTTATTTCAAAGTAAATTTCATATCTTTAGAAGTATAGAAAAATATGAACTAGACCATTTAATTTTTGGTTCAATCAGAAGAGAGCATCTTTGTCCAGCATTGGCATAGTTATAAAATTACTGAAATAATTTACTTTAGTTTTAATAAACAAATATGGCTTGAATGGTCTGAGAGAGAAAAAGCAATTAATTCTGCACAGTTTCTGTAAAATATTTAGGATAACGAATTTAACAAAATAGTAATTTATATTTCTTAAGCTACTTTTTATAGAAGACAACTAAAAGTAAAAATATCCCCCATTATTAGTGCTAACACTAACAATTTAAAATAGCTATCTTTGAAGAAACTTTGCATGACAAGTTTAAAATTAGATAATGGTTGATGCAAATATGTTAAAAATAAAAGATAAAAGTGTGTTTTTAAAATATACATTGACAACAGTTTTAACACCATAAAAAGAAAACTATTTCACAACTTTCCTGGAAATGGCACTAGAATACACTGCTATTTTTTGTTTTCTTTCTCCTGTGAATAAAACTGTACTCTTTGTTCTGAGGTCCCCTGCTACCTTAACCTAGTGATAAGTCACTTGCATTTGTACCAAACATACTTTGACTCATTGATGTCATAGATAAAATGGTAAAGGCTTCCCAATATAGCTTTCTGATTTGTAAAACTATATACTTTAAAATAATCTAAAATAGAGAATACTCCTTTTGGTAAAGTGCACTGATTTTCATCTTGTTCTGGCAGGTTGTCAATGAATAGGGTGCTTCCCTGCACTACCTCACAACAAAGTGCAGCTAATGCCAAAATTAAAAAGCTCCCTTAACTTTCACACACAATTCAACATGTCTTCTTATTCCTAATTATGCTTGCTGTAGCAAGAAAAAACAATTTCATTGAAACAGAAAATACATATGATAATTCAAAACAAATAACTCTATATGGGAAAGGGAACTCTTTTTATATATTATTATACTGAAGTGCTATTAGAACCTCTAGTTAAAAAATTATAACATGAAAGATGATACAGTAAAAATCAAGTCTCTTCCCATTACATACTTACAATGTCCCCTTCCTCAGAGGTAATCATCATGAATAGATTTTCTGAAGTGTTCTTCACTTTTCTGTTCAATACTTTTCCTAAGTGTTCTATTTACTTATAAGTGTGTGTGTGTATGTGTGTGTGTGTCTGTAGTGTGTGTGTCTGTGTATATCTACTCATTTCAAAAGGAGTTTATTTTAAAGCAAACTATGGGTATATCATGATAATTATTTTTAAATAATATGCTTTATATACAGGTGTTAATTTAAGATGTGCTAGTGGCCATATTTCTAATGAATGCATTTAAGTATTTTACTGTTAGTAGCAAGTTTCTCCTTATAATCAATTTACTGAGAATAATTTAACATTAACTGCAGTTTATTTTAATACTCTACCAGATTCCTGTAGGGGGCATATTATTCAAATAAGATATTCTTCGTGTGAATAATAACAGTAATAAATGAAGTTAATTGAGTGCTTACTGTCTACCATGCCATCTTCTAAATGAGTTGCATATATTAACTTATTTAACAATAATAACATAAACCTACTAATTTTATCCCATTTTATAGATGAAGAAATTGAATCACAGAAAGATAATTAACCTGTGAAAATTCACATAGCATATAAATAGCAAAGTCTGAGTTTTATTTCAAATAACATGACTCAAGAATCATGATCCTACAGATTCTCCTATATTGCCATCAATAGTTAATAACTACTTTTATGCTATGAATCTGAAAATATTACCTTTACATACATTATATAGTTTGTTTTTATTTTATTATTTATTTTACTTTATTTTATTTATTTCTTCTTTTGAGACAGGGTTTTGCTCTGTCACCCTGACTGGAGTGCAGTGGCATGATCTCGGCTCACTGCAACTCCTGCCTCCCAGGTTTCAAGTGATTCTCGTGCTTCAGCCTCCTTGGTAGCTGGAATTACAGGCATGCACCACATGCCAGGCTAAGTTTTGTACTTTTAGTAGAGACGGAGTTTCACCATGTTGGCCAGGCTGGTCTTGAACTCCTGACCTCAAGTGATCTGCCTGCCTCAGCCTCCCAAAGTGCTGGAATTACAGGCGTGAGCCACCACACCCAGGCCATCATATAGTTTCTAAAGAAAGTTTATATTACGACATAATTTTCCCTTTATGTTTCCTTGTGTGTCTCTGTGAATTACTCTCCACGCTCTATATTGCTGTTTTTCCTAATTTCTCCAACAGAACTCTAAGAAATATCACTTCCTAGCCGGGTGCGGTGGCTTACACCTGTAATCCCAGCACTTTGGGAGGCCGAGGAGGGTGGATCACGAGGTCAAGAGATTGATCCTGGCCAACATGGTGAAACCCCATCTCTACTAAAAATACAAAAATTAGCTGGGCGTGGTGGCACATGCCTATAATCCCAGCTACTTGGGAGGCTGAGTCAGGAGAATCTCTTGAACCCGGGACGTGGAGGTTGCAGTGAGCCAAGATTGCACCACTGCACTCCAGCCTGGCAACAGAGTGAGACTCCGTCTCAAAAGAAAAAAAAAAAAAAGAAAGAAATATAATTTCTTTGGAGCCATCCTGACAGCTTTGCAGAGAGTGCTATATTTACCTTACATATCTGAGGTTATGGCATCAAACTTCCCATTCTTTGCAGATCCAACTGGAAATTGACTTTCTGTCTCTCTTGGCATTGCGTGCCTCAGCTGTGTGACACTGGAATACCTTTTGGGTTCTTCTTTCTGGCTTCTCTTCTACTCTGCTTGTCACTCCCTTTAAAACAAAAATCTTTTAGTGATATATTAACTCTTCTGGGAGTAAACTTCCTTCTAAAGAAGTAATCATGACTTTTTGGAAATGTTGACCCACATTATCTTCCTTAATAAAAACATTCTGCTAACCTTGTCTGCGTGCAGCTGTGCATAACGCATAACCAAAATACTTCCATATACACTTTTTATTTGTCCTTACACAGCAAAAGCTAAACAGTCTTTCTCACAGAAAAATAATGTAGATTTTGAATGTTTTGCAGGAAGATCTCAGTTTCTCCTTTCTGAAATCATATCTAGTTCTTATCACTGTGACTAGATACTTCTTTTTAAGTTCTGTATCTCAAATTGTGAAACCATTAGATTACATCTGAAAAGAAATTTTAAGAGTCATATGACAGAAAAAATAAAAATGGAAGTGCAGGGTCAGGGAGAATGTTTCTAAAATTTTTCCAAGAAAAACATTGGCCTAGATGCCCAATTTTGTCCCTCTCACCTGACTAGGAGGACTCAATATGTTGAATTTACAATCAGTTTTATACAAGGGATGATATTCATCCCCTGAGAATTATGAGCTAAAGGGTATAACTATGTGGTAAAAGTTTCTAGGTTTTACAGAGGGTGAAGTCATGACCTAGTGTTATAGATTTTCAACTACTTAGCCGAATTAAGTCTTTTTACTTCTCAAATACTTATTATGCATATTTATTTTTTCAAAACCCTTTTTGCAACTTAATTGGTTTATTTTATTATCATCTTGTGGTCATTATGGCTATTCATAAATATTCTCTTTCTCTTTCTTTATTGCTTTGGCTAACAAATTGTGAACAGATGTGATAGGTATAACTTCTAGGTGTTACCGTGCTAGTGTGGGATGAAGACTCTATCAGCCTGGGTCCTAGAGCAACCACAGTGAACATCCACTCTGCTGCCCTGCAATGGACATCGAGTGTGAGGAAGAAATAAACTTTTATTGTCTTGTCTACTAAAATTTGAAGATTGTTACCAAAGCCTAATCTAGCCAGTCTTACTTAACCTAACACATATTATTTCTCTCTAGAATCCCTGTGGACCCTTGTCTTAGTCTGTTCAGGCTGCTATAACAAAATACCATAGACTAGGTGGTTTATAAACAATGGAAATGTATTTTTCATAGTGCTAGAGGCTGGGAAGTTCAAAATCAAAACATCAGTAGATTCAGTGTCTGCTGAAGACCTGATTCCTAGACGACCATCCTTTCACTGTAAGCTCACATGATGGAAGCAGCCAGAGACCCCTCTAGGTTCTCCTTTAAAAGGGCACTAATCTCATTCATGAGGGTTCTGCCTTCATGACCTAATTACCTCCCAAAGGCCCCAACTCTTAATATAAGAATACCATGGCCTGCGGTGTTAGGGTTTCAACATATGAATATTGGGGCTGACACGAACATTCAGATCAGGGTAACCTTGAATGATTTAAAATTTGTTAACATTTTTATCACAATATATTGTTGGAGTACATTAATTTTGTTATTCTGATTGTCACATATTGTTACATCAGCAAATTACATTGCTATAATTCTCATACTTTCTTCTGCTCCTAAGAGAGGTCACACGTGGTTCTCCATGCCACTATTTTTCTCTTTCAGCTCACCTTTTTATCTTCTCTGACTTTATTGTCTTAGTGGAATGCTGTCATATAACTTTACTAATTACCATTAAAGGGAACCTCTATATGTTTAAGACTCTCACAATTAATAAGTCAGGTGCTGTTGCTTGTGCCTGTAATCCCAAGTACTGGGGAGGCTAAGGTCAGAGGAGACCTTGAGCCCAGGTGTTTGAGACTGCATTGAGCTATGATTGTGACACTGCCCTCTAGCCTGGGTGACAGAGTGAGACCTGTCTCTAAGAAAATAAATTAACAATTGTCTTGCTTATATTGGTACATCTGATACCTAGTTACATCACTGCCTGAAATATGTGTATCTATCAGTCTTTTGAGAAGATGCTCTGATCTCATCTACTGGAAAAGAGTTTTCCCACTGTCTTAGCTTATTTTGTGATGCTCAATAAACTAAGCCAAGGTAATTTATAATGAATATACATTTTTGTTCTCATATTTCCAGAGGCTAGGAAGTTCAAGCTCAAGGTACAAACATTTGGCAAGGAGCAAACGTATCACATGACAGAAGGGCAAAGAGAGAGAGAGGAAGAGAGGGTGAACCCACTCTCACAATAGTTTCATTAGTCCATTCATAAGGGTGGAGCCATCATGAACTAAACACCTCTTAAAGGTGTCACCTATTTAAGAA
Source organism: Macaca fascicularis (assembly GCF_037993035.2). Taxonomy (NCBI): domain Eukaryota; kingdom Metazoa; phylum Chordata; class Mammalia; order Primates; family Cercopithecidae; genus Macaca; species Macaca fascicularis. Next base: position 88,827,746 of record NC_088385.1, on the reverse strand, counting down.
TGCTGTTACAGTAGCAATTAAATTTCAACATGAGTTTTGCAGAGGGCAAATATTCAAATGACAGCACCCTCCTCTGGCTCCATTTATAACATGGAGACTTCCTGCTTCATTTCAGTTCCCAATGCTTACTATAAATTTAACATATACCTTTTGGGGGTGGAAGTTGCATAGAGTTTTATTTAATATTACTTAAAAATAAGGTCCATAAATAATCTATTAAGTCAGCCTTTCATTCAACAGTAAAGCTTTAAATTAAGCTAAAATTGGGAAACACAAATTTTACATCAACTAGTTTCTTTATTAGATAGAACCTGTAATGGTAGAGATGACACCTATTTCTCGAGAATGTTAACTCCTGTTTCGCAGATCCTCTTTTGTGACTTAACTTGGAGCAATTTAAATATACATGTAATGCTAAAAACTCTCAATAAATTCGGTATTGATGGAATGTATCTCAAAATAATAAGAGTTATTTATGACAAACCCACAGCCAATATCATACTGAATGGGCAAAAACTGGAAGCATTCCCTTTGAAAACTGGCACAAGATGGGATGCCCACTCTCACCACTCCTATTCAACATAGTGTTGGAAGTTCTGGCCAGGGCAATCAGGCAAGAGAAAGAAATCAAGGGTATTCAGTTAGGAAAAGAAGAAGTCAAACTGTCCCTGTTTGCAGATGACATGATTGTATATTTAGAAAACTCCATCATCTCAGCCCAAAATCTCCTTAAGCTGATAAGCAACTTCAGCAAAGTCTCAGGATACAAAATTAATGTGCAAAAATCACAAGCATTCTTATACACCAGTAATAGACAAACAGAGAGTCAAATCATGAATGAACTCCCATTCACAATTGCTTCAAAGAGATAAAATACCTAGGAATCCAACTTACAAGGGATGTAAAGGACCTCTTCAAGGAGAACTACAAACCACTGCTCAGTGAAATAAAAGAGGACACAAACAAATGGAAGAACATACCATGCTCACAGATAGGAAGAATCAATATCATGAAAATGGCCATACTGCCCAATGTTATTTATAGATTCAATGCCATCCCCATCAAGCTACCAATGAGTTTCTTCACAGAATTGGAAAAAACTGCTTTAAAGTTCATATGGAACCAAAAAAGAGCCTGCATTGCCAAGACAATCCTAAGTCAAAAAAAAAAAGCTGGAGGCATCACGCTACCTGACTTCAAACTATGCTACAAGGCTACAGTAACCAAAACAGCATGGTACTGGTACCAAAACAGAGATATAGACCAATGGAACAGAACAGAGTCCTCAGAAATAATACCACACATCTACAGCCATCTGATTTTTGACAAACCTGAGAAAAACAAGAAATGGGGAAAGGATTCCCTATTTAATAAATGGTGCTGGGAAAATTGGCTAGCCATAACTAGAAAGCTGAAACTGGATCCTTTCCTTACTCCTTATACGAAAATTAATTCAAGATGGATTAGAGACTTAAATGTTAGACCTAATACCATAAAAACCCTAGAAGAAAACCTAGGCAATACCATTCAGGACATAGGCATGGGCAAGGACTTCATGTCTAAAACACCAAAAGCAATGGCAACAAAAGCCAAAATTGACAAATGGGATCTCATTAAACTAAAGAGCTTCTGCACAGCAAAAGAAACTACCATCAGAGTGAACAGGCAACCTACCGAATGGGACAAAATTTTTGCAATCTACTCATCTGACAAAGGGCTACTATCCAGAACCTACAAAGAACTCAAACAAATTTACAAGAAAAAAACAACCCCATCAAAAAGTGGCCAAAGGATATGAACAGACATTTCTCAAAAGAAGACATGCATACAGCCAACAGACACATGAAAAAATGCTCATCATCACTGGCCATCAGAGAAATGCAAATCAAAACCACAATGAGATACCATCTCACACCATTTAGAATGGCAATCATTAAAAAGTCAGGAAACAACAAGTGCTGGAGAGGATGTGGAGAAATAAGAACACTTTTACACTGTTGGTGGGATTGTAAACTCGTTCAACCATTATGGAAAACAGTATGGCGATTCCTCAAGGATCTAGAGCTAGAAGTACCATATGACCCAGCCATCCCATTACTGGGTATATACCAAAAGGATTATAGATCATGCTGCTATAAAGACACATGCACACGTATGTTCATTGCGGCACTATTCACAATAGCAAAGACTTGGAATCAACCCAAATGTCCATCAGTGAGACTGGATTAAGAAAATGTGGCACATATACACCATGGAATACTATGCAGCCATAAAAAAGGATGAGTTTGTGTCCTTTGTAGGGACATGGATGCAGCTGGAAACCATCATTCTCAGCAAAGTATCACAAAAACAGGAAACCAAACACCGCATGTTCTCACTCATAGGTGGGAACTGAACAATGAGATCACTCGGACTCGGGAAGGAGAACATCACACACCAGGGCCTATTATAGGGAGGGGGGAGGGGGGAGGGATGGCATTGGGAGTTATACCTGATGTAAATGACAAGTTGATAGGTGCTGACGAGTTGATGGTTGCAGCACACCAACATGGCACAAGTATACATATGTAACAAACCTGCACTTTATGCACATGTACCCTAGAACTTAAAGTATATATATAAAAAAAAAGCCTTCTTCCTTAGCAATAAAAAAAAAAAAAAAAAGAATATCTCCAACACCTTAGCATCTCTGACTTTGACCTCCTCTCCTCCATTGATCTTGTCTTTCATCTTACCTCAGCCACTCATTTACATGGAAATATCCTAGAAATTATGTCCATAATTATAATCATTCCAAATTTTAATGCATGTAGTCTGCTCTCTAAGCTCATCTTCCTGTTTTTTTTTTTTTTTTTTTTTTTTTTTAAATCACCTCAAGTGCCCAGACTTCAAGTCTTATTCAATCTAACCAGTACGTTTGCCCCATTCAATGGCCATTATTTCACTGTCCTTCACCTTCCCGATATGGTTTTTCTTACATCGAGCTTAAAATCATAGTCTCTGATTTTAATCCTTGTATATACTCTCTACTCCCTTTCCTTTAAGCTACTTTTATCTCACTCCCTTTGTATAAAACACAGATCTTATTTAATTACATTATTATCCTATACCAGGCTTATATCCATGCAACATAAGGCTGGGAATAAAAGCAAAATTATACTAACTTGTCTTACTTTAAATTCATGAGTTGGAATACTTCATTGGAAAAATTGTAGCAATCAAGAGCAAACTTTCACAGAAAGACATTACCACCTCTGCTAACTTACCAATGTTACTACATTCATACCAACTATATATATATATTTTTTAATATAAATAGAAACACTAAGAATTATATATATTTAAATATACAAAAATTATATATAATATATATTTATATTTATCTCTAAATTATAAATATAAATATATTTACATTTATCTCTAAATTATAAATTAAATATATTTACATTTATCTCTAAATTATAAATATAAATATATTTATATTTATCTCTAAATTATAAATATTAATATATTTATATATAAAAATTTAACACATACATTTTGGGGGTGGACATTAATTTACAAAGTCGTGTAGAGTTTTATTTAATATTACTTAAAAATAAGGTCCAAAAATAATATATTATGTCAGCCTTTCATTCAACAATAAAGCTTTAAATTAAGGTTTACTATATTAATATGTTAATATATAAATATATAATATGTATAATATATATTAAATTATATTTAAATATAAAATATAAATATATAAATAGATATTCTCTTCAAAAACAGCCACTCTGTTGGAACTAAATCGTATCTTCTGTTATATACTGGATTTCATTGTACCAGGAATCCTCCTCTTTCCAATATCATTTTTTCTACTTTGTGTAAATCAGTGTACAAATATTTTGTTTCTTTTATCAGAGAGCATTTTTTGCCTTTTTATCTCCCATGCCACTCTTCTTCTCCTTTGCAGGAAAACTTACCAGAGCATTTGTATATACTTGCTGTCTCCAATTTACTTGGTCTCTTAAAACCACTCCAATCAGGTTATCCCCAAATACTCTACTGAAACTGCTCTTTTGTAGTTCACTAATGACCACGATGACAAATCCAGTGATTTAGTCTCAGTTCTCATTTTGTTTGACCTATTAGCAACAATAAACACAACTCATCACTCTTTTCTTCCCATTATATTTGCTTCTTTTGGCTTTGAAACAACACATTTTATTGGTTTTCTTCCTATCTCACTAATATCCTTCTCATCGCCTTTGCCATTTCCTACTTGTCTTTAACTCTTGACATTGTGGAGTTCAGTTTTAATTCTCTCCTCTTTTCTGTCTACACGTATTTCACTGGAGATCACAGACAGTCCCATGGTGTTTTAAATTTTTTATTTGTATAAATTTAAAGTGTACAAGTGCAATTTTGTTATGTCGATATATCACACAGTGGTGAAGTCTGGGTTTTTGGTGTAACCATCACTTAAATAACATATACTCACTAAGTAATTTCTCATTCATCAACCCCCTCCCACACTCCCACCATTCTGAGTCTCCAGTGTGTACTTATTACTCTATGTCCATATGTACAAATGATTTAGCTTCCAATTCTAAGTGAGAACACATGGCATTTGATTTTCTGAGTTGTTTCACTTATGATAATGGCCTCCAGTTCAACCTCTGTTGCTGCAAAAGACATGAATTCAGTCTTTTTAAGGTCGAATGAGTATTCCCCTGTGGGATATATATATATATATAACATTTTCTTTAGACAATCACCCGCTGATGGACACCTAGCCTGATTTTATATCTTTGCTATTGTGAATAATACTGCAATAAACGTATAACTGTAGGTATCTTTTGATAAAGATATTTCTTTTATTTTGGGTAGTTATAGAGTAGAGGGTTTGTTGGATTAAATGGTGGTTTTATTTTTAGTTCTTTGAGAAATCTTCATACTGTTTTCCACAGAGGTTGCACTAATTTATATGCCCACCAACAGTGTATAAGCATTCCCTTTCTCCACATTGTCCTCAACATCTGTTGTTTTTTGACTTTTTAATAATAGCCACTCTGACTGGATGATATCTCATTGTGGTTTTAATTTGTATTTCTCTGATGATTGGTAATGTTGAGCATTTTTATATATACTTATGGGCCATTTGTATGTTTTCTTTTGAGAAATGTCTATTCATGTCATTTGTCCACTTATTAATGAAGTTATTTGCTTTGTAGTGGTGGCGGTGGTGGTTGAATTCCTTGTAAATTCTGATTACTATAGCCTTGTAGTATAGTGATATCAGTCACCTGTTGAACGCATAGCTTACAAATATTTTCTCCCATTCTGCAGGTTGTCTGTTCACTCCATTGATTATTATTATTACTTTTTGCTGATTAGAAGTTTTTTAGTTTAAATCCCATTTGTCTATTTTTTGTTTCTATTTTTTTGAGGTCTTAGTCCTAAATTCTTGGTTTGAAGCAAGGTCTAAAAGACTTTCCCCTAGGTTTTCTTCTGGTATTTTTATAGTTTCAGGTCTTACATTTAAGTCTTTGTTTCATCTGGAGTAGATTTTTGTATATAGTGAAAGATAGGAGTTCAGTTTTATTCTTCTGCATATGGCAATTCAGTTTTCCCAGAAGCATTTATTGAAAAGGGTGTCCTTTCCCTAGTGTATGTTTTTGCTGACTTTGTCAAAGATCATTTGTCTGCAGATATGCGTCTTTATTACTGGGTTCTCTCATCTGTTCCATTGACCCATATGTTTATTTTTATACCAGTGTCATGTTTTGGTTATTGTAGTCTTGTAGTATAATTTAGAGTGAAGTAATGTGATGCCTCCAGCTCTGGTTCTTTTTGATTAAGTGTGCTTTGGCTCTTTGAGTTCTTTTTTGTTACCGTATGAATTTTAGGATTACTTTTTCTAATTCTGTGAAAAATGGTGTTGGTATTTCAGTAGGGATTGCATTGGGTCTCTAGTTTGCTTTGCATAGTATGGTCATTTTAACCATATTGATTACTCTAATCTATGAGCATGGGATAGGTTTCCATTTGTTGTGTCATCTAAAATTTCATTTATCAATGTTTTGTAGTTTTCCTTGTAAATATATTTTACCTTTTGGTTAAATATACTTCTAGGTATTTTTTGTAGCTATTGTAAATGGAATTGATGTCCTGATTTTGTTCTCATCTTGATTGTTATTGGTATATAGATTGTTATTTCTGAACGTTGATTTTGTATCTTAAAATATTACTGAATTCATTTATCAAATCTAGGAGTCTTTTGAGGAGTCTTTATGGTTTTCTAAGTATAAGATCATGTCACGAGCTAACCAATAATTCGACTTCCTCTTTTCCAATTTGGATGTTTTTTATTTCTTTCTGTTGCATGATTGCTCTGGCTAGTACTTCCAGCAATATGGTGAATAAGAATAGTGAAAGTGGGCATCCTTGTCTTTTTCCATTTCTCAGGGGGAATGGTTCCAACATTTGCATATTTGGAATGATGTTGAATATGGGTTTGTCATAGATGGCATATTCTGAGGTATGTTCCTTCTTTGCCTAGTTTGTTGAGGGCTTTTATTATGGAGTAATGCTGAATGTTAGCAAATGTTTTAAATAGGGGGTTTTCCTCATTTTCCTTGTACTATATTAGAAGTATTTATTCAAAAGTTACCTAGAATTTTGACATGCATGCTTAACTTCAAAAAGTTTACTTTAATCAACATCATTGTCCTCTGAAACAACATAAGGATTTTAGAGTAATTTACCTCTAATCATATCATTTACACCTATTCTATTTTTTCATTTAATTCTATTTTAACTCTTTAAATTAGATATTATAATCATTATTTTATGCAGAATGCTAAAACTGTGTTTATCATTGTACTTTCCAAATCTTATTTACTTAGACTATTTTCCTTCTTCCTGATGTTCATCCCATGGAAACTCTTTATATGGAAGATTATTGATGGTGATTTATCTCAGTTTCCTTTGTTTATTTATTTGTCGGAAGTTGTTTTTTTAATATCTATATTATGGCATCTTAAAGTATGAGATGTTAATATTGCAAGTGATATTGAGATCTATTTAACTCCCACAAGATGTCATGTATTCCGTGGGACAATAAGTATGTACAAGCAAGTGAAACAGAACTAGTCCCTGCTCTCATCAAGCTTAAAATAGCTTTATATTTACTATTTCAAATTAATTACTTTAATGGTGTAAGATAATCTGTCTCAGATTTATCTAAACGTTTATATATTTTTACTTTCTAAGTTTTAAAAATTTTATATAGTTTTCTCAAAAAAATTTATTTTATACTTTGATTTCATATTGAAAAATTAAACTAATTATTATTCAGTAGATTAATTGGCAAACCTGATGTTGCAAACTTACCTGGTAAAATTCACTTTTCGAGGAATGTTTTTAAAGACACCACAAACATATTTTGTTCCAGTTCTTATTTTTGTCCTCACATGTCCTTTTTAATATGCTATTATGTGTTCTAGATTCATCTGTATATTTGTTCAACAATTTTGTTAAATATATAAAGGAAGTTGATCTTATGAAGTACTATAAATGGCACAGCTTATTCTATGGAGAAGAAATATCTCATTTAAGTCATATGCCTGCTTATTCTATATATAATTCAAAGATATCTTTGGTCAGCTCAAAATAGAGTCCTGCTAACTCACAAACTAAAAGTTAAAATGGTTAAAAAAAAAAATAACAGAATGGGCAATTCCTGCATAATGTTCATGGTTGTTTGTTGAAAAGTTTATTTGAATTTTTTAAATCTTATTTTCTTTATAGATTACATTCTACATATATAATTAAATGTGCTTCTTGCAACATTTAGTTTACAAAATGGATACCATGAGTTAACCTTACATCCACATCATGGATACTATGAGTTACTCTTACATCTATTTAATAGAAGTATATTTATTTACCTGAGAAATGTTCTAAAATTTTTATGTTTTATTAGGATATAATTTATAAAAATTTAAATTATTTGTATGTATTTATGTAAATGATGTATCACATTAAAAATATATTTGGACAGATTTTTCATGTTATTTTTAGATTCTAGTTTATGATGAAATGATTATATTTTATAAAAGTGCTACTCATTCGAATCCAGTGAGTGGAGCTATAATTTACTTCATTTAATTGGATTTTATACTTCATATGTATTGGAAAAACTATGAATGCAGCATATACATTAAATACATACATATATATGTATATGTATATTCTGTATATACATATAACTATATGTACATATAGTCTCCATTTTATAGTATGTATATAGGTATATATACATATATACATTTAAAAGAGAGCCAGTCTTCCAGTAAATCTTTGTAACTCACCTAATTATAAGCATTATTGGACTCCTTCAACAATCATATGTGGTTTTTTTGTGATTCTGAATATTGTTCTTAGAGAAGTAGATTAAGTGAGAAGATGAGATCGTAAGACTTCTTACCCTAAAATAAAATAGCCACTTTGAGTTTTAACTTCAAAAATAATCACTATTGGTGATATGAATTTATGTAAATAATGGTATATTTTAAATATGTTAGAGCACCTTTTTGTAACTGTTTTTAAGATCCAAATTTATGAGTGGTAAAGAATGAGCTTATTGTTAAACTTCACATATAATGAAAATGTAATTGAAATTGTAACCATATTTTTACAGTCTAAATAGCACTATGAAATATTAGTCTGGTGACTTTGAACTGCATGCCAGCTTGAACTAAGAAAGCTCCCAAAGACCTCAAAAAAGAAAAGAGTAAGGAAGAAAGTACAACATTTTATTTAATTTATTGAATTAAAGTTTCCATCATATTCTACTAATTTGTGCTACACATTGCTTGAGGGGAAGAACTGGGGAAAACTTACTAAGGAATATTGTCACACATTTAAGAATTACCAAACATTGTAAGATAAATGTATCTTAGATCAGAACCAACCCATCAGATGTGCCTTTATTTCTTTTCAACCTACCATAAATTTGAAAGACATAAATTAGCTATAGGCATTATCTATTGATTTCCATTGTCTAGAAAAAAGGTAAAATATTTGAGTGGAGCCAGTTCATTAGTGCTGAAGTTATTTTTTTTATTGAAAACTAGACAATATTCATTCTGGCTTATTTAGGAAATCAATTAGAATAAATTTTCAAACTCATTGCTGATCTCCTTCTGTTGTAGTCAAGTCAACACCATAACATCCCCCTTTTACTTTTTGTTTTTGTTTTTGTTTTTGTTTTCCATTAGAGTAGCACTAGAGAATATGCTGGTTTTTCTATATTTTATTTACATCCCAGATCCATTGGATTTAGTAATCCTGAAATAGGTAGTACCCAAATGGTTAGTACAACATGAATGCTAGAGAATGAGAGAAAAATTACTCCATAAAATTTGGAAGATGTTCATATCTGTCATGATCCTTGAGTCCAGGAAGTCTGGGGCATGCCAGAGTACTCTTTAAAGTAAAAGGCAAATTTCTATGTAATATGCAACTCATCCATGCACAAAGAACAACTCCTGTTGAGCCTCTTTGGATTTTGGCAGTAATATAGGCCACATGTCAGTGTACTGCCCTGACCTGTTCACTAAGTAACACATAATAAACTTTGAGTGGGTTCTAGCAGGAGAGGGCTCTGTGGCGAAGGTGTATGCTGTAGAGCCCACTATCCCTTCCTTCGGCCTTATGACCCAAAAGATCCAATAATAATTGAATATCTGTGGCACATATTGCCTCATTAATACAATTTTTATGTCTTGCATTTGTGTAACTATGTAAGTTAAATTAAACATAATTTGGCATAAACAATGAAAATGTTGGTCGAGTGCAGAATAAAAAGCACAAGAAATTGTAACTCTTAAACACTGTTGGTGGGAATGTAAAATGGTGCAAGCACTAGGAAAAACACTGTGGAGATTCGTATCTGAAAGAAAAAGAAAAAATCAAGATCTTAAAGAAATATCTGTGTTCCTATATTCATTTTAGCATTATTCATAATAACAAAATATGAGAACAACCCAAATGTTTATCTACAGATAAATCAATAAGGAAAATGTGGTATGTGTGTGTATATATATATATACTGTGTGTGTATATATATGTATGTATGTGTGTATATGTATGTACATATATACACATTTGCAACATGAGTGACACTGGAGGACATTATTTTAAGTTAAATAAGACAGAGGAGGACAAATTCTTCATGATTTAGATACACTTATAGGAGTATAACCATTATACTTATAGGAGTATGACAATTTTAGATACCTCCTATAAGTGTATTTAGATACACTTATACCACTTAGATACACTTATAGGAGTTATCTAAATTGTTCAAACTTAGAAGCAAAGGATAGACTGGTGTTTGCTAGTGTATTAGCTCATTCTCACATTGCTATGAAGATACTACCTGAGACTGGGTAATTTATAAAGAAAAGAGGTTTAATTGACTCACAGTTCTGCATGGCTGTGAGGCCTCAGGAAATTTACAATCATGGTGGAAGGCAAAAGGAAAGCAGGCACCTTCCACACAAGACGGTAGTAGAGAGAGAGCCTGCAGGGGAAACTGCCACTTTTAAAACCATCAAATATCATGAGAATTTTTTATCAAGAGAACAGCATGGGGTAAACCACCTCCATTATTCAATTACCTTCCACCAGGTCTCTCCCTCTACATGTGGGGATTACAATTTGAGAAGAGATTTGGATAGGGGCACAGAGCCAAAGCTTATTATTATGCCCCAGCCCCTCCCAAATTTCATGTCCTTTCACATTTCAAAACCAGTCATGCCTTCCCAACAGTTCCCTAAAGTCTTAACTCATTTCAGCATTACCCCAAAAATCAAGCCCAAAGTCTTACCTGAGACAAAGCAAGTCCCTTTGGCCTATGATACTGCAAAATCAAAAACAAGTTAGTTACTTCCAAGATATAATGGGGGTACAAGCATTGGGTAAATATTCCCATTTCAAATGGGAGAAGTCGGCCAAAACAAAGGGACACAGACTGCATGCAAGTCATTAAATCCTAATGACTCCATGTCTCACATCCAGGCCATGCTGATGCAAGGGGCGGTTTGGGCACCCACCACTGCTTTCATGGGCAGAAATTGAGTGCCTGTGGCTTTTGCAGGTGCATGGTGCAAGCTGTCAGTGGATCTACCATTCTGGTGTTTGGAGGAGGGTGGCCCTCTTCTCACAGCTCCACTAGGGTGTGCCCCAGTGGGGATTCTCTGTAGGGGCTCCAAACCCACAGTTCCTTTCTGCATTGCCCTAGCAGATGTTCTTCATGAGGGCTCTCTCCCTGCAGCAGACTTCTGCCTGGACATCCAGACATGTCCATACATCCTCTGAAATCTAGATGGAGGTTCCCAAAGCTCAACTCTTGTCTTCTGCACACCTGCAGGCACAACACCAGGTGGAAGTCACCAATGCTTGAGACTTGCACTTTTTGAAGCAATGGCCCAAGCTGTAGTTGGGCCCCTTTTAGCACTGGATGGGGCTGGAGTGGCTAGGACACTGGGTACCATGCCCCAAAGCTCCACAAGGCAGTGGGGTCCTGGGCCTGTCCCATGAAGCCCTTTGTCCTTCATAGACCTCTGTGCCTGTGATGGAAGGGGTTGCTGTGAAGGTCTTTGTCATGTGTTGCAGACATTTTCCCCATTTCATTCCAATTTTGGATAAGTTGTTACTTATCCAAACTTCTGCAGCAAACTTGAATTCCTCCCCAGAAAATGGATTTTTCTTTTCTACCACATAGTCAGGCTGCAAATTATTCAAACCTTTATGCTTTGCTGTGTTCCAAATTCAAGCCATCTCCTTGTGAACACAAATAATTGGATGCTTTCAGAGTAAGTCACGTTATGTCTTGAATGCTTTGCTGCTTAGAAATTTCCTCCACCTGATACCCTAAATCATCCCTCTCAAATTCAAAGTTCCACAGACATCCAGGGCAGGGCCAAAATGCTGCCAGTCTCTTTGCTAATGCATAGCTTGAGTAACTTTTACTTCAGTTCCCAATTAGTTGCTCATCTACATCAGAGACCATGTCAGCTTGGACTTCATGGTCCATATCACTATCAGCATTTTGGTCAAAACTGTTCTACAAGTCTCTAGAAAGTTCCAAACTTTCCCACATCTTCCTGTCTTCTTCTGAACCTTCCAAACTGTTCCAAACCGTGCCTGTTACCCAGTTCCAAAGTTACTTCCACATTTTCAGTTTGTCTTTATAGCAGTATCCCACTCTGCTAGTACCAATTCTCTTTATTATTCTGTTCTCACACTGCCATTAAAGATACTATCTGAGACTGGGTAACTTACAAAGAAAAGAAGTTTAATTGACTCACAGTTCCACATGGCTGAGAGACCTCAGGAAACTAACAATCATGGTGTAAGGAGAAGGGGAAGCAGGCAACTTCCTCATAAGGTGGCAGGAGTGACAGAGCTTGAAGGGGAAACTGCATGTTTTAAAACCATCAGATCTCGTGAGAACTCACTCCTATCCCAAGAACAGCATGGGGGTAACCACCCTCATGATCTAATCACCTCCCATCAGACCCGTCTCTCGATACCTGAGGATTAAGATTTGAGATGAGATTTGGGTGAGGACACAGAGACAAACCATATCAGCAAGGGCCTGGTTGGGGAGGGTAAAATAGGGAACTGTTGCTCAATGGGCATAAAATTTCAGTTATATAAGATGAATAAGTTCTGGAGATTTGCTGTACAACATAGTACCTATAGTTAACAATATTTAAAGTTCAAGGGAGTAGATCTCATATTAAGTATTCTTACCCCTTCAAAGAAAATCACACAAAAATCAAAATATGCACAAATCCAAACCCATAAAGCAACACAACGTTATGTTTTGAGGCAATGGATATATTTAATATCTTGATTGTGGTGATGGTATCATGGGTATATGTAGATGTCCAAATTCATGTGCTTTTTGTCAGTTTTTGTATATCTATAACTCAACAAACCTGTTGGTATGGTTTTTCCGTGTCCCTACCCAAATCTCACCTTGAATTGGAGTTTCCATGTATTAGTCTGTTTTCACTGCTGATAAAGACATACTAAAGACCGGGTGATTTATATAGAAAAAGAGGTTTAATGAACTCACACGTTCACATGGCTCGGGAGGTCTCACAATCATGGCGGAAGGCAAAAGGCATGTTACATGAGGACAGACAAGAGAGAAAGTGAGCGCCAAGCAAAAGGGGAAATGCTGTACAAAGTCATCAGTTCTCATCAGACTTATTCACTACCAGGAGAACAGCATGGGGGAAAAAACCACCCCCACGATTCAATGATCCCCCACGGGGTCCCTCTCACAACATGTGGGAATTATGGGAGCTAAAATTGAAGATGAGATTTGTGTGGGGACATAACCAAGCCATATCATCTCGTAATTCCACATGTCTTGGAAGGGACCCAGTGGGAGGTAATTGAATCATGGGGGCAGTTACCCCCATGCTGCTGTTCTCATGATAGTGAGTGAGTTCTCATAAGATCTAGTGGTTTTATAAGGGGCTTTTCTCTCTTTGCTCAGCACTCTTTCTTCCTGCCATCATGTGAAGAAAGGAGTGTTTTCTTCCCCTTCTGCCGTGATGGTAAATTTCCTGAGGCTGCCCCAGCCATGCACAAGTGTGAGTCAATCAAACCTCTTTCCTTTATAAATTACCCAGTCTTGGAAAATTGTTTATAGCAGCATAAGAATGGGTTAATACACCTGTGAAAAGATTTTTAAAAATTCTAAACTAGAAATGGACTTGCTTTTTAAAAATTAACCCAACATAAGACATATGAGATAGATCCATGAAGAAGAAAACTCATAACTTCCAATTACAGTCATGCACTGCATAACAATGTTTCAGCCAATGACGCTGGTCTCATGAGATTTGAAAGAAGCTGAAAAGTTTCTATTGCCTAGTGTTATCATAGCCATAGTAAAATCATTGCATACTTTATTTTTTTATGATTTACTGTAGCCTAAGTATACAATGTTTATAAAGTCTACAGTAGTGCACAGTAATGTCCTAGGTTTTCACATTTACTCATCAGTCACTCACTGACTCACCCAGAGTAAAAAAAAAGTCTACATTTGAAATCTCTGTCACTAGAAACTTTTTCGTTTTTATTTGCTTGATGGCAGAAACAGCAATCACTTTTGCACCAACCTAAATCCAACATGTACTGCTCAAATGACTTGTGAATGAGTGATAAAGTTTTAACTTAAAACTGATTAATATTCAACTGTTTTTATCAGTTATCAATTAGAAAATACCCACTATATAATCAAGGGTTATGAACAAATTGTATTGATAAAAACTGGTTATATATTAAAGACCCAATGAACAAATACTCATTTTTAACTGTAAGAAGTCAGTCTAATTAAACCTTCTTTTAAAGGCAATTAATTGTGCTGCAGCTCTCGTTATATTGTACTCAGTTGTGCAAAATTGAGCCTTAGCCCCTGCTACCTCATCCTTTTTTCCAAATTATATTTTTCATCGCATGTTTTTTTCTCACATTAAGGATTTTGCAATGTAAACAAATAATGTATGCAGTTAGCAAATTAATTTCGGTTGATATGATATTTTCATCTGTGTTTGTGAAAAGGCACAACTTTTTTACTTTAAAAATCATCTTAATTCTCTTCTTATCAATACTGTTAAAGCACATATTTGTTGAAGATAATAATATTAGTGGAAATGTGGTTTCACTTTCTCTCCCAATAGAAGAGTGAAAAAGAAAACAAAATAGAACAACAACAACAAAAAAAATTTTTTGCCTTTTGCAATTACAGATGCTCTCACAGCAGAAAATAACTGGGTAATTGTTTTGTCAGTTAAGAGATCACACACAGAATTGTAGCATTTGTTTCATTTCACTCTATGTCTTGAATTGATAGAATATGCTATTTGGGGAAGATTTTGGTTTCAAAGTACACTGCGAAATGTTGCCATCAAAATCAATATCTCTGAAAAAGATGTGCATGATGAATGGGATTTTGTACTTTTAATGACAACCTCCACAGTTCTCAATATTTCTCACTGTCAAGGACAAAGTAGTTATCATAAAATAAACTTGCATCAGGCTTTCCATTGTTTTCTTCAAACTGTGGATTGATTTCTCGCATTTGGATTTCACTGACTGCTTGACCTAAAATTGGCTCATTGATTGTGATACATCTTTCTGTGCTTCTTCTAGTAATTGCTTGCCAGGGAATGTGACTTAAAAGTTAAATACTAAATAATTTGTGTAGGATCAGAAGACATCAATAATAAACCCAAAAATTAAATGTATAGTATAGAATGAAATATTGATAATCTTCAAGAAATAAATAACACTCTGACTAGCAATATCCATTAAAACCCATATATATGGTTATTTTATATATATATATATTTTTTGTTTTTTTTTTTTTTTTGAGACAGGATCTAGCTCTGTTGCCTAGGTGGGAGTGCAATAGCACATCATGGCTCAATGCAGCTGTAACCTCCCCAGGCTCAAGTGATTCTCCCACTTCAACCTCCCAAGTAGCTGGAACTACAGGTGCATACCACCATGCCCAGCTCATTTTGCTGCTTTCTAGTAGAGACAAGATCTCCCTATGTCGCCTAGGCTGATCTCAAACTCCTGAGCTCAAGTGATCCTCCTGCCTAGGTGTCCCAAAGTGCTGGGATTCAAACATTTATAATTTAAAAGGTCCTTATAGCATAGACGTTCATAATTCTAATATTGTTCAAAACTGCTGAACTATGGAGAACATTAATGTGTTTATTAATGATGAAAGAAAACATCACAGATATGCTGTTCTTGGAAAATCAGCTTTAACTGAGACAGCAAGGGAAAAACATGTGACCTCTCCTCTGTAATTCTTCTGTTACTCCCAAATTTAAACCAGAGCCCACGAACTTAAATGGCTGAAAAACTGTACCATTAACATACAAGCATAAAGAGAGATGGGTATCTGTCAATAAGTATATTTTGAGTGCCATCCATATTATCTGCTTAATTTCACTGCTGCTTATGACAACCAAACAAGTCACATCTCGGTTTAGAGCAGTGTATGAAACTTGGCTTAGACTATATCCTCATTCTGGCTCACTTGTAGCACACAGTGTCTCTGTTTTTCATCTCCAATAACTCCAGTACTAGTACATCCTACACACCTTTATATTGATCTTCTAAATACTAGGTTGCCAGTATTTTTAATGGCAAAAACATCAATTACTTTTGTGCCAACCTAATACCTAAACTGATTACGTCGTTTTTCTGTTTAAAATGTCCTTTCTTATTTGATGCAAACACATCACTTTCCAATATCATCATCTTCTACCTCTCATTTCACTGTGCAGCCTATGCTCTGGCCATACGAAACGTCTCACTGGGACTCTTCAGTGTCTCAAGTTTTTTCCATGACCAACATCTATCCCCTAATATTCTTCATTTCCCTAAGTTTACACAATTTGTGAATCTTTCCTTTAAAATCGCATTTTTTTTTTTTTTTTTTTTTGAGACGGAGTCTCCCTCTGTCGCCCAGACTGGAGTACAGTGGCATGATCTTTGCTCACTGCAATTTCTGCTTCCCAGGTTCAAGTGACTCTCCTGCCTCAGCCTCCTGAGTAGCTGAGATTACAGGTGTGCACCACCACACCCGGCTAATTTTTGTATTTTTAGTAGAGAGTGGGTTTCACCATGTTGGTCAGGCTGATCTCAAACTCCTGATCTTGTAATCCGCCCACCTCAGCCTCCCAAAGTGCTGGGATTACAGGCGTGAGTCACTGCACCTGGCCAAAATCAGCTATTTTTTAAATCTAGGACCCTGGTTCTATCTATACCTATTCTACTTCTCATATAGTACTTCAATTTGCCATATAAGTATGTATTTCTGCTACTTACAAGGCAAAGAAAAATGCTCATTTATCTCTACATCAAACCTCACAAGATCTAGTACTCAAGAGGTTTTCAATTAATGTGTGTGTGTGTGTGTGTGTGTGTGTGTGTGCTAGACAATTTCAAAAGGCATGCTTCCCCTATTTTCATGTTAACTGAGGTTATTCTGTACATAATTCATATATTTACCATTATTTCCTAGCCTTGACATAAGTACCTTCCATATCTGTGATTATGATTTGCTGCCTTTCTGTAGAGCTTTCATCTACTTTTTATTCAAGTAACAGAATAACGGTCCTTGAAATTTGAATGTTTTTAAAGCACTGAAACTGTTTAGCTGTCTGCTTTTCACCTAGCAGATTTTTCTATGACATCATGTATCTGGGTCTCAATTAGACTTCATAAGACAAAATGAAAAAAGCACAATAAACTTACATTTGGTGTGTGCATGTGTGTGAGTATGTGTGTTTTTAAATAGCAAGGACTAGAGCTAGTGATTTGAAAAATTCATGCTGTGGTATTCCAGAACATACGTTATTATTTATATATCCATAAAATCTCTATTTTCTTTATTGGACTTACAGTATGGTTAATACCTGTCTTTGTGATGATTCTGCTATTATTGTAATATTCTTTTAATTAGGCTTCCTTTAAAATTGATTTCAAAAACTGATGGAAGAAGCCGGGCGCGGTGGCTCAAGCCTGTAATCCCAGCACTTTGGGAGGCCGAGACGGGTGGATCACGAGGTCAGGAGATCGAGACCATCCTGGCTAACACGGTGAAACCCCGTCTCCACTAAAAAATACAAAAAACTAGCCGGGCGAGATGGCGGGCGCCTGTAGTCCCAGCTACTCGGGAGGCTGAGGCAGGAGAATGGCGGGAACCCGGGAGGCGGAGCTTGCAGTGAGCCGAGATCTGGTCACTGCGCTCCAGCCTGGGCGACAGAGCAAGACTCCGTCTCAAAAAAAAAAAAAAAAAAAAAAAAAAAAAAACTGATGGAAGAGCATATCGTCATTATGTACCTTCTTGAAGAAAGAAAATTATGTATATACAAAATGGAGTTTAAGGATTTATTTTCTCAGATTTGGTTATTTTCCCTGATCTCTTTAAAAGCATCACCTACATTTTTATTAAGACATTCTTTTTTAATAATAAATGTTATAATTTCTTATTGTTGAATTATTTTAATATTGCTCTATCCTCTTCCATTTATTTGGCATAGTACAGAGTTCTAAAATTGTTCTCTGATTTCCACATTCATCTGAGAATTCAGGTTATGAATTCAGGCTTTGATGACAAATCTAGTTTGAAGAACATTTTTGCCAGTTATTACTTCCATCTTGATCAAGATTCTTAACCTTTCTAAGCCACAGAGAAAATGGAAATAATACTAAAATCCAGGCCACAGAGTTGGAAAATTTAAATAAGAAAATGCATGTAAAGCAAGCTGCAAATTTTTTAGAATATAATAAGCATTCAATAAATGTTAGTTGTGATAATGATGATGATAATATTTTCTCCGTGTCCATTTACACCATGCCCTTTTCAGTCTAGCTTCCACACATGTTGTTTCATACCATAACAATTGCCTCTCTGTAATGATGATGATTCATTAATTCATTCAATAAGATCTTCTATGATGTACCAGGCACTGTTCTAGTGGTTGGAGATACAGCAGTATACGAATAAAAATCCAAGTCCTTTTAAATCTTTATTTGTGTTAGGGAAAGAGGTAATACACACATAAGTGAATTATGTTGTGCTTTAGGTGATAATAAGCACAATGGAGAAAAATAAAGCAGAAATTAAGTACAGATAACCAGGAAACAATGATGTTTTAATGAAGGCATATTTGAATGATGTTTGAATAAAGGCAAAAGAGGTGGTGAGGTACTTGTGCCAATATCTTGGGAAAGAGCATTTCAAGTACAGGGCAAATGTTTACTATGTGTGGCAACTAGAATTAGGTCAGAAAGCTATAGAGGTTAGAGTGTGCCTAGAGATCAGTTCCATTATGATAGTATAATTCATTATCATACTTTGCTTTTCCTCAAGTCAGTGGAGGTCTTGAACCTTTTGATAATCTTACCTTTCTCATTTTAAGATTGCTGTGTATGTCTGTTCACAGTAAGAATAGGGCAAAAGTGCACCACAAGGTACCTAAGTGGAACACGTGTTTTCCACACATACTATTCCCTGTCCTCATTGTGCAAAAAGCAGCTCTACTTTCTGCTGATCAGGGTCACCACTACTCCTCTTCTCAGGTGGTCCCTTGTAGTGTATCCTGACAAGAATGTTTCTTGTTTGGGCACTGGGATCCCTGACACTAAAATATTCAGAGTGATGGGGCCAGGAAGCACAAGATCTTTCAATGGCTGTTTGGAAGAATTGATAAGTGGGGTCACTCATGCTTCCACCCTTTAAAGGAATGACCTGTGTAACTGTATATCTTCCCTACTGCGGTTGCAGCACTATACCATGGTCTTTGATTTAGTGAATATACTATATCCTGAAGGACAATGCATCATCTCTCCAGGGTGCTTCTTTTAGTTCCGCCTTTAGAAGACTGCTACAGCATTGTATGAAGCTAGCTGCTTCTGGAAAGTGTTGTACAGGATTGGGCCAGTAGATTCTATGGACATGAGCTCACCCTCATACCTTCTATATTGTAAGAAGAATCTCCTGGCCAGATTTTATGCTGTGTGGGATTCCGTACCTATGCATTAGGCATTGCATAAGCTCTTCAGTGGTAACAATGACTGATGATCTGCAAAGAAGAAAAGAAAACCCACCCCACAGTAAGTATGTTTCCCTATGAGAACAAACCACTGGCCCTTCCAGGATTGAAGCTGGTGGATGTAGCAACTTGCCACAAACTTGCTGGACAATCTTCTTAAAGAAGAGTGCCATATCTGGAGCTCAGTTTTGGTCTGTTGTTAACGAGTTGGACAATCAGAGGTAGATTTACCCAGGTAAATGGGGTCTATAATTTTGATGTTCATATGTCTCTATCTGCCACTGTGGCCCCTCTGGTCCACCCTTAGGCTTGATTTCAGATGTGTTATTTCTATCTTGTGATGGACTGCTGATAGGGCTGTTTTATAAGTCTATTATTTGGCAGGTCTGAAAGAAGCTAACTCATAATGAGTAGTTCTGGACATATATTCACTTGAAGCCACATTGGTTAAACGCGCAGTTTCTACTAGTTCCCAAAAGCATGCCAAGTGTTGCTTCTCAGCTTATCAAAACATATAATTATCTCCTCTGGATACTTGGCCTTGCTCCAGAATTCCAGTGGCCTGCATCTGATTCTTATGAATTTGCCGTAAGCTCCACATTGCATCTTTTCCCATCATTGACAGCTCCGGTACCATAATGTCTGCCAGATTGCATAATACAAGTTACAAGGCTGATTGCATCAAGACAAGCACCTCCTACAGCATCCTTT
The DNA here is from genome assembly GCF_037993035.2 of Macaca fascicularis. Lineage (NCBI taxonomy): Eukaryota > Metazoa > Chordata > Mammalia > Primates > Cercopithecidae > Macaca > Macaca fascicularis. Next base: position 88,807,380 of record NC_088385.1, on the reverse strand, counting down.
CCTTCTCCAGGCCCTATTCAATGTTGGAAGCCTTAGTTTCACCTGGTACATGAGCCAGAGCAAAATTCCTAAATGTGGAATGTGTTGGCTCTACAGCTTAAAGAGGTCTACCAGACACTATGGTTTCATTCTTTTTGGTAGGAAATGCAATGTCTTTTTATTTGTGGAGAAACTCAGCACGCCTTTGACCACTCGACCCCTAATAATTTCACTGAAGTGAAACGTCTCTGAAGCTGCCTAGGATTGGTTTCCTATACTCTGGAGTTCTCCACACAGTTTCTTGTCATCTCATGCTCATCCTGTCCAATCAACATGATATCCATCAGTATAAAAGAGGAGTGAGATGTTCTATGCAATGTCCAGGTGGTACAGGTCTCTTCAGACTAGATTATGACAGAGAACAGAAGAGTTAACATAGCCCTGAGGCAAACACATAAATGAAAATTGTTGTCCCTTCTGTATGAATGTTAACTATTTCTTATTCTTTTTCCTAATTGGAATGGTAAAAAACATGTTCACCAAATTAACGGCTTCAAATCATACACCTGAGGGTTTAATAATGTGTTCAGCAATGATAACACATCAAGAGCAGCAGCTGCTATTGTTGCTATGACTTCATTAAATCTGATATATAGTCTATAGCTATTCTCCATAACTATCCATTTATTCAGGGGCCAGTCTTGTGAATTAAATAGAGATTTAACATGAAGCATCTCCCTTGTATCCTTAGTCTTTAATTGTACTGCTAAACCTCTGACATAACCTCATAACCCTTGGGATATGATGTTGGTTTTTATTTTACGACTTGGCTGAAGTTGGATGAGTGCAGGGTAGAGAGCTTCAGAAATTTCCGTTTGGCCTTTCCTGATATGACAGCTCTTACTCTCCAAACTAAGGACTTCTATGGCCAGTATGCCAAATAGAAATATTCCACAGGGACTGGGGAACTGACCACTGGATTGGGTTCCTAGGCCCCAAGGGCACACTGTGAGTTGGAATTTAGCCTGGACTCCATTCTTTACTTGCTCTCTGTAGATTCCTATTCTAATAAGAGGATGTGGTAGAACTTTGGGCCTAGTTTGTGCTCACAAATTTGTGCTAGAAAATTCCTTAAATATTCAGTGAACAGTGTTTTTCTGGGCTCTCTAGTGGCTCTTCTGCTCTTACATAACATATCCATTTTAGCATACCCCCTTTTTTTAGCCTCTTAACTCATTTCTCTACCATCTACCAGGGTAACACAGTGTACATCACTAAGTGTTGGCTAAAATTCCTTAGCCCACTACAAGCTTCTAAGAGCTACTCACGAAACAATTTTGCTTCCACTGATGGTGTCCTTGGTTGAGTATTCAATCCCAAATTCCGAGAAAATATAATACTTCCTCAGTCAATGAATTCTTGCTTATCTATACTTAAATTCTGGCACTCTTAATCAAGCACTCTTAAAATTCTATCTCAGAAGAGGTCTCCTGGATCCTGTTCATTAATGACAATGAATTCTTGCAATTCCTTTTTGCATACTGTCTTTATCTTCCCTTAAAAGACTCAGCACATCCCCCACTGGGTTATGCTGGGATTTAACACTGGTCACCAGCTTGGTGGCCAGTAAAGGAGGTGGAAGGACACCTGATGCTTCATGTAAGAGAGGCTCCTGCAACATATTTCACTGCTAATTCTTACCAGAGAAGAATGGGTCCCTCCTTTGCTAGACCATAATCTGACCAAGTAAGTAGTCTCCATCCAGATGTACTCGAACCATATTTAACTTCTCAGGTTTTCTCTACCAGGGCCCTTTGTATAACAGACACCTTGGTTTAACATTCAAACATTTCCCCTGAGCTTTGTGGCTTCAACAATTAAATCATTCTGTTGATCCACTGTTTCTGCCCTTCCACTGTAGGACATAAGCATCTCTATCACAGGGCTCTCTGGCTGTCCCACTTAGACATTAACTAGTTGTTAATAGCCCTTAATCGCTCATTATCTTTCTTCTGGAAATCAATACAGTTTAGCAGTACTCAGCCAACTCCACTGTCTTTGTAGGCATTTCTGCCAATATTTTTCAAATGCTTACATTATTTCACCTGCCAAGGAACTCCTTTCTATTGAGACTTCCTCCCCTCCTCCTTCCCTCCTTCCCTCCTTCCCTCCTTCTCTCCTTCCCTCCTCCTTCCTTCTTTGCTTCTTTCCTTCCCTATCTTTCTGTCATTACAGGTAACATCACTGGCAATGTGCTAGCACTTTGTGCCAAGGAGTATCCATTTCTCATTTATAAAGGAGAATCATGTCCTCTCCAACTGTTGGATGGTGAGTGAGTCAGTCTCTTTCCCCATTTAACGGCCTGGTTTTTTTGGATCACCCAACTTATATACCTCTCGTATTTGTCTAGGTCCGACAAGAGGTAGACATTAAGGTAGGCTTAACCAGGCAAGGCTTTTATTAGAAAAAAATGCCTCTGTGACAGAAATGGGGAGCAAGCTGGATAAAACTGGGGGATGAAAATCTGACCCCTTTTAAAAGAAGGTTGAAGGGAAACAGTTTTCTCTGCAATGTAAGAAGGTTCAGCATGATCATCAGAGAGTCCTAGAGCCAAAGCTGGGTATAAGAAGAGACCTATGTTCTTCAGGAATAATCTTGTTTCAGGATCCTCGTGTGCTCAATCATTGGCTCGGAGAAGACAGTAAGAAGCACACCCTTGGTGAAAATATGGCAGATTCAGAGTGCAGCAGGCTTTGGCTAGTTAAGGTCCTTAGAGTTGAAAGTCTGAGGTGTACCTCATGCCTGCCACAACTGTTGAATAAAAATAATATGTTAGTCCAGGGATTGGGGCGGGCTAGGTTACAAACTCAAATAACTATAGGAATGAGGCAGGTAACATCAATGAACTAGGCAGCCTGGCTAGTGGAAAGAAACGTTGCTGAAGCTTGAAGATAACCTCGCCTCAGTGCTGGAAAAACAACAGAGTTTGGTGCTGTGAGGGTATGACTGTTGTTAGAAAACTCAGAGTCTAGCATTTCCAGATCTTCTGATTTTATTTTTAAGAAGCATGAAATGTAGGAATTTACATAATGTATACATTTCAAATAATGAGAAATAATTTTTAAAAACTTATTGTAGGCCCGGTGCTGTGGCTCACGCCTGTAATCCCAGCCCTTTGGGAGGCTGAGACAGGCGAATCACGAGGTCAGGAGATCCAGACCATCCCGGCTAACACAGTGAAACCCCGTCTCTACTAAAATACAAAAAAATTAGCCGGGCGCGGTGGAGGGCGCCTGTAGTCCCAGCTACTTGGGAGACTGAGACAGGAGAATGGCATAAACCCTGGAGGCAGAGCTTGCAGTGAGCCGACATCACGCCACTGCACTCCAGCCTGGGTGACAGAGCGAGACTCTGTCTAAAAAAAAAAAAAAAAAAACTTATTGTATTGGCCGATTGTATTAAGTTGATTTTGGTCTACAGAATTGAGTTTGCACTTCTCAATTTAACTCTTAGTAGAATATTTGTCCTTACCTTCCTTTACATATTGCAGGAAGAATGCTAGGTCTCAGATTATTCACTCTGTACTTCCAAACTCAAGATCTAGTAACTTCATCCCCTATCCTTTCTTCTCTGTACTTGAATTCTTCCTAGTACTTGAATTCTTGGCATTGCTGCATAAAAGCAAAGGATTGAGATGGCCCTGTGGGGCAAATTCTGTCTCCTTGTGATGTGCCAATGTCATAGTCTTTGATAAGGATGCCTCAAACCCTACTTGACCTTTGATACACTTGCCAATATCCTTAGCAGACCCATTGCTGCTATAGCATAGCCATTACCATTTCAATTCACCTTCCACATATAAGCATCTGCCATTTGCCAGCTCTCTTATTTTTCAGATTGGCAAAGCAAGAAATAAGTTTTCAGATTTTTTTTTCCTTGCTGTAAAACCTCAGCATCAACATTTTTCTAAAACCAGGGTGGGCTGAGAGCTAAGGTTTGCCACATTTAATCAGTCAATGGATGTGTAGTAGTTTTCACTGCATCTTAAAGGAGTCCTTTTCCCAGGTAATAATATGAACATTTGTGTTCTTTGTTTTTTGTTTTTGTTTTTTTTTTTGTATTTAGAACCTCTTCTATGAAGGAAGTGAAGTTGGCCTTCCCAAGCACCTTTTACAGCACGTCTCTGCTTTCTATTTCAGAGTCATCATTTTCTCATTCACTAATAATAGAAACTTATGGAAGTAAATCTCTCTCCCACACTCCACTCCACGCTGTGATCATTCCTTTCTTTGAATTAGTCTCATTAAATATATTGTTGTATGTTTTTACCTTTGCTGAAGTGTCCTTCCTAGTAAAGATCATTTCAAGAGACTGGGACCCATTCACAGACATTATTTTCAACCCCATGTAGCCCCAAGCTGAACTGTTTGTTTATTCTTAATGCTAAAAAGCAGTTTAAAATAAGACATGAAATATGTTATTATTTACTCCAGCCTGGGTGACAGAGTGAGATCCTGTCTCAAAAAAAAAAAAAAAAAAAGAAAAGAAAAGAAAACAACACATGTTATTGTTGGAGCATGTATAGATATAGAAGACTTATTCATTCATCTTCTTATAAAAACAATGCCATGAAGCTTACATGTGCTATAAGAATGTTATTGAGAATGTCATTCAGTGCATTAAAAAGGATCTTTTACGAGAGTCTGCAGGATACATTTTGTTCTCATCTCAGAAAAGTTATTGTTCCCCTTGGGAAACTGTTACCAGAAAGGGGTCCTGGTCCAGATCCCAAGAGAGGGAAGAGAAGGTCTTTAGATCTTGCACAAGAAAGAATGAAGGAGAAGTCCAAACAGTACAGTGAAAGCAAGTATTTTAAGAAAGTAGAGGAATAAAAGAATGGCTACTCTATAGGCCACTCTATAGAAGGCTGCTGGATCCCCATTTTTATGGTTATTTCTTGATTATATGCTAAACAAGGTGCAGATTATTCATGCCTTCCTTTTTTAGACCACATGGGGTAACTTCCTGATGTTGCCATGGCATTTGTAAACTGTCATGGTGCTGGTGGGAGTGTACCAGTGAGGATAACCAGAGGTCACTTTATCACCATCTTGGTTTTGGTGGGTCTTAGCTAGCTTCTATATTGCAGCTTGTTTTATCAGCAAAGTCTTCATGATCTGTATCTTGTGCGAACCTCCCATTTCATCCTGCGACTTAGAATGCCTATCCTTCTGGGAATGCAGCCCAGTAGGTCTCCACCTTATTCTACCCAGCCCCTATTTAAGATAGGATTGCTCTGGTTCAAACGCCTCTGACAAAGCTAGTTGTTTTTTGTTGTTGTTGTTGTTGTTGTTGTTGTTGTTATCTTAAGACAGTAAACAATTATGTAGCTGAATAAATATGATTCTTCTGGAAAGCTTGGAGCCAATTTGTGAACCCTCCACAAAGGTTAACGCCCTATATTTTGTGTTAAGCTCATGCTGGCTCCATTTTACTTCCTCATCCTTATTTTCTCTTTACTTTGTTTTTCTTCTCTTTTTTAAAAACTAGCTTTATCTTGCTGTATGGCCTGTGCCTTTTACAGTATATCTTCTTTCAAGTTCTTTATGAACCAAAGCAACATATAAACAAATTATACATAAAGTCAGCACCCCTACAACTAACAAGTTCCAAATGACACAGAATGGCTACATTTGAGATGTAAATACCATGTAAGAGTCCATGGGAACATTTAGTCTGTCTGACTCAAAGATACATTATCATAGGTGAGATTCATTTTAGAGTTGTTTCCTGAGTATATGGTGACATTTTTTGAAAGCTCATTGCAGAATGAATGTATTTTGTGTCAATTAGAAGAAAACTTAGGAAGTATGGCTGCAAATGTTACAGACGTTAATCTTCTTCTTCTTTTTTTTTTTTTTTTTTTTTTTTTTTTTTGAGATAGTCTCACTCTGTCGCCCAGGCTGGAGTGCAATAGTGCAATCTCTGCTCACTGCAACCTCCACCTGCTGGGTTCAAGTGATTCTGCTGCCTCAGCCTCCTGAGTAGCTAGGACTACAGGCACCTGCCACTCTGCCCAGCTAATTTTTGTATTTCTTTTGTTTTTAGTAGAGATGGGATTTCACCATGTTGGCCAGACTGGTCTCGAACTCCTGGCCTCAAGTGATCTGCCTGCCTTGGGCTCCCAAAGTGCTAGGATTACAGGCATGAGCCACCGCGTCTGGCCTGATGTTGATACTCTTAAATTCTTGTTTCTCACAAGCATCAGGATAATCCTGTGAAATGTGACTTTCCAAAAAAAAAAAAAAAAAGGAAACCAAACAAATTGGACCTTCTAAAACTAGACATTTCTAAAGTAGACAATACTTTCTACTCTGCTCTTCTACCCAGATAGAGGTAAGAAGAATGTTATGAGCAGGATGGGGTTTCATTTAACATCTGAGGCTTATGGCTTCTTTTAAAGGCCTGTTTTAGATCGATAACTTCTCAAAAGCAAACTCAAAAGTCTATCTCATTTGATGTTGTCTTTAATATTTTTTCATGCAATAAGATCATTGAATTCTATATTTGATCATTTGTAAACTTTGCAAAGCTTTATTTTGGTGGTACATAAATTTATCCTTATTATTTATACACTAAAACTTAAAATACTGGTCCCATAACTTAAGTTTTGTCAAACTGCTAAAGAGTTAAAGTGTTTTGGGGGAACTAACTTCTCCAAAATGGTGGATAAACCGTTTCCACTGCCTAGAGCCCTCCAATAGCTTCCCAGTGTATTTAGAGAATAAACTCTAACTCAGTGTCATGACTTGTAATTCTTCCCTGGCCTGATGCCTACCTCCTCCTCTGACTTCACCTCCTGCCACTAAGTCCCTTGTTATCTGGGTTAAATAGAGTTCTTCCTTGTATTCTTCTAATAACCCATATTGGTTCCTTCTCAAATATGTGCACTAACTCCTCCCTTTCATGAAACTTTCCCCTTGAATCTTTAAAAGGCTAGTTCTTTCTCCTTATTCAAATTTGACTTAAATATACCTTTTAAGAGGGCTTTGCTGAACATTTTGTCTATATTAGACTGATTTCCTGTGACCTCATGCAATCATTCTCCATCACATTATTTTTTTAATTTATGTTACAAAACTGATTACAACAACTAGTTTATTTCTTAGTTTACCTATAGACTGTTTGGTTTCCTCTGATGAATGTAAACTCCTTGAAGGAGTGAGCTAGTTTGTCTTTTGATTGCCTCATCCCCTGTTTCTATGACAGACCTGTTCTGTTGTAATCGGTTCTCAATCAACATTACTTATTTTAATGAATGGAAAAAAAAAAGTGCACTGACTTACAGAGACAATTCCAGATATGAATCTCAGTGGTGCTTTACCAAGGTGGTGAGTGGCCATCCTGGGAATGATTTCTTCCTCTACTCCAGCAGCTGGGATAATGAGGACTGAGAGTGCCAAAAGCTTCTTCACTCAGTGATAGTGGGTTTTTTCCCATGGAAAATTGGAATCCTGGAAATGTATCACTCTTAGTTTTAGAAGGCTGAATATGTAGCACAGTAGGACATTCTGTAAGATTTACTTTTCACTTTGTCAAATCTCAACAGTTACACTTGAAAATCTTGCGTACTTTCCACTTGAATCTCTTAATTGAAAATTATATAGATTTTGCTTGTCTATGTTATTTTAAAGTTTGTCTCAAAACCATCAAACCCTGAAACCTGGAGTTACGCAATGTGATTGTATAAACCAGAAAATCATTAGAATGAAATTGCCTTCCACACTCAATATTATTGTCTCTTTTTTTCCTGTTTTACCACGTATTTGATGGAAAAACTACTTCATAATTTAATCTCATATTTTATTCAAAGTATGTAAGAGATAATTTGTGAAAAACCGTGATGAGAAAATGATCATATGAATTGAGTTTATATTGTGTGCTAGGCACTTTTCTAAGCACATTGATCTTATTTATTCCCAAAACAAATTTCTGTGGCAGTGCAGCTATGGTTCCATTTTACAAACAAGGAGACTGAGGAAAAGAATGTAGCGATAGTTAATGTGGAACAAGGATTTGAATCCAGGTCATATGATAGGTGGCCTTTGTAGCTTTCATCTGGGAGAAAGAAGAGTGTTTTCTACCCTCTCAGCAGAGGACCCCGGTGGACATTGCTCTGTCTATTGTTTGCCTGAATCATAGTCTGGGCAGTTTGGAAAGTATTTTGCCCTAGGGGTGTCCCCCAGAATCTTCCTTCCCCTCATCTAACATTCTCTTGCCCACGGGTCTTTGGACATGCTGTTCAATCTTTCTATAAACATTTCTATAAACATGGATTTATTTAGTTACAAAATATTTGCTCACTCTAGACAATTTTACAAGGAGTAAAAATATATAACAGTATAAAAATCCCTTATAATCTCTATTGTTAGTCATTGTTCCTTTTCTTCCAGTCTCTTATTATCTTCATTTTATGACTAGATACTTTGTGTCAGCATCTCCTTATGTGTTTTCACACATCTATCTCTCCATGCATGTTCCAGGAGCAGCTCCTCCATGGTTCTTGTACACCTGTCATCCCTTAATCTTTTAGATTTTAGAGACATCTAAAATAAGAAAGTTAGTAGTTTGAACAATAGGTTGTATCCCTGCTACTGATCTAGAGGCAATAATTAGTCAACTTCTCCCTCCTCCACTGTTCATTCTGAATCCCCCATTCCCTCAGATACTACCTCATCAGGCCTTGGTGGCTTACTGGATTGTGTGACTCAAACCTTCACTTCTGAGGGGTCTGAGTTCTTGATAATTATACCCTCCCTAGGCTGGAGTTACGCATATGTTTGATCACAGTTATTAAGGGGCTAGGGAATACCAGAGACACCTGGGTTCCATATGTATCCCAGTTTGTCCCCATTGTGTAACAGCATCCCTACCTCCTTCTGCTGAACACAATTATCCTTGCTGCAACAATGACTTCTCTTCTTATTTGCTCATTCTTGGGCACAAGATATCCAAAGTTCCTTGATAGCAGGCATAACTTGTAGTTCAATGAGACCTTTGCTGTGTCATTTGGCAGGACCTTTGTGGACCAGAACAGCAAACAATACAGATTTCCGAGTGGGCGTCAACAGGAATAAAATTTCTCCAAGGAGTCATTGGTAGTGACGGTAAGCGTTATGGTAAGATGGGCCAGTCATGTTTCTACACCTTGATTCCCAGACCCACGCAATCTTCCTATTAATGGCACAGCACCATATAGCATTTCCTGATTTCATGCACGTACAACATCATGAAGGATGCCCGCCCCCCCACACACACATCTTCTTCAAGTGTTGCCTCCAAGCTAGAGCTTCAGTCATTCCATTGTTCTATGAAACTTGTTATTTCTGGATGATGAGGGATATGTTATGACTACTCAATCCCATGGGCATGGTGCTCCTCCCATATCTCCTTGCTGTGAAGTAGATCTGCTGGTTGGATGCTGATATGGTTTGGCTGTGTCCCCACCCAAATACAGTGACATAATACATTAACATTTACATAATATATTTAGAATCACATGGTTTCCAGTGATTAGAATTTAGTCATGCCTCAAAAGGAACAGAAGACAATGACTAGGCTGCACATTCCTTATAAAGGATACAGTAATGGTGTACTTAGGATGACTAATATTAAGAATTTAAACAGTGAATTCTTTTTCCACAGAGGAAGCAATTTTATTTTCTAAAAAGCATTTACCTCTGACATGTCAATTCCTGATTTCAGTGGCTGCAGACTTAAGTACCTCTGTGCCACACTTAGGACAAGTAAAGTACATGTCAAGTAATAAACTACTTTTAGCACAGAAATAACAGAAGATATGCTCACATCCTGTGGTGTGAGGCATAGTGGGACAATCTCCACATAGAGATCATTCTTTGCCACTAGTGGTTAATGTATTGTCACTACTGGGAGCACCAGTAAGAGGGATACACCAGGAAGATAACTTGGCTTTCAACTTCTGGACATTGGTAAATGGTAGAGAAAAATCAGAAATTCAGAAAAACCATGCCAGAGAATAGCATCTCTGAATTCCTACATGTTGTGGGAGGGACCCAGTGGGAGGTAATTGAATTATGGGGGCAAGTCTTTCCCATGTTATTCTCATTATAGTGAATAAGTCTCATGAGATCTAATGGTTTTATAAAGAGGAATTTCCCTGTACAAGCTCTCTCTGTTTGCTTGCTGCCATCTATGTAAGATGTGGCTTGCTCTTCCTTGCCTTCTGCCATAATTGTGAGGTCTCCCCAGCCATGTGGAACTGTAAGTCCATTAAACCACTTTTTTGTGTGTGTAAATTTCCCAGTCTTGGTTGTGTCTTTATCAGTAGCGTGAAAATTGACTAATACAGTAAATTGGTACCAGTAGAGTGAAGTGCTGCTGTAAAGATAACCAAAAATGTTGAAGGGACTTTGGAACTGGGCAGCAGGCAGAGGTTGGAACAGTTTAGAGGGCTCAGAAGATAGGAAGATGTGGAAAAGTTTGGAACTCCCTAGAGACTTGTTGAATGGCTTTGACCAAAATGCTGATAATGATATGGACAATGAAATCCAGGCTGAGGTGGTCTCAGATGAAGATGATGAACTGTTTGGGGACTGGAACAAAGGTGACTTTTGTTATGTTTTGGCAAAGAGACTGGCAGCATTTTTTCCCTGCCCTAGAAATCTGTGGAACTTTGAACTTGAAAGACATGATTTAAGGTATCTGGCAGAAGAAATTTCTAAGCAGCAAAGCATTCAAGAGGTGACTTGAGTGCTGTTAAGGGCATTCAGTTTTAAAAGGGAAACAGGGCATAAAAGTTTGGAAAATTTGCATCCTGACAATATGATAGAAAACAAAAAATCCCACTTTTTTTTTAGGAGAAATTCTAGCCAGCTGCAGAAATTTGCATAAGTAACAAGGAGCTGAATGTTAGGTGTCCAGGGCATGTTAGAGACCTTTGTGGTAGCACCTTTCATCACAGGCCTGGAGGTTCAGGAGGAAAGAATGGTTTCATGGGCTGGGCCGAGGGCCTCTCTCCTGTGTACAGTCTAGGGATTTGGTACTGTGTGTCCCAGTTGCTCTAGCCATGACTAAAAGGGGCCAAGGTACAGTTTGGGTTGTTGCTTCAGAGGGTGGAAACCCGAAGCCTTGGCAGCTTCCATGTGGTGTTGAGACTGAAAGTACATGGAAGTCAAGAATTGAGGTTTGGGAACCTCCACCTAGATTTCAGAGGATGTATGGAAATGCCTGGATTCCCAGGCAGAATTTTACTGCAGGGGTGGGGGCTCTTAGGGAGAGTTGCCTTCCGCCATGATTGTGAGGCCTCCCCAGACATGTGGAACTGTAAGTCAATTAAACCTTTATTTTATTATTATTTTTCTTTTTTTTTTGCCAAGTCTCAGGTATGTTTTTATCAATAGTGTGAAAATGGACTAATACAGATGCCATGTTACAGGGTTTGAATGCCTGTGGATCAGGCATTCTCTAAGCCTCAGGCTGGTGGCAGCAACTGAGTCACAGCAAGCAGGAAAGGCAAATGCACATCCTAAGTAGGTGTCTAACCCTTTGAGAATGAACCGCTGCCCCTCTCAGGATGGAAAGAGCCCAGTGCTGTTTATTTCCACCATGTGGTCAGTTGGTCCCTTGAGGAATAGTGCCACACTGGGATGTCTGGAGCTGTTATAGACTGAATTGTGCCTTTCCAAAATTCATATTTAGAAACCCTAACTCTCAATGTGACTGTATTTAGAGATAGGGATTTTCAGAATATAATTAAGTTTTAATAAAATCTTAAGGTAAGGCCCTAATATGAGAGGACTGTTGTCCTCATATGCGGAGGAAGAGACATCAGAGTTCTGTTTCTCTCCCTGTACATCCCACAAAAGAAAAGCCACGTGAGAACACAGTGAGAAGGTGCAGTGTGCAAGTGAATGAGGGAGGCCACACCAGAAACCAACCCTGTTGGCACCTTAATCTTGGACTTCCAGGCTCCAGAACTGTGAGAAAATAAATTTGTGTTGTTTAAACCACCCAGTCTGTAGTATTTTGTTATGCAGCCCTAGCAGACGAATATAGTGGCTGACTGGATAGAAATTCAAAGATGTAGTAGCTGAATGTGTGTATCAATTATGCTCTCTCCAGAGGAGGCTCTGAGTGAGTGACTGTCACACCTTATTATTTTATTAATCAATTGGCAGACAATATTTTAAAGTTGGAATTGTTTTAAATATAAGAATTAACTATAAAATTTTAATAAAATGCCTTCTCCATTCAAATCACTTTTTTGTTTTAAATTTTCTTAAATTGAGATAAAATTAATATAACAAAGTTCAACACATTAACAATATTAAAGTGTAAAATCAGTGCTTTTTGGTGTATTCACAATATTTTGCAATCATCACCACCAAATAATTCCAGAGTGATATATATACCCCCCAAAAAACCCTACTCTTATAGAGCACCTGAATATTTCAGTTACGAGTGCTAGGGAAGAGATAACTAATACTATATGTCAGCCCTTAGAGCTTTCAACAATCTGTGAAAAATTCAAATAACATGTATTTCTGCAAGAAGGTATATTTTGCCTTCAGTTTCAAAAGGCATGTTATTGAAATTGCTAAAAATAGAAAGTAGAATTGCCTTAAACATCTTTTTATAGTCCATTCATTAAATCTTTAGCATGAATAAAAGTGAATTTGACATTTTTAAAATCTCAAAATAAATCCATAAAAAAATCATTTCCCACTTATTTGGAGTTGACATCTCTGAACCACTGCATACATTTATAAGCAATGTGGCATATTTTTATTGTGCATCTGCTGTGTTTTACCCAACTAGGTGGTCAGGATAAAACAATCAAAAAGACAGGTGCTCATTCATGCTCATCCTACTCTTAAGGAAATTACAGAGTAATGTGTTCCTTATCAGACCTTCACTTAAGATGTTAAGATCAAAGAGATTTTACATCTTTTGATGCAGCTTTGGAGGCCTGTGTATCTGTTTTACCTCTATTACCATTTGTATGGTCAAGTAGAGCATAATGAGAGGAAACACTGGGCAGAGTATCTGTCATTTTATTCAGTTGATACACACTGTGAAGATAAATGTTTCTAATAAGGTAAGCAAAAATGAGCATTGTCATGCAGTGCATAGCCAGCTGTAAGTAAAAACATTAAATGCAAATGAAGGAAACCCAATCCAAATCAAATTTATGAGCTATAGAAATGGGACCTGGATATGTTTTAAAAATTGTTTTATATGTATTAATATTTTCTTAAATTATATGTTACAGTCCACGAGTGTCCAATCTTTTGGCTTCCCTGGGCCACACTGGAGGAAGAATTGTCTTGGACCACACTAAAATACACTAACATTAACAGCAGCTGATGACCTTTAGAAAATGGCAAAAAAAAAACAAAACCCTCATAATGTTTTAAGAAAGTTTATGAATTTGTATTGGGTCACATTCAAATTTGTTCTGGGCCACATGCAACTCACAGCCTAGGGGTTGGACAAGCTTCTTATAGACCATTTCCATAATGTGTTCTATAAAATAATAATTTCCAGTGATGAAATTATTTTTTTCATTATTTACCAAAGATATTTTAATCTTTTAAGGTGTTTAAGGTATCTACTATTTTTGCAGTGAACAAAATTATTTTGTTGAAAAGTGGTCTACAGTGTGTGGGTGTGTGTCTTTATATATGTGTGTGTGTGTGCATGTGGGTGTGTGTCTGTGTGCACACTGTTTGGTATAATCCTTATATTTCTTTCTACCTCATCTAGTTCTTTATTTACACTACATATATTCTAGAGTTTATGCTAAATTACTCTTCTATATTAAATTAAAAATCCTCATGAGGAAATGTCTCTTCATTCCTTTGGAAGTTAAATTTAATATAGTCATAGTAAAGTTTATTCTCAAGACTTTTAGCTATATATAATAAATATGTCTAAGTAAGAACATGCATTATTTTTATATCATCAAACTCAAGGACAGTATCACTGGAGTAACTTTATAGCATTTTATAAAATTAAATACATATAATTCTTTTGTTGCAGTTGCCTAGGAACACATTACATTTGAAAATGCTTCCAAGAATCCCAGTAAGGTGGAAGGAGTAGATTGGAGCCAAGCAGAAGATTTTACTTTATAAATACAGTTTACACTAAACTCCTTTCAAAGAATACAACTGGAGTTGTGATGATAAGTTTGCTTCTGAGTTAGATAGAAAATGTCTACCTCTTAATTAGTCATATTTGTTAAAATATAAAAAATTGTCGTATCTTCTCTCATGGGATTTGGTCGCTAGACTACATAGTTAATGATGTGTAATTTATGAAGGTGTAACTACTCCCTTCGTAACGCGAGGAAACATTTTAGTCACCTTATTCCTCCTAATAATTTAGCTTCAATTTTGAATGTGTTTCCAGTTTATGAATCACAAAAGGGTTATGAATAAAATAATCCTTGTGATGTCATTTTGCTTTCTGAGTAAGGAAATATTTGGGTCTGGAAACAGCAAAGCAAAATAATACCCAGTGTTAGGGAAGGCACGAAGAAGGCAAGTTGTGCTGTTCAAAAGTGGGCTGCTTTGGCTTTTTGCAAAATATAAATGTGTTCTTTTCTCTCTTGATTATTACTTTTTGCCATGGGTCTAAGCTTATTATTTTATTATAATTCACTAAACACCACTTCAATTGGTTTATATGTTCTATAAAGTACCCTATTAACTAGTACTCCAATTACAGGTATAAAACACAATCTGAATGTGACCTTAATGTAATTCAAGAATTGCATAATCATGTAATTAGAGTTCTGATTGGTTTTATTCTTATGTGAATGAAGCAGAAATGGTTTACTTGAAATAGCTGAGTTTTACATTCCCAAGTTAGGACTGCAGGGGGTGTCCTGAGGCTGGTGTGTGTACCCATCTCTTCACAGTTCAAATAAAACCAATCAGAACTCTAATTACATGATTATGCGATCCGCATCTCAAAGATGTAGGAAGCACAAGTCATTCCTGCAGCAAATATATTATTGCCTGTGTTTTATATCTCCATAATATGTGACAACTTATATTTGTTCTACATATGTATCTAAAATGGCGATTCAACAAATACTGTGGATAAAATAACCCAAAACACATCAAACTTATTTATATTACAGGTTGAACATTCCTAATCTGAAAATTCAAAATCTGAAATGCTCCGAAATCCAAAACTTTTTGTGCTGACGTGATGCCATAAGTGAAAAATTCCATGAAGACCTCATGTTATAGTCATGGTCAAAATTTCGCTTCATGCATAAACTTATTTAAAATATCACATAAAATTACTTCAGGCTATGTGTATGAGGTATATATGAAACATAAATAAATGTTGTGTTTTGATTTGGCTACCATCTCCAAGCTGTCTCATTATGTATGTTTAAATATTTAAAATTCGCCAAAAAAAAAATCTGAAATCTGAAACACTTCTGGTCCCAAGCATTTCAGATAAGGCATATTCAACCTTTATATCAATATGCTAGATATTCTCTGGGTAGAGTCTCATGCTCCTTTGAAGTCACTTGAGATAGGTTCAAACCTCCAATTCCATGATCTGTGGAAACATAAGCCCTTTTTCCATTCAAGTGTTACATGAATGTATTGGGGCTTCTGTGGTTACCATTTCTCTACCCTTGAGCTCAGGTTTCTGCACATGCCGTGTTTCACCCTGCCCAACTTACCCCATTTGCAAGGCTTACAGGGAAATATCCTACAAGAAAACACTCATAACTAAAGTAGTTCCATAGAAGATTGATTGGGAAGGATATCATAATGAGGTGCTGGATTTGGGGGAGGTAAGGTTGAAGTAACAGAAATAACTAGAAAGGAGACAGTTGCTATTGGATGCTTCTTAAAAACCTCCTGTTACACACCATCGCTCTGGTTCTTCTGACTTTCTTGCTGTTCTGTCTTTGTCTTCATATATTGACCTCTCAGGAGCTGAACAAATCCCTTTCCTTGTCTCCTAGAGAAAAATTTACTCACAATTGTTTGTTTCTTGGTTTTTCCTGATCCTAATGTCTGCAGTACTTAACCTCTGCAGAAAGTAGCTTAGCACAGTAATTAACCAAAGACATTTTTTTTTCCTTAGGTAAGTTCTTATTTTGTCGTATCCATATGACTTTTGTGAAGGAAATGTTCTTATGTGAATGAAGCAGAAATGGTTTACTTGAAATAGCTGAGTTTTACATTCCCAAGTTAGGACTGCAGGGGGTGTCCTGAGGCTGGTGTGTGTACCTATCTCTTCACAGTGATGGCCACATCAGTTGCCACATTCACTCTGTGATACAGCTACCTCTGCAAAAGTAGGGCAGCATTTTCACAGGGAAGGGCATCTTTCTCTCGTTTCAAAGGAACATATTTACTACTTACAACTTTATATGAAAAGTGGGTGTTTTCCTTTAGTTTAAGAAGTGACAAATATAACCTCCAAAAGCACTGAAAAAGAAAGAAAGGAGTGACAATTGTGTTACTGTTTTTTGCAGTATTAGCAAAACCCAACATTTTTTATATAATAAATTACTGAATTTTTAGTGCTGTACCTTCATAATAAAATTACATTTACTACACAATAATTTATAAATTGAAGTACATGTTATCAAGTCAGAAGATAGCTTCTTATCATATATTTCCAGAAATATTATCTGTGAAAGACCTTATTTCCAGAACAGGGCCATTAATCCAAAATATCTGAATAGTTATCTTAGAAATGATTCACGAGTTACAAAAAAGAAACCAAAAGTAATTAAAAACATTTTATATCTTGGCAGGTGAACAGGGCCAAAATGGAACTGAAAAATTAAAATTAACCCAATGGTGGTTGAGATTTTGCTTTCCATTTCATCCTCAATCCATCCACTTTCTCTGAATACACCAGCTCACACACACGTAACCATTTTTGAAAGATAATATAGAAATATTTATTTTTGCAAATAATCTGAGCCGAGTCCACAAAATGCCAGACTTACCATAGGCCTTACATGCTTGTACTTTAGACATGTCTCCATATCTAAGAATTGTTTTACACTGTTGCTTAGCAACAATCTGGTCATTTAATTCAAAAGCTATTTCTAAACTACAAAGCCTTTTGTGTAAAAGAAATCAAATAATCTGATGTTTTGTGTGTATAGAAAAAATGCAGGCAAGGTCTTCTGTTTTTCATAAAGGGACTATAGTATTAAATCTGGAAAATAACACTCTGATGGAAATGTTTGTTATAATTTTTAAGTCTTTTTATTTAAAATATTGAAAATAATGAAGTCAAGTGTCCTTTGCTCTGCTTATTCAGTTGCTGGTTAATGTGACATCCAATTTATATCCTAAGTTAAATGTGTCTGGGAGCTAATCTTTTGAGGAAAGCTGGTTGAAAAGGTGGTCCTTTGAGTTTTGTTTCTTTTGTTTTGCCTAAAGAAGAAAAGATTAAGAAGATACTTAATATTTAAAACACATAAACATGTATTTAACCATTGTACTTATGCATCTATTATAGAAACTTGTTACATTCTACCTGGTATTAGAGTTTTCTACATATTTTTTCTCTCACACTATTGATTGTATTATTTATAATCAGGTATCCTTTCTTATTTCAGTTTTCTATAATCTATTATTATCTTGTATGAAACAGGCTCTTCATAAATATATATCAAGTTTAATATATTAATAATAGTTATAACAATAATAACAATGCCATTTTTGACCAGTTATCTATGTGCCATGCATTTCATTAATGATCTATTTTAATGGTAAGAACAATTATGGCTATTTTTTCTGTTTCTATGAAGGACAGAGAAGAAGGAAATCTTAAATTATAGCTACTGTAAAGGTTGGGAAACACTAAAATAGGTGACCAAGAACTTGCATTCTCCCATATTATGATAATAAGGTAAAGTTAAATGCTTATATTTTTGGATACTAATGGGTTTCAATAATTGTTTTTTACAAACTTAGATCTTAGGCCACATCAGGAATAATAATTTATATCATAGTGCAGTGGATATTTGTTGATTTGACCTGTGTCAAATTTTGTATCACTATTTTTGGTGTTTTCATTTTAACCTAAGAAGTCTTCTCTCCATTCTCATTTTGTGTGGTTTCAGTGCGACAACCCCAGCCCCCAACTAGAGAAAGAGGAACATAAGCCAGGCCTTGTCTATGACAGTGGCCTTCCCTTTGGCTATGGCAATCAAGTTAGCACTGTATGGTACATGCCCCCACAAAGGAAACCATTGGTAGCTCTATTGTAACTGGGGAAAAAGGTGCGATCTTTTTATTGGGATTGCTAAGCTGGTTAAACTAAAGTCTAGAGCTACTTTCTGTCACTATTTCTTCAGCAATGTCTTTCTGAAAATGAATCTAGGGCAGAAAAAACATTGCCAAGGCAAACGTCACAGAATAATTGTTGCAGTTTTGAAAGGAAAATAAAAACATGGGAAATAATTCACTATGCCTAAAGGAAAAAATTAAGCTAAAAACTGAGTCACACAAGAAACTGCTTTTCCTTTTGTTGCTAAGCAGATAGCTCCAGGTTAAAGGTTAAATCTCTCCACAGGTAACTACTTTATGTTTGCCATATCTTATGTAAAGTGCCAGTTTACTGAGGAAGAGAGGAATATATAATTGACTATTCCCCTGCCTTTTCCCTTTCTATGGCACTTGTGGATTACCATACACTCCCTCCTTCCCCTCCAGCCCACTTTTCCCCTTTAAATATTGAAGTTCTCAAATTCATCTTTGGAGGAAGTCACAGACCACAGACTGTTTCTGTGATTTTGTGTTCTTTTCTTCCAGGCATGTCTTTAACCTTGGCAAAATAAACTTCTAAATTGATCGAGTCACAGACCACAGACTGTTTCTGTGATTTTGTGTTCTTTTCTTCCAGGGATGTCTTTAACCTTGGCAAAATAAACTTCTAAATTGATTGATTCCTGTCTCAGATGCTTTTTGGTTTACACTGTCAATATTCACCAATAGATGTTAAAATCATTGAGTGAAAGTTTGAGGAGAAAAATGATATTAACATAGTCTCAAAGTGTCTTCCTGTAGTTATTTATTAATTACAAAGGGGAAAATGTTAATTTTACAATGGAAAAACCTGGTAGAGAAACCTTAACCAAGTAATCAAGGTTAATATTGACAGAAATAACATATATTGGCACTGTGTTCCCCCAATAATACGTACTTAGAAGGGAAAAATAATTACTTCTGTAATTTGTGCCAAAAGGAAAAAACCTCAATCTAATCATAAAGAAACATCAGACAAAGTCAAATTGAGGCACATCTACAGTATAATGGACCAGTACTTATAAAAAGTACCAAGATAATGAAAGGTGAGCAAAGACCATGGAATTGTTACAAATAGAAAGAAACTAAAAAGACACAACATTAAATGCAATGTGGCAGCTTTGATTGAATCTTAGAAAAGAAAAAAAAAGACTTTTGGGAAAAAAACTACCTGATGAAATTCAAATAAGATCTGTAGTTTAATAGTACTATAGTAACAATGTTAATTTCCTGGTTTTAAAATTACGGCTATCTAAATTTTTAACAGTAGAGAAAACTGAGGAAAGAATATATGTGAACTCTTTGTAATATATTCCTGATATGGTTTGGCTGTGTCCCCACCCAAATCTCACCTTGAATTGTAATAATCCCCACATGTCAAAGGTGGGGCCAGTTGGAGATAATTGAATCATGGGGGTAGATTCCCCCATACTGTTCTCCTGGTAATGAATAAATCTCATGAAATCTGATGGTTTTATAAATGGGAGTTCCCTTGCACACACTCTTTTCTCTGCCACCGTGTAAGACGTGACCTTACTCCTCCTTTGTCTTCCAACTTGATTGTGAGGCCTCCTTAGACATCTGGACCTGTAAGTCCATTAAACCTCTTTTTCTTTATAAACCACCCAGTCTCGGGTATGTTCTTATTAGCAATGTGAGAACGGACTAATAATTCCCAACATCCCTGTAACTTCTAAATGTATTTTAAAATAAAAAGTTAAAGAAATCGAGTCAAGAGATTAACAAAAATAGACTCCTGGTAATTCTATCTACCTCTGTCCAGCCATATTTGAATAGAAACCTACCACTATACTTTTCAGGTACATGGGTCAAAAATTATTTAATCATTTTATTTGGGTTTCTTCTCATTTCTATGCAAAAGAGATATGACTAACATATATTTCTTTTTTCCTCTGGTGAATTTACTATGGCCTGTGTAGAAAATACCTCGTTACCAATGAGGTGCTTCACATAAGGGAATTTTCCAGATAATTCTATACTCAAGGCAATAATTTTTTCAGTTTAATAATCTTGCATGGAGCCTTTTCTATAATGTACTTTTCACTTTCCTGGCTTTGCTATGGAGTACACAGAAGATGATTTTTTATTCACTCGATGACTTTGAGTCATCACCCTGAACATAAATCATCTTGTGTAATAATAGCATGTGATGGCATCATGATCGATTGAGGTGTGGAAGTGTATGTTTCTATTCTACATTAATTGGCCTCTGCTAAGATTTTTTGTCTATATTCATAATTTTTGTGACTATTTCTCAACTTATATGGTTTTATACACATTTTTCTGCTCTTAAACTATATTTAGCAGTTCTTCTCCCTGTAGAACTTGCTGCTACATATCTGCCTTAGAAAACACAATACTAATAAAATCACATCTAAAATAATAGTTGTGCTCTGGATGAAGATCTCTCATGTAATCAAAGTTCCTGTATTTTGTGCTATTGATTTTGACTAAATAGATTGGTTGGTTTCCTTTTCTTCATACTAATAAGTGTGGACTATGATCTAGAAGGGTGAATTTGGTGACTATATGACCTTGGAATATGAGAGTATGGCTGTATTAGAAATTAAAGTTTGTAGCTTATATTATTGTTAACATTTTTTTAGCATTTGTTTTCTCAATAAGTCATCAGTATCCTGTTCACTATGATACCTTTTCCAAAATGACCTATGAAAAATGAACATCACATATAACAAGAAATAAAAGTAATTCCCTTGGGCAGATTAAATGTTTCTCCATGTGCCAGGGCCTGTGATTACTTTGATTACTTCTTCCTGCTTACAGAACTATTCATGATATGTCTGTTATGACAGGTCTTTTGTCCTTGCTGATGTGAATTTAGAGGCTTTTCTTTTTCTTTCTTTTTTTTGGTATAAATTTGTCCATTCCCTACAGCCAACTTAAATGCCTATCCCTTTTTATCTCGATCTCCTTCGAAATTTGTCCCTTGCACATGTACTGAACTTGTAATTAATCTGAGCTGATTGCACTTTTCTTCACTGCCCATATGCATCTATTATTATCCATTCTTCTTTTTTTTCCTTCCTTCAAGTCAGCACCAGCTATACTGTGCTGTCATTTCCTTGGCTTGGAATCAATTCTCTTTTGCTGCCAAGTGCCATAGATCCTATAAAGTGCTTCTGTTGCAGTAGTAATTTTGTTACCTAATATAAATGAACAGCAAAGCTTCAGAGCCGTTACTATAAATAGCATAGAGCTTCTCAAAAGTCTCCCACTGATTGTTCATCAGACTGATTTAATCTCTACTAATAGTTTTAATTCATAAATTGACATTTTAGCAATTCATTCTGGATTTTTTCCCACCACAGTGCACATTAATTTTTCATATTGTATGTAGAGAAATAGTTCTTCATTGTTTGTTCATTTTCAAATATTTATATGTAAATATGTCTAATCTCAAAGAGAAGAAAAAAGGAATTACAAAGAAAATCCAGGATTTCCGATTATTTCTTATCCTTGTGAATTATTTGCCCCTCAACCTTTTGAACAGAGTATAATTTGGAGTACCTCCTTTGGTACATTTTGTCAATTAGGATCATCAGTTGGTAAGCAAATATAGGGACCATTGACTATGCTTAGGGTGTGGTGTTTAGTAAAAGGGAAATGATGCACTGATGTAATGGAGACAGTCCTGGGCTGGGAGCCAGAGAGGTGAGTTTTAGTTCCAACTATGCTAATATATTTATGTATACTCTTGTGAGTTTACTGTGGCCTGTCTAGAAAATCCTATCTTCAGAACATGGCAAGGTATGTATGACTATGTGAACTTAAGTTGCTTTCATCTCTAATAGTTTATGAGTCTAGAATACTGTGTTCCTTTAGAAATTCACAATTTGAGATGGAGACTGATGAGTTCTGTTGTCTGCAATTCCTATGAGAATTTGAAGTAAAAGAACCATGTGTTATCCTGTGTATGGTTTCAACTTCAAGCATAGTCTGAAACAGGTTCCAGTTCCTTCCCTCTAACATGCAAATGACAGATGGCATTCATATTCAAGACAAATGCTCATAAGTCTACATGATATTATGAACTGTTCCACGATGATAACTTTCACCTTTTTTTCTGTCATATTAAAATCCAATGATACTATTGAGTCTGCTTTTAAAAATGTATTAAAACATCTTTTTCAGATATTATTAAAACACAATATGTCTTTCACATATTTAAACTGTAAAATTTAGTAAGTGTTGACATATGTATATTGCTAAAGAATTATCACCACAATCAGGATAATGAACACATCTATCAACTCTAATTATTTCTCTGTGCTTCTTTATAATCTGTCTCATCTGCTTCTCCATCATCTTTCTTCATCAATAAGCAAATACTGATCTTGCTTCTCCCATTAGAGATTATTTTGTATCTTCTAGAAGTTTAAACAAATTGAATCAGTAAACAAGAAGATATTAACACTATAACGGGGGTTGGTCTGGCTTTTGAAGCTGCATAATTGTTTTTATATTCATCCGCCTTTTGTGAGTTCATAACTTTTTAAGAAAATAGACTTTGTTTTTATAGTGGTTTCAGGTTCACAGCAGTATTCAGCAGAAGTTACAACAATGTTCCATATCCCCATCTTCCCTGACACATACATAGCCTCGCCTATTATTAAGATCACCCATCAGACTGGTACACTTATTACAACTGGTGAACCTACATTGACAAGTCATTATTACCCTAGGTGCATAGTCTACTCTAAAGCTCGCTCTTGGTGTTATATATTTTATGGCTGTGGATCAATTTATGTTGACATGTATTCATTATTATGATACAGAGTAGTTTCACTGCCCTGAAAACCCTCTCTGCTGTATGTATCCTTCCCTTCCCACTAACTCCTGGTAACTGATGTTCTTTTTACTGTGTCCATAGTTTGCCTTCTATAGAATGTCATCTAGACAGAATCAGACAGTATATAATCTTTCCATATTGGCTTCTTTCACTTAGTAATAGCGACTTAAATTTATGCCATGTCTTTTCATGGCTTGGTATTTTATTTCTTTTTAGCACTAAATAATATACCATTGCCTAGATATAACATTTTGTTTATCAATTTACCTACTGAAGGACATTTTGTTTGCTTCCAGGTTTTGGCAACTATGAATAAAGCAGCTATAAATAGTTGTGTGTAGATTTTTGTGTGAATAGGTTTTCAACTCTTTTGGGTAAATACCAAAGAGTGGTTGCTGGATGGTTTGGTAAAAGTATGTTTAGTTTTGTAAGAAAAAACCAAACCATCTTCCAAAGTGTATTTTGGAACCATTTTGCTTTCCCACCAGAAGTAAACGAGAGTTATGACGGTTCCACATCCTCACCAGCATTTAGTGGTGTCGGCGTTCTGGATTTTTGCCATTTTGATAGGCGTGTTGTGGTATTTCATTGTTGTTCTAATTTACATTTTTTGATCATATATGATGTGAAGCATCTTTTCATATGCTTATTTTCCATCTGCATATGTTCTTTAATGAAATTTCTGTTAAGGGCTTTGGGCCATTTTTTAACCTGGTTTTCTGTTTTCTTATTTTTCAGTTTTAAGAATTCTTCATATATGTTAGATAACAGTCCTTTATCAGATATGTCTTTTGCAAATACGTTCTTCCTATCCGTGGCATATCTTTTCATTCTCTCAAAAATGTCTCGCAGAGAAGAAACTTTTAATACTAACAAAGTGCAGCTTATCACCTTTTTTCTTTTATGGATTATAACTTTGGTGTTGTATCTAAAAGGTCATCACCAAACACATGGTCATTTAGATTTTCACCAATGATATCTTCTAGGAGTTTTTGCATTTTATATTTAGTTCTGTGATCTATTTAATTGTTTTTTGTATAGATTCATTTTTTTGTATATGTATATCCAGTTGTTTATTGAAAAGGTTATATTTTCTCCACTGTGATGCATTTGCTCTTTTGTGAAAGATCAGTTGACTATTTGCATAAGTCTATTTCTGTTTACTTCTTTATTTGGTGTTGGAATCTTCGGTATGCTCCAGTTAAATAGAATTTTAAATGAAAGTGTTCTTTAAAATGTAATATAATATGTGATATAATTTGGATATTTATCCCCACCCAAATCTCATGGTGAAATGCAACCTCCACTGTTGGAGGTGGGGCTTGGTGAAAGGTGTTTGAATCTTGGGGGCAGATCCCTCAGGAATGGCTTGGACCATACTCTTGGTGATAAGTGAGTTCTCGCGCTGAGTGCACATGAGATTTAGTGGTTTAAATTTGTGTGGCACCTCCCACCCTACTATTTCTCTCTTTCTCCTGCTTTTGCCATGTGATGTTTCTGCTCTCCTTTCACCTTGTGCCATGACTGGAAGCTTCCTGAAGCCTCCCCAAAAGTAGATGCTGCTATGCTTCCTGTATAGCCTGCAGAACCATGAGCCAATTAAACTTTTTCTTATAAATTACATAGTCTCAGGTAATTCCGTATAGAAATGCAAGGATTGCCTGATATAATACATAGTCCTTGAATATGTAGTATAATGTAACGCCTTTACATTATATAATAGAATTTAATTTAATCTAAGTGTTTTCTAATACCTAGATCAAATCTGATCATTAAGGAAATAGTAAATTGGAGGGGTGTGACAAAGAAAGAAGTAGGATACATTGAATACATTGAAAATAAGTGAATAAAAACACAGTAGTTTACTAAGCAGTAGGAAGATATGGCACAGAACTTATGACGAATACTAGAAACCCAACAATATCTCTTCATTACCTCATTCTTTAGTATTTGAGCTTCCAGGTTCTAGCTGGCCATATGGTTGTCATATACAGGCTACATTCCCAGCTTTCTCTGCAGTTGATGTAGCTGTGTGATTAAGTGCTGGCCAATAATCAGTTTGGACTGCTATAACAAATTATCATAGACTGGAAGGCTTAAACAACAGAAAAGTATGCTTCATAGTTCTAGATTCTGGGAAGTCCAATATCAAGGCACCCACATATCCAGGGTTTGGTGAGATCAACTGTGCAAACCACATTGAGTTTAGTTTGCAGAAATGCTTGGAAATAAGAGGTGATTTAGTTTTGTTCCAGCTATGAATGTAAAAATCTCTGGATTTTTGTTTTATGTGTGATTAAAAGACATTGCAGGACTTGAGCAGAGAAGTGTCATGATCTGACTGATGTTTTGAAAAGATAGCTCAGAATGCCATTTAAAATCAATTACAGAGGAGAGCATGAGTGGAAACATGGTAAACCATTAGAAGATGGTTATAGTAGTGCTATTTAAAGATCATATTGGCTGCAATTGGGTGGTCAAGGTGGAGGTGGTCAGAAATAAGATTTGTGATATATTTTATAGAGAGGTTGATAAAATTTGCTAATTGATTGAGATCTAGTTTTAGGATATAATCAAAAGAGAAGAATGGAGTATTACTTCTAGTTTTCTTACCAAACCTACTTAGTGAATGATACCATCATTTTCTGATGTGGAAAATCCAGGGTGAGGAGATTCCATGGGTAATCAAGAATGCTGTCTGGAACATGTTAAATTTGAAATGCCTCACTGGCAGCCAAGTAGATTTGTCCAGTAGGGGTGTAGATTTGTGCAAAAGATTGGGACTGGAGACTTAGATGTTGGAGTTATCAGCATTATGGATGGTATTTACACTTATCCCATATACTTTCTCATCTCTGATGTTTGTTAAATGTTTTCCCTTTCTGAGTAGTTATTCCTTATGTTGTTTTGTGAATTTTGACTGATTGTATATGTTGCTCTTATTAGTGGTCTATTTTGGTTCATATACTTTGGTAATTCAGTCTTACAATGTTGTGGTAACACCATCTGGAGTCCCTGAGTTTGCAGTGCTGTGATGTGTCACAGATATATTGTGTCTGGAGCAGAGGAGAATTCATTGTGGTATCTCTTTAGAAACATTGCACACAAGATATATGATTAGGCACTAATTGGATTAAGTATGTAGGGAATGTACTTCTCTTATACTGGCTAACTGTAAGGACCATGAATTGAAAAAACATTAAAGTTCATTTCTCTGGTTGCTCTGCAATCAACATAATTGTAGCAGCCTGCTTCTTAAATAACTGAATGATCTTGAAGTCAAACTGTGTCCAATCAGAGAAGGTAGTGGGAATAGAATTAGAAGTCAGTACTCCTAAATTCCAACACTCTTTCTTCCTCATTTTTGACCCTTCATATTCATCTCTTTTTTCTCAAAGTATTTTGGTCACATCTCCCTTTGGCACCTATATTTTGTCTATATGATTGTTTTGTGGGATATATTTTATTGTCTTTACTAACTTTTGAACTCTGTTTAAGTTATACTATCACCTTGTTTTTTAAAAATCCAGTATACCTATAGCAATGATTTATGTAAAATAGATGTAAGAAAATGTTTCTTTCCATCTCAAATCAATTTATCAGTGATATTTGCTTTTGTATTTGTTGGTATTGTCAGACAGTTTCTTAAGGCTACCAAATGATCTAAATCTAAGTAAGATGATACCGTCTTTTGCAAAGTAGTAGTCAAGATCAAATGAAAGACATAAAATATTGATACCAATATTAGGAAGACTTAAACATGAATTTATAATGCCATAACTTTTAAGGATTTTAAAAATGAGTTCCAGAAAAATTGAGGATATAATAAATGTTTTACCTCTGTAACATTAGCTATTGGTTTTTAACTGACTTATCAATAAGTTTTTTTCCTACATTTTGTTTATTTTTGAGTTCCTTGATATTAAATTCAAAATAAATATTTTTAAAATCCTTACTCCTTACATAATAAATTCAATAATAAATAACAAAATTATTAACCAAATAAAGATTTTTGTTTATATTACATAAGATCCAGTCCAAACTGCAGAAATTTGAGCAGCAAAATAAATACAGCATTATTAGATTGTAACTCACAGTATAAAATAAATATATGAGTTCATATTGACAAAAATGAATGATTAATAAATTCTTAAGTGGGGAAGAGAAGACAAATCTTCCATGGTGAAGAACTGCAAATTAATTATATAGATATTTCAGTCTTAAGGGGGGAAAACAACTCCCTGCTCATTAAGTATAGGCTGCACATGGGAGGCTTAATACCAAAGACTAAGGTATGAGAAAAAGAGGAAAAGAGTAGCTTACAATGGAAGCACCTAACAAGTGCAGCCTCAGCCATGAGATCAAGGTTAACATGAATAGCCATAAATCATGTTGATAGCATATTTTCTTGTTATGATGTAATTAAAAATGGTATGTTAGCACAGTGGTATTCTCTGCTAAAACCCACAACACCAGTAAAATCACAAGAAAAATGTCAGACAAATGCTGATAGAAGTGCATCTTACAATGCAACTAACCAAAACTCCCTGAACTTATCAAGGTAATCAAAAATAAGGAATGTCTGAGAAACTATCGCAGCCAACAGGAGCCTAAGGAGATGTGACAATTAAATCTATTGTGATAACATGTATAGAATCCTGGGATGGAAAATCTAAGAAAACCGGAATAATCTATGGACTTTAGTTAATAATAATATGTCAGTTTAGGTCTATTAATTATGCCACATGGGCCACACTAACATAAGATGTTCATAATAAGGGAGACTGTAGGCAGGGAAGATGTGGGGGTGGAACTTATGTGGGAAGTTTCTGTGCTGTCTAATTTCTCTGTAAATTTAAAACTATTCTTTACAAATAAAATCTATTAATAATGGTAATTTTAGAAAACAAAAGAGGAAGAAAGACAGTGAGGCAAAGAAATAGTAGCATAAAGTGGATTCAATGTCCTGTTGCTTACTGGTCCTGAGATGTAGGTGTCTACATTCAAGAACCCAACAGAAATCTGTAAGAACTAAGAACAGCCTGTAGCCAACACAGCTAGCAAGGAAATAAGAGATTATACTTTAACAGTCATATGGAACTAAATCTGACAACATCTGAATGAGCAGGAAATGGATTCTGCCCTAGGGTATACAGCCGGGCAAGGAACACAGCTCTCCTGATACCTTGATTTTAGCCCAGTAATACCAATTTCTGACCTACCCAACTGTATGGAAACCTGACTGATGCAGTCCTGCATCAGAATTTTTTCTGTTATATTTGCATATTTACTTAAGAAATATAATAAAAAATTTAACAAATTTAACAACTGGTATTATAACATGTTGATTTTCATCAAAAATTTTGTAGATTTTAACATTTTTCTTAATAGTTTTCAGACTAAATTTTATTAGAGTTGGTTTCCTTAAGAATAGGTGTGATTTAACTAAAGTAAAAACATAAATTATGTTAAGAATTTTTGCATCTCAGTTCATCAGGGATATTGGTCTCTAGTTTTCTTTTTTTATGTCCTGTCCTGTTTTTTGGTATTAGGGTGATACTGGCTTCACAAATGATTTAGGGAGGGCTCCCTCTTTCTCTATCTTGTGGAATAGTGTCAGTATGATTGGTACCAATTCTTCTTTGAATCTCTGGTCGAATTCAGCTGTGAATCTGTCTTTTGTCTTGGATTTATTTTGTTGGTAACTTTTAAATTACAATTTCAATCTCTCTGTTTGTTATTGGCCTGTTCAGGGTTTCTAACTCTTCCTGATGTAAGCTGGGAGGATTGTATATTTCCAGGAATTTATCCATCTCCTCTTGGTTTTCTAGTTTATGACCATAAAGGTGTTCATAATAGCCTTTAATTATCATTTGTATTTCTGTAGTGTCAGTTGTAATATCTCCCATTTTGTTTTTAATTGAGCTTATTTGGATCTTCTTTTCTTGGTTAATCTTGCTAATGATCTTGCTAATGCTTACCACCTTTTTGTTTTATTTATCTTCTTTATTTTCTTTTGTTTCAATTTTATTTAGTTCTGCTGTGATCTTGGTTACTTCGTTTCTTCGGCTGGGCTTGCGTTTGGTTTGTTCTTGTTTCTCTGATTCCTTGAGGTGTGACCTTAGATTGTCTATTTGGCCTCTTTCAGACTTTTTGATGTAGGCATTTAAGGTTACGAACTTTCCTCTTAACACCACCTTTGCTGTGTCCCAGAGGTTTTGATAGGTTGTGTCACTATTATTGCTCAGTACAAAGAATTTTTAAATTTTCATCTTGATTTCATTGTTGACCCAGTGATCATTCAGGAGCAGGCTATTTAATTTCCATGTATTCGCATGGTTTTGAAGATTCCTTTTGTAGTTGATTTCCAATTTTCTTCCACATTGTCTGAGAGAGTACTTGATATAATTTCAATTTTCTTAAATTTACTGAGACTTGTTTTGTCGCCTATCATATGGTCTATCTTGGAGAATGTTCCATGTGCTGATGAATAGAATGTATATTCTGTGTTTGTTGGGTAGAATTTTCTGTAAATATCTGTTAAGTCCATGTGTTCTAGGGTATACTTTAAGGCCATTGTTTCTTGTTGACTTTCTGTCTTGATGACCTGTCTAGTGCTGTTAGTGGAGTATTGAAGTCCCCCACTATTATTGTGTTGCTATCTATCTCAGTTATTATATCTAGGAGTAATTGTTTTATAAATTTGGGAGTGCCAGTGATAGGTACATATATATTGAGGATTGTGATATTTTCCTGTTGGACAAGGCCTTTTATCATTACATAATGTTCCTCTTTGTCTTTTTAGGCTGCTGTTTCTTTATAGCTTGTTTTGTCTGATATAAGAATAGCTATTCCTGCTTGCTTTTGGTGTCCATTTGCATGGAATGTCTTTTTCTATCCCTTTACCTTAAGTTTTTGTGAGTCCTTATGTGTTAGGTGAGTCTTTTGAAGGCAGCAGATAATTGGTTGGTGAATTCTTATCCATTCTTCAATTCTGTGTCTTTTAAGTGGAGCATTTAGGCCATTTACATTCAATGTTAGTATTTAGATATGAGGTACTACTGTCCCACTCAATGTGCTATTTGTTGCTCGAATACCTTGGCTTTTTTAAAAAAATTGTTTATTGTATTACAGTTGTAGAAGTCTATGAGATTCATGCTTTAAAGAGATTCTGTTGTGATGCGTTTCCAGAGTTTGTTTTGGGATTTAGAGTTCCTTTAGCAGTTCTTGTAGTGCTGGTTTGGTAGTGTCAAATTCTTTCAGAATTTTTTTTTCTAAAAAAGACTGTATCTTTTCTTCATTTATAAAGCTTAGTTTCACTGACTACTAAATTCCTGACTGATAATTGTTTTGTTTAAGGAGGCTGAAGGTATGGTTCATATCCCTTCTAGTTTGTGGCATTTCTGCTGAGATATCTGCTGTTAATCTTACAAGTTTTCCTTCATACAGTACCTGGTGCTTTTGTCTCATGGCTCTTAAATTTCTTTCCTTCATCTTGACTTTAGATAACCTGATGACTATGTGCCTAGGTGATTATCTTTTTACAATGAATTTCCCAGGTGTTCTTTGACCTTCTTATATTTGGATATCTAGATCTCTAGAAAGGCTGGGGAAGTTTTCCTCAATTCTTCCCCCAAATATGTTTTCCAGGCTTTTAGATTTCTCTTCTTCCTCAGAGTGGGAGAAAATCTTCACAATCTACACATTTGACAAAGGATTAATACCCAGAATCTACAATGAACTCAAACAAATTAACAAGAAAGAAAACAAACAATCCCATCAAAAAGTGAGTGAAGAGCATGAATAGACACTTCTCAAAAGAAGATATACAAATGACAAATGAGCATATGAAAAGTGCTCAACATCACTAATGATCAGGGGAGTGCAAATCAAAAACACAATGTGATACCACCTTACTCCTGCAAGGATGGCCACAATCGAAAACTAAAAATAATAGATGTTTGCGTGGTTATGGTGAAATGGGAACACTTCTACACTGCTGATGGTAATGTAAATAGTACAACTGATACAGGAGATGTAAATTATTTAGGCAGAGAGTGAGGGTAAAAAAGTCCTCAGTGGAATTTCCCTTTTAACAAAAAAATGTAGTGCCAGAATCATTTATTTTCTATCAAAGAGCACTCTGAAAAATCGAGTTGCAAATATAGATAAGCAAGCTGGAAGCTTGCCCGGGTGAATGCCAGCAACCGTGCTAACAGAAAAGAGCTACCTGATGGCCAGGCATGTATGATATGGAGGTTCCATCTTCCTTTTCTTTTTTTTTTTGTCACCACGTGTTCAGTAAAGGAATAGGCAGCATCGTGCTTCTCAGGCGGAAAAGTAATCTGCATAATAAAAAATTAGGGTGGATATGGCCAGCTTTTTGCACACCATGCAAATGACATGCCTGGTCTGACCAATCTTTTGTCCCCTATGTAAATCAGACACTGCCTCCTCAAGCATTTATTTATAAAACCTTCTGCATTTCACCATGGAATTGGCAACCCATTTCTCCAGTACTTCTCTCTCTACAACAGAGAGCTCTTCTCTTTCTTTTGCCTATTAAACTTCCGCTCTGAACCTCACTCTTTGTGTGTCTGCATCCTAGTTTTCCATGATCATGAGACAATGAATCTTGGGCATTTACTCTGGACACTTCACAACCACTAGGGAAAACTGTGTGGAGATTCCTTAAAGAACTAAAAGTACAACTACCATTTGATCCAGCGTTCCCACTACTGGGTATCTACCCAGAGGAAAGGAAGTCATTATATGGAAAAGAAGCTTGCACATGTATTTTTATAGCAGCACAATTTGCAATAGCAAAAATATGGAACCAGCCCAAATGCCTATCAATCAATGAGTGGATGAAAAAATTGTGTGATACACACACACACACACACACACACAATAGAATACTACTCTGCCATAAAAAGGAATGAATTAATGGCATTTGCAACAACCTGGATGGAACTGGAGACTATTATTTAAAGTGAAGTAACTCAGGAATGGAAAACCAAACATCCTATGTTCTCCGTCATAACTGGGAACTAAGCTATGAGAATGCAAAAACATAAGAATTATACAATGTGCTTTGGGAACTCCAGGGAAGGGGTGGGAGGGAGGTGAGAGACAAAAACTACAAATTGGGTTCAGTGTATACTGTTTGGGTAATGGGAGCACCAAAATCACATAAATCACCACTGAAGAACCTAATCATGTAACCAAATACCACTTGTTCCCCAAAAACCTATGGAAATAAAATTTTTTTTTAAAAACATAAATTAAATGTCCGACATGCCAAAAGGACTATGTTTGGCATTGGAGGAAATATTAATTATGTTATTTAGCCTAACAGTGAGTTTCTGTAGAGGTCAATTTAAAATCTAATGGATGTTCTACTAAAATGATAAATAAGGTATCTGGCCTCATGATTAGAAGTTATTGCCTGATTTCATATGTTGTGGTTATTCTCCTCCTAAAGAGTTTGCTAAACCCTACTTACACACACACACACACACACGGACACACACAAACACACATGCCACACACTTATAAATGAAAGTAATCATGGTTAAAACGGACATTTTGATCTTTAAGAATTTTATACATCTGTGATCTGATTGTATTATTAGGCCTGAGAATTTCTACATGTCCCAAAGACTGGAAATCTTCAGGTTAGGCTTTGATGGCTCTTTTAAGTCTTAGGTTAGCAAGTGGGACCTGTCGTAGCTTTTGACTTTGATTTTTCAGCAGCCTTATATGTTTCTTAAAGTTCGCATTTCTGGTTTTGCAGTTGACTTTTTTACTATGAAGTCTGGGGAGTTTGTTTTGAATTTCGACTTTTATAAGGGCCGGGGAAATAGGCTTATGAGCATACCAGTTTACCCTGCTTTATGAAGGCTTTGTTTATAGGCTTGTGGCAGTTTGTATTTAGGTGAGTGACTTTTATGCAGG
Source organism: Macaca fascicularis (assembly GCF_037993035.2). Lineage (NCBI taxonomy): Eukaryota > Metazoa > Chordata > Mammalia > Primates > Cercopithecidae > Macaca > Macaca fascicularis. The sequence continues at coordinate 88,774,263 of NC_088385.1, read as the reverse complement.
CAAGGGGATCTTTTTACATGTGTAGAACTACAGCAACAGCCTTAACAAATGCAGGCGGTCAATGCTGCAATACTGCCCTTAGCAATCTGGCACCACAGAAACAAGGATTCAGTTATGGAGAATAGAGTGGATCAGTTTTATATTGCTGTGTAACATATTTCCACAAGCTTAATAGCAGAAAAAATATACAAATTTACTATCTTACAGTTTCTATGGGTCAGCAGTCACGGCACAGATTGGCTGGATTTTCTGCTCAGTTCTCACACAGCTGAAATAAAACTGTTAGGAGTCAAAGTGTTATCTGGGGCTGTATTCTTATCTTCAACTTGAAATTTATTTAGTTTGTTGGCAGAATTCACTTTTTTGTAGCTGTAGAACTCCTGACAAGTTCCATTTTCTCCTAGGCCAGCAGAAGAGCATGTCTCTCATACTTCACCTTATATTTTAAAATGAATGTTATTGTGTCTATTTGAGATTTACAACATTATGTTATGAAATATGTAGAGAAAGTAAGATGGTTACTATAGTAAAGTGGATTAACATATCTATCATCTCATATAACTACTGTTTTTAAATGATGAGAGAAGTTAAAATCTATTTAACAAAAATCTCCAATGAAATAATTTTATTAACTTTAGTCTTCATTTTATTAATCCTCATTTTATACATTAGATCTGTAGATTTGTTCATCCTACATACCTGCTATTTTGTTGTTTTTAATTTGCATGTCTCTATTTCCTTCCCCATGCCCAGCCCGTGATAAAAACTGTTTCATTTTCTATCTACTTCTGTATCTCCATATATTTGGCTCATATATATATGGCACATATAAGTGAGATTATGTGATTTTTTTCTTTCTCTGTCTGGCTTACTTCACTTAGTATAATGTCCTCTAAGTACATTCATGTTGTGACAAATAGCATAATCTCTTTCTTTTTAAAGGCTGTATAATATCCTGTTACACACAGACCCACTCAGACACACATGTGCATACACACACACACCATTTTCTTTATTGATCTGTCAATGGGCATTTAGATTATTTGTGTATCTAGGCTATTGTGAATAATGTGATTAACATGAGAATGCAGGTAGCTTTACAAGATAGCAATTTCATCATCTTGTAGAAGACAAGACTGCTGCGTCATATGGTAATTTTATTTTTATTTTATTTTTTTAGAAACCTCTATACTGTTGTTCATAATGGCTATACCACACTTCATCTTATTTTATTGTATTTACTTGCATATTTATTTATTTAATTGTAGTAAGAACATTTAGCGTGAGATCTACTTACACAACAAATTTTTAAGTGCACAATACAATATCATTAATTATAAGCAAAATGTCAAACAACATATCTCTAGAAATGATTCATCTTGCATATCTTAAACTATATACCTGTGAAATAGCAATTCCTCACTTTCCCTTTCCCCAACTCCTGGAAAAAAACATTCTACTCTCTGTTTCTGAGAGTATGACTATTTTAGATACTTCATATGCATGGAACCTTGCAGTATTTGTCCTTCTGCGACTGACTTATTTCACTTAGCATAATGATCTCCGAGTTTCATTCATGTTGTTGCACGCTGTTGGGAAAAGTGGATATCCACAATGGAAAGAATGAAATTGAACGTTTTTCTTACACAGTACCCCAAAACTAATTCAAAGTCAATTAAAGACTTAATGTAAAACCTGAAACTATAAATCTCCTGGAAGAAAACTTTGGGAAAAATTATATGGCATTGTTATTGGCAATGATTTAGATATGAATCCCAAAGCACAAGCAATAAAATAAAATTAGACAAGTGGGAATATATCAAACTAGAAAGCTTCTAACAGTAAAGGAAATATTTAGTAGAGTAAAAAGACAGCCTATGCAATGGATACAATATTGGAAAACCATATATCTATATCTGATAAGGGATTAATATCCAAAATATATAAGGCTCTCCTATAACTCAACAGCAAGAACAAAACAACCAAACAAAAAGTCCACACAACTAAACTAAAAAATAAACAAAGGGCTTCAATAGACAATTCTCCAAAGACATAAAAATTACCAACAGATATATGAATAAATGTTCAACATCACTAATTACCAGTATGATTCAAACCACAATGAAATATTACTTTACAACTATTGAAATGGCTATTAGTCAAAATCAAAAGATAACAAGTGTTGGTGAAGATGTGGAAAAATTGGAACCCTTGTATTCTATTCATGGGAATATAAAATTGGTACAGCCACTATTAAAAACACTATGGTGGCTTCTCAAAATATTATAAAAAAGAATTGCCTTATGCTCCAGCCATCTCACTTCTGGTTATATTGAAGTCAGGATCTTAAAGAGATATTAGTACTCTCCTGTTCATTGAGCTATTATTTACTATTGTCAAGATAAAAAATCTAAGTGTCTATTGATAGATAAATGGATACAGAAAACGTGCCATAAGCATACCATAAAATATTATTCATTTTTTTTTTTGAGGCGGAGTCTCTTTCAGCCGCCCAGGCTGGAGTACAGTGGCATGATCTCGGTTCACTGCAATCACCATCTCTCGAGTTCAAGCGATTCTCCTGTCTCAGCCTCCTGAGTAGCTGAGATTACAGGTACCTGCCATTATGCCTGGCTAAGTTTTTGGGTTTTTTTTTTTTTTTTTTTTTGTATTTTAGTAGAGATGGGTTTCAACATGTTGACCAGGCTGATCTTGAACTCCTCACCTCAGGTGATCTGCCCGCCTCGGCCTCCCAAAGTGTTGGGATTACAGGCATGAGCCAGAGTGCCTGGCCTATTCATTCTTTAAAAAGGAAATTCTAGCACTTCATCTTATTTTAATTATTTACCTGATTAGGTCACACTTACCTAGGATAATTTTCCTAAGTTAAGCCAATTGAATAAAGGTTTTAATTACCTCTGCAAAATCTTTTACAGCAACACATACATTAGTGTTTGAATAACTGGGGGAAGGTGCGTACACCAGGGCCTAGAAATCTGAGGTGGAGGCGGTCTTAGAATCCTGCCTACCTCGGGATTTCTTTAAAAGGTTTTTAGACATTAAGATGATAAATTATTTTTCGCCTGCTTAAATTGTCTTTCTCAGCCAAATTTACACACTAAGGCTTAGGCTTTTATTCACAAAGATAATTTCCTTCCAGATGGCACCAGAGAGCCATTTTAGATTAAAATTTAATTTTAGATTGATAGCCATTGTGACTGGTGTGAGATGGTATCTCATTGTGGTTTTGATTTGCATTTTTTTGATGATTTGTGATGGTAATTATTTTTTCATGTTTGCTGGCCACTTGTATATCTCCTTTTGAGAAGTGTCTGTTCGCGTCCTTTGCCAACATTTTAATGGGGTTATTTGGTTTTTGTTTGGTGGTTTGTTTAAGTGCCGTTTAGATTCTGAATATTAGACCTCTATCTAATATTGCACGGATTGCAAATATTTACTTTTGATAAGTTGTTTTGCTGTGCAGAAGCTCTTTAGTTTAATTAGGTTCCACTTATAAATTTTTGTTTCTGTTGCAATTGTTTTGGGGGGCTGAGCCAAAAATTCCTTGCCAAGATTGATGTTGAGAAGGGTATTTCCTAGGTTTTCTTCTTGGAATTTTTTTTTTTTTTTTTTTTTTTTTTTTTTGAGGCGGAGTCTCGCTCTGTCGCCCAGGCTGGAGGGCAGTGATGCGATCTCGGCTCACTGCAAGCTCCACCTCCTGGGTTCACGCCATTCTCCTGCCTCAGCCTCCTGAGTAGCTGGGACTACAGGCGCCCGCCACCACGCCCGGCTAATTTTTTTTTGTATTTTAGTAGAGACAGTGTTTCATCGTGTTAGCCAGGACGGTCTCCATCTCCTGACCTCGTGATCCGCCCGCCTCAGCCTCCCAAAGTGCTGGGATTACAGGCGTGAGCCACCGCGCCCGGCCTCTTCTTGGATTTTTATATTTCGAGGTCTTACATTTATATATTTAATTTGTATACAGTGACAGGTAGGGGTACAGTTTCATTACTCTGCATATGGTTAGCTAGTTATCCCAGCACCACTTAATGACTAAGGAGTCCTTTCCCCACTGCTTGTATTTGTCAGCCATGTTGAAGATCAGATGGTTGCAGGTGCACGAGTTTATTTCTGAATTTTTGAATCTGTTCCATTGATCTATGTGTCTGTTGTACTAGTAAGATGCTGTTTTTGTCACTGTAGCCTTATAGTACAGTGAGAAGTTGGGTAGTCTGATGCCTCTGGCTTTGTTCATTTTGCTTAGAATTGCTTTGGCTATTCAGGTTCTTTTTTGGTGCCATATGCATTTTAGAATTGTTTTGTTTTGTTTTGTTTCTAACTCTGTAAAAAATGACTTTGGTAGTTTGAGAGTAACAGTGTTAAATTTGTAAATTGCTTTTGGCAGTATGGTCATTTTAACAATATTGATTCTTCTAATCCATAAGCATGGAATGATTTTCCATTTATTTGTGTTGTCCCTGATTTCTTTCAGCAGTGTTTTGTGGTTCTCATTGCAGAGATCTTTCATCTTCTTTGTGAGCTGTATTCCTTGGTATTTTATTTTCTTTGTGGCTATTTTAAATGGGACTGCATTCCTGATTTGGCTCTCAGCTTGAGCATTATTAGTGTAAAAATGCTACTAATTTTTGAACATTTGTTCTGTAACCTGAAACTTTGCTGAAGTTATTTCTCAGTTCTTGGAGACTTTTGGTGGTGTCTTTTGGATTTTCAAGGCACAGAATCATATCATCTGTGAGGAGAGATTCTTTAACTCATTTTCCTATTTAGAAACCTTTTATCTCTTTTGCTTGCCTGATAACTCTGTCTAGCCCCTCCAGTATTATGTTAAATAAGAGTGGTGAGAGTGGGAATTCTTGTCTTCTTCTATCTCTCAAAGGAAGTGCTTCCAGTTTTTGCCCATTCAATATGACATAGCTGTGGGTTTGTCATAGATGGCTCTAATTATTTTGAAATATGTTCCTCTGATTTAGTTTCTTGTTTTTTATCATGAAGTGCTATTGAATTTTATCAAAACTGTTTTCTCTGTCTATGGTGATCATGTGATTTTTTATTTTAATTCTGTTTATGTGGTGAATCATATTTATTGATCTGTGTGTGTTGAACCAACTTTGCATCCCAGTAATGAAGCCTACTTGAACATGGTGAATTAACTTTTTGATGTGCTGTTGAATTAAATTTGCTAGTATTTTGTTCAGGAGTTTTGCACCTATGTTTATCAGGGATATTGGCCTGTAGTTTTCTTTTTTCACTGTATCTTAGCCACGTTTTGGTATCAGGGTGATGTAGGTTCACAGAATGAATTCGGGAGGAGTCCCTCCTCTTCAATTGTTTGAAGTAGTTTTAGTGGAAATGGTACCAGCTCTTCTTCATACGTCAGGTAGAATTCAGCTGTGAGTCCATCTAGTTTGAGACTTTTTTTAATTGGTAGGGTTTTTTTTATTACTGATTCAAGTTCAGAACTCAACATTGGTTTGTTCATTGTTTCTGCATTTACATGTTCATCACAGCACTATTTATAATAGCAAAGATATGGAATCAAGCTAGTTGCCCATCAATGGTGGATTGGGTGAAGAAAGTGTGGTACATATACACCATGGAATACTATGCAGCCATAAAAAAGAGTGAAGTCATATCTTTTGTAGCAATGTGAATGCAGCTGGAATTATTAATGAATTTATTATTATTATTACTATATAGTAATCATTATTATCATTATTAGTGAATTAATGCAGGAACAGAAAACCAAATACTGCATGTTCTCACTTATAAGTGAGCTAAACATTACGTACTCATGGACATGAAGATTACAACAATAGACACTGGAAAACACTAGAGTGGAGAGAGAGAGGAAATGGGGCAAGTGTTGAAAAATGAACTGTACAGATACAAGCTCTGTATTTGAGTGACAAGATTATTCATACCCCCCAAAAAAAGAAAAAAAAAAAAGGAAAAAATAAATGTTAACATTACACTTGTCAATGGATATTCAGTCTTAGATGACATTATGAGGTTGATGTTTCACTATTACAGACTGAATATTTGTGTCTTCCTCAAGATCATATGTTGAAATCCTAACCTCCAGTGTTACTAAATTTGGAGAGGGGGACCTTGGAAGAAACAATTAGGGGTAAATGAAGTCATAAGGATGGGACTGTGTTCCCTAAGGATTAATGACCTTGCAAGAAGAGATACACAAGAACTCACTTCCTCTCTCTGTGCAAATGAACCAAGAAAAGACTCATGTGAGGACACAGAAAGAAGGGACTCAGCAAGAAGATGGCCATATACAAGCTGGAGAAAGAGTCCTTGCCAGAAACCAAATCAGCTAAACCCTGATCTTGAACTTCTAGCCTCCAGGGATGTGAGAAAATAAATTTCTGTTGTTTAATCAAAAAGAAAAAAGTGGTATTTATTAAACTAATATGGGAATATAAAATGATGTACCATGTCTGTTGCAAAACAGAATTTTATTTATCAAGCTAAGCAATTTAGAGAAAAACATTATACCTTCATTCATTTAAAAAACTAATAATAAAAATAAAAATTATACCTTTTTAGAAAAAAAGAAAAGAAAAGAAAATGTAGTACATATTGGTCATGGAATACCATGCAGCCAGAAAAAAATGAAGTAATGTTTTTGCAGCAACATGGACACAGCTAGAGGTTATAAATCTAAGTGAATCAATGCAGGAACAGGAAACCAAATGCTGCATGTTCTCACTTTTAAGTGGGAGATAAATGTTGAACACACAGGGACATAAACATGGCAACAATAGACACCGTAGACTACTAGAAAGGGGAGGGAAGAAGATAGGCATGGCTTAAAAGCCTAACTATTGGGTATTGTGTTCACTGCCTTGGGTATAGGATCCATACCCCAAACCTCAGCATTACACAAACTACCCATGTAACAATCCTGCACCTTTACCCCTTGTACCCTATGTATCTTTTTTTTCCTTTATGTTTTCGAGACAGGTTCTCACTCTGTCACACAGGCTGGAGCACTGTGGCGTAATCATAGCTCTCTGCAATCTCAAACTCCTGGGCTCAAGTGATCCTCCCACCTTAGCTCCTGAGTAGCTGGGACTACAGGCACACACCAATGTGCCTGGCTAATTTTTTACTTTTTTGTAGAGATGAGGGTCTTACTTTGTTGCCCAGGCTGGTCTCTAAATCCTGGGCCCAAAGTGATACTCTTACCTCAGTCTGCCAGAGTACTAGGATTACAGGTGTGAGCCACTCTGCCTGGCTATGCCATATCTAAAATTAAAGTTGAAAATGTTTAAAAACAACAGAATAGTTCATGCCAGGTATAAAGGGCTAAATAAGCTTCCTCAAAGTCAACTTCAACTCACCCTCTCAAATTGTATCTGGAAGTGTTAATTAGAAATTTCCAAATGTAGCTTTACATATCCGAGCCTTAATGGGCCATCTCACTCACAAAGGAGAAGTAGGTATTATTAGTAAAAAACAAAAGGAAAGGAATAATCCATCTTTTGGAGTCGTGATAATGAAAAAAACACAATGACATCATTTTAAGTCCCAAAGCTTAGACACTGGTAGGTCTGATACAAACAAAATGGCAGAGTAGCCAGAAGCTTACCAGAGACAATCAGAGAAAAAGACAGCAAATAAAAGCCCATCTATGATGTAGACAATTCTAGAGGAGGCCTGTGCCTGTGTAATAGGCTTACCCAGACAGAAACATGAAATCTACATGTGGGGGTGTATTTAAAAACACCTCCCAAGACTCACACAAATCAACATGTCTGAAGCTTCACTGGCAAATGGGCTTACACACAACCTCTGACTGAACATTGACAGAATAATAAGCTACTCTGACCCAGAGGTGACTCCTAACCAGTATTCTAAATAATATCATAGTCATTCCTGGCATTCTCAAAAAACATCACGCCTGTAATCTCAGCACTTTGGGAGGCCGAGACGGGTGGATCACAAGGTCAGGAGATCGAGACCATCCTGACTAACACGGTGAAATCCCGTCTCTACTAAAAATACAAAAAAATTAGCCAGACGTGGTGGCGGGCACCTGTGGTCCCAGCTACGTGGGAGGCTGAGGCAGGAGAATGGCGGGAACTCGGGAGGCGGAGATTGCAGTGAGCCGAGATCGCGTCACTGCACTCCAGCCTGGGCGACAGAGCGAGACTCCACCTCCAAAAAGAAAAAAAAAAAAAAAAGAGAAAAAGAAAAAACATATGCGTGCCCAAGACTGCACACTCTCAGGAGTGACCAGAGAGAGACCCTCTCAGCTATTGTTCCTGGTTGAATATGCAGAGACATGTAAAATTGCTGAACTGTGCTAGCAGTTTACAAACCACAAACACACACTAATGGTAAAGAGTAAAACTAACTGGCCAAAGAGATTTACATGTAACATTTGACCAATTAGTAGCTATACTGACCAGGGTGGCCAGGCTTAAAGAAAAAACAAGGGGGATTATGTGAGCAATGACATCAGAATCTTCTCCCTGTAAGGGAAATATACGGCATAGAATTATTTCAGTCAAGCAACTAAGCAAATTTTAAAAGACCAAATAAGCAATACAACCCCAGGAATTATCAGTATCTAGGATTGGTAAAATAGATTATCTGAAATGTTCAGTTTTCAACAATATAATGGGACATACCAAGAAATAGGAAAGTGTGACTTATAAATAAGGAAAAAAATGGCTACAGAATATGTCTTTAAAGTGACCCTGATAGTGGAGTTAGTGGACAGAAACTTCAAAGCAGCAATTACAAATACTTTCAAAGAACAGAAAGAAATCAAGCTTAAATAACTAAAGGAAGGTATGATGACAATATATTATCAAGTATAGAATACCAATAAGGAGACAGATATTATTAAAAAATAACCAAATTAAAATTCTATAGTTTAAAAGTAAAATAACTAAAAAGAAAAAATAATTAGAAGAGTAGAAATGAGCTAGCAGAAGAAAAGAATAGTGAACTTGAAGACAGATCAATAGAGATCAGGCAATCTGAAACAGAATAAAGAATAAATAAAAATTAACAGAGTCTCAGAGAAATGTAGAACACCATTAAACACACCAACATACATTTCATGGGACTAACAATGGAGAAGACAGCAAGGGACAAAACAAATAAGCAAAGAAATAAAAGCTGAAGACTTATTAAATTTGATGAAAAATATTCACATAAAGAACCTCAGCAAATTCCAAATACAATAAGTACAAAGAGAAAAACAGCCAGACATATCACAGTCAAAATGCTAACAGACAAAGAGAAAATCTTGAAAGGTGCAAGAGTAAAAGGAATCATCACATCAAGCTGACAGCTCATCGGAAAGAAGGGGCCAGAAGGTAGTGGGATGACATATTCAAAAAGCTAAAAGTAAAAACAGTGAAAAATAAATTTATATCTAGCAAGACTATCTTTCAAAAATGAGGGTAAGATAAGACATTCCCAAGGAAACAAAAATTGAGAGAATTTGTTGCCAGTAAACTGCCTTAAAATAAATAGTAAAAGAATTTCTTCAGGTTGAAAGCAAGTGACAATAGACAGTAGTTCAAAGCTATGAGAAAAACAAAGAGTGCCCATAAAGGTAATTATGTAGCTAATTGAAAAATAGAGCATAATTGCATGCTCTTGTCTTTTCCTCTTTTGACTGATTCAAAAAGCAATTGCATAATACAACACTCTGACATGTAACACAAAGATATGTCATGTATTTGACAATCACCATTCAAGGAACTGGGTGAGAACGAAGTTATGTTGGACTAAGGAAATGATACCAACTGTTATCTCACACCACTAGACAGAATAAAAAGAAACAGAAAAGGGTAAATAAGAATGTTAATATAACAGGCTCTATACATATATATTTGCTTCTATTTCTTTAGTTCTTTAAAAAATTAAGATTATATAAAGTAATAATTATAAAAATGTATTGTTCAGTTTGTAAACTTTATAGAAGTAATATGTATGACAGTAATAGGACAAAATGTAGGGAGGAAAGGTAGCTGTATAGGAATAAAGTTTCGGTATTTTATGGGTATTAAATCAGTATAAATTTAAATTAGGCTTTCATAAGTTAAGACATACATTGTAAGTCCTCGAAGAACCACCAATAAATATTTCAAAATAAGATTTAAAATTTACTAAAAATTAAACTGTTACATTAAACATAAGCTGCTTAGTATAAAAAACACAAATAGATACAGAAAAAAGACATGTGACGCATAGAAAAAAAAAGGCAAAATGGCAGATAAAATTCTAAACATATCAATAATATTAAATGCACATGGGTTATACAATCTCACCAAAAAACAAGGACTTTTGAATTGGATTTTAAAGACTGTGATCCAATAATACTTTGTCTGGAAGAGACATAAATAGTTTGAAAGTAATAGGATGGAAGAAGATATACCACACAACTATAAATGAAAGAAAAGCAGGAGTAGCTATTTCATGCTTTTAAAAATATCAAAAACCTGACAAAATTTTAGCTGGACTAACCAAGAATAAAAAACTAAGAGAAGTCTGAAATTACTAAAATCAAGAATGAAAAGAGAATGTTACTATTTATTGTATTGAAATAAAAAGATTATAAGGGAATATAATTACAAACAACTATAAACCAACAAGATGAGTTGCATGAAAAGAATTTTAATTTCTTGGAAGATACAAAGTACTGACTCTTACTCTAGTATAAATAGAAATTCCAGATAGATCTATAATAAGCAAATGATTGAATTGATCATTTTAAAACTTCCTGAAAGAAAAGCCAAGTACCATATGTTTTCACTGGTGAAATCTATCAAACATTCAAAGAAAAACTACTATAAATACTTCACAAATTCTTTTAATAAATAGAAGAGTTGGAAACAGTTTCCAACTCATCCTATGAGGGCAATAGTACCCTGATAGTAAAACTAGAAGAAAAAAGCTACGACTTAATATTGCTTATGAATATATTTGCAAAATTACTCATCAAAATACTAGCAAACCAAATCCAATAACATATTAAAAGGATTATACTCCATGAACAAGTAGGATTTATCCTAGGAACACAAGGTTGACTTAACATCCAAAAATTAATTAATGGAATAAGCCATTTTGACAGAATAAAAGAAAAAAATATTATACAGTCATTTCGAAAACATTTGATGTACTACAACTACATTTCATGATAAAAATACTCATTTATACCTAGTAAAGACCATCTCTAAAAAATCAATAGTTAACCTCAAACTTAATAGTGAAAGAATGGATATTTTCACCCTAATATCAAGAACCAGACACAGATGTTTGACTTCATCACCTTAATTTAACATTGTGTTGGAGTTTCCAGCCCAGGCAACTAGGTAAGAGGAAATAAAAGACATCTAAATTGGAAAGAAGGAATTAAAACTATCTCTATTTGCAGATCACATTATTTTATATACAGAAAATCCTAAGGATTACACTAAAAACCTGTGAAAGCTGAAAAATAAAAGATCAATTTCTAAAAATCAATTATTTCTATAGGTTAGCAATGAAAATTATGCATTTGAAATTAAAACATTTCCAACCAAAATGGCATGAAAAAGAACAAAATATTTAAGTATAACAAAAAGGTTTATGTGTACACTAGAAAATACAAAACGTTGCTTAAAGATATTTTAAAAACCCTTAAATAAATAGAAAGACATCTCATGTTCATGGATTGAAAGACTAATAATGTTAAGATGCCCATTACTTCCTAAATTGGTGGAAATATTCAATGCAATCCCTGTCAGAATTCTTGCTGGCTTTTTTGAAGAAATTGACAAATTGAAGTTAAAATTCATGAGGAAATGCAAGGGACCCAGAATAGTCAAGCGATCTTGGCTCATATTTCCTGATTTCAACCCTTACTGCATAGCTACAGTAATCAAGACAGTGTGGTACTGGCATAATTACAAACATATGGTCAATTTATTTTTGACAAATGTACCAAGAAAATTAAATAGTGAAAAAATAGTCATTTCAACAAACACTGCTGGGGAAACTGAATGACCATATTCAAAGGAAAAAAGTTGGAACCTTACCTCAAATCATATGCAAAACAAAAAACAAATAACAACAAAGAAATAAACAAACAAAAACATAAAAACTCAGAATGGATCATAGACTTAAACATAAGGGATTAAACTATAAATTCCTGCCAAAAATGTAGGAGTAAATCCTAATGATCATGGGTTAGGAAACTTTTGTAGTTAACACATTGAAAACATAAGTAGGAAAAAAACAAAATAAATTAAACTGTATTATTTAAAAACTTTTATGCTTCAAATTATATCCTCAAGAAAAAAAAAACACAGAATGAGAGAACATATGTCTGATAAATGACTTATATCCAGATATTTAAATGAATCTTACCATTCAATAAAAAAGGCAGTAACTCAATTTTAAAATGGTGAAAGGAATTGAATAGGTATTTTATCTGAGAAGATATACATGTGACCAATAAGTGTATGAAAAGTTGTTCTACATCATTAGTGAAAATCAAATCAAAGCCACAATGAGATGCTATTTACACTTACTGGATGGCTATGATAAAAAAGATGACAACAGCAACTTTAGCAAAGATGTGGAGAAATTGGAACGCGTATATGCTGCTGGTGGGAATGTAAGATGGTGCAGTCACTTTGAAAAATAGTCTGGCAGTTTCTCAAAAGTTAAACATAGTGTTATCATATGACCCACAATTCCATTCCAATGTATATATCCAAATGAAATGAAAATGTATATCCATACAAAACCTTGTTTATGATTATTCGTGACAATACTATTCATAGTGGCCCAAGAATGGAAACAACCCAAATGTCTATCAGCTGAAAAATGTGTCCATACAATCTGGCATATCCATACAATGGAATATTATTTAGCAATAAAAAGAAATGAAGTATTAATTCATGCTATGGCACAATGACTCTTAAAAACATTATGCTAAGTTAAAGAATCTAGCCACAAAAGAACATATTTGTATTAAATGGCCAGAATAATGAAGTATATTAGTAAGTTGCTTAGGGTTGGTATAGAATAGGGATTGACTGTTAATGGGAACAAGGATTTTTTTGTTTTAGGATGTTGAAATGTTCTAAAATTTAATTGTGCTGATGGCCATGCAACACAGTGAGTAGACTGAAAAATGTTAGATGGTATACTCTAAATGAATAGGTTGTATGGCAGGTGAATTATTTTCAATAAAGCTGTTTGAAAACAAAAACAACAAAAACAAATGATTCACAAGATCTGGGATTTTCAAAAGCTGAGCAAGACGATGTATTGAGGAGCATATGACAAAAGTTGGTACATCTTAGGCTTCTGGGGTCACAAGTTACAGAAAAAGAAAAAAAACACAAACAAACAGAGCAAGTTTACCTTAGAAATATGCTGAAGGTGATTCTCCAGTTCAAATAAATGAGAGGACTAGGGGAACTCTTTTCTGTGCCACAGATTTCAAAAATTTCTAAGCTTACCCTTATTAAATGACTGAATTAAAGCATAGGACTAAAATGCTTGCTCACAAGGAAGTGTGAAAGCACAGAGCTCAAAAAATAAATGGAATTAGGAGGGATTAAATTAAATTTAGAGGTGAGATAGGGAGGGAGTAAAACAGCATATGGTGACTGGAGCTGCTACCAGTGTAAATTTCTAGACTTTGCAAGAAGGCAGCAGTAGCTCAAATGGCAGCATGAGAAGACAGTTTGAGTAGGTGGATTCCCTCTAAAATGATAGGTGCTTATTCAAAAATATTAACCCCATAATGAGAACTTTCACTCACTTCTGTTTCACGTAAGTGTTTATGCACTGAAATTGACTGCCTGACAGCTCATTATGGCTAAAATAAACATTTACCCCATTTCCTCTTCCTTCAGATACTATTGAGTTTCTGCTATGGTCTATGGCAGAGGTTAACTCTGGCTGGACATTAAAATATCCTGGGCTGAGACGTCCCTAAATAGATGAATGGATAAATAAACTGTGGTTCATCCAGACACTGGAATATTATTCAGTAATAAGAAGAAATGAGCTTTCAAGCCATGAAAAGACATGAAGAAAACTGAGATATATACTGCTAAGTGAAAGAAGTCAATCTGAAAAGGCTACATACAGAATGATTTCAACTAGGTAATTCATCTGGAAAAGGCAAAACTGTGAAGACAGAACAAAAGAAAACAGCAGTAGTTGAGAGCCAGGGGTTCCAGTGGAGGGAAAAAAGAATGAATTATTGGAGCTTAGGGAATTTAAGGCCAGTGAAACTATTTTGAATCATAAGTAATACTGGGTATATGCCATCCATTTGTTAAGACCTATAGAATGTACAACACAGAGTGAATGTTAGTGTCAACCACAGATTTTAGTTAATAATTATTCATCAAAATTGTGTCATCAGTGTAGCAAAGGTACCACACTGGTGCAATATGGGAACTCCCTGTACTTTCCACTCAACGTCTGTAAACTTAGAACTGCTTTTATTGCGGTTACTAAAAAATAATAATAAAAAACCTTGGGAGATTTAAAAAATACATCTTTACACAGTCCTCATTCAAAGATGCTGATTTAACTATTATTGGGTAAGATATTAGTATTTTTTTAAAGTATACAAGACAATGATAGTATACATTTGGGAATGAGAACTACTGGTTAATGACAACACTAAGTATGTTATTATAATAAAATTTTATGAAGAAATGTCTAGGTATTGGGGTTTGGCTGGTTATCTAGATTTGTCAGAAATGGACCAGGGCTATGAAGCTATGATATATTTTATTAATTATTTGACTTTTTATGGCATGATTTTTTTTTTTTTATGAGATGGAGTCTCACTCTGTCACCCAGGCTGGAGTGCAGTGGCATAATCTCAGCTCACTGCAACCTCTGCCTCCTGGGTTCAAGTGATTTTCCTGCCTCAGTCATCCGAGTAGCTGGGATTACAGGTATGCAACCCCACGCCCAGCTAATTTTTGTATTTTTAGTAGAGACAAGGTTTCCCCATGTTGTCCAGACTGGTCTTGAACTCCTGATCTCAGGTGATCCACCTGCCTCAGTCTCCCAAAGTGCTGGGATTATAGGCATTAGCCTCTGCACTCCACCAGAATATTTTGATTCTTTTTTTTAATGAGATACATGAGAGACTTTGGCTAAGTTCAACTTTATTAGTGCTATGGCATTCGTAGCTTTTACAATAGGTGAAACATACTATAGCTTCAAGTATCAAGACTTCTTGCAGAGATTAAATGGAATGAGAAATTGAGAAGAACTTTAAATTTTTAGGCTTCAAATTATTTTACTTAAATAAAATATTGATATCTTAAATGTAAAATTTCTTTGAACATTTTAAAATATTTCTGTGAAACTCATAATGGAAGGGGAGTTTATTTTAGCTGTTATTTTATCTTTGGTACATCACAAAGTTATTTAATCTTATTGCAGAAAATTTGATGAGATATAACGAAATAAAGGTTGACATAATTTTAGCTGGGAAATAGTAAAAGGGTATATAATTTGGACTGAGCAAATCTTAGAGTTAGTTTTGTTTTGTTTTGTTTTGTTTTGATGGGCTGTGGAGCTTTTTGTGGGATATACCTTATGAGTTAGAGGATCACAGATAATCCAGGGAGAACTCATTGGTATTTTGATTGGAGCCTCTTGGGTATGGAAGCAAACTAGTCCTGAAAAAAAGCTAACATGCTTACCTGAGAGGGACAATCATAACCCAAGATGACCTTACGTAAGATGTTCAAATCCAATAGGTAAGAGTGCAAAAGGCTTGAAGGATTGATGATGGCTACTTCTACCTCTACTATTTCTTCCCTAGAGAGGATATTCTCATGACAGGCTGCACAATAGAAACACTTGAGAAGTTTTCAAAAATCCTGATGTCCAGGTGACAAGTAGACTAGTTAAATAAGAGTATCTTGGAGGAGACCTAGCATCAAAAAGAGAGGCAGCACTTATTCTTTGGTGATTTGGAAGAACACACTGCATATGTATAGATCACCTATTTCTTTCTTCTCTCACTATGAAATTGGCCTGACTGCAGAGAGATGCATTATCTATCTTTGCATCTATGCTGTGATTATTACTGGGCTTGTGACTAGGTAGGTAAATCTGACAAATCTGGGGTGAATTATTAGCAGTTTGCCCTTCTCCAACTTAGCTTTTATCCCCAATTAAAGCTGACAGCTTGATCTCTGTCATGCTTCCAAATATATCTCTCAATTTGTTCCAAAATAAAGACCTAATTTACTAGCCCATTATGTCTGTGAAGCACTTATGAACCAGAGAAATTTCAAGGAACCCAGTTGCTCGAAATACATCTGGCTTCTAATAAGATTCTATTCTCCTGTTCTCTCTCCCTCTTTCTTTGGGGCTGGAGACTGCATGTTCAGCTTTATTCTCTTTTTCTCTGGATACGTCTGTCTTTGAGTCCCTTGATGACTCATGGTGAATCTAGGTTTCTATGACACTGGTTCTAACAGCAGTTGAACAATACCTTATAACTCCAGGAACCAATGCCAACAAGTTGTATTCCTGAATCTCAAAATGTAAATTTCCAAGAGAAAATAAGATTATCTTATCTTGAAATATATGCTAACTTCTCTTCTCATCAACTGTGCTAGCTAGAAAGTCACAAGTTGCACAGAAGGCTGCCCACTCCTTCATCAGTCTGGGTCTGAGGATGTTTCCCAGAAAGGTGTTGGCTGGAAGGGCATCCCACAGTATAGCTACTGAATCACCAGCTTTGTTCTGTTTTTATATTTATTCCAAGTTTCCCGTGTAACTTTCAAAAAGTTCTTGAAAACTTTTATCCCTTAATTGTAAAAATTACCAAAACTGCCATTGTGAGAATAAGACAATTAGATGCACAATTTAGAGAACTTTAGAAAAAGTTGGATTTATGATATTTTTAGGTAGTTCAAATGTATTTCTTAAACTACAGGTTAAATAAGAGTTATTGTTTAAACTTCTGAAGTTGTTACTGTTATTTAAGGATAAAATGATTATTGGAGATTATCTTACCTGGGGAAAGAGAATGATCACAATCATTTTACTTCTAATGTTTCTTTTTTAGACATTAATTGTACCTCTACAACATTTTTAAAAGAACTTCTTCAAAGTGTTTAAACCCTATTATTGAATGTTTAATTTTGCTTAAAAATAGTCTCAACTGAATTTTACCTCACTAGTGAACTATCTACAAATTGATTTTTGCTTTTCGAGAAAAGTGTTGAAATGTGGCTTGCTAAGGAAATACTGTTTCATTTTTTAAAATATGTTCTCTTACACTTTTGTTGTTTAGATTCCTTTCATTTAGTTTTACTTTAATGTTGTAGGATATGAAATTTCCTAGGGAGACCAAAGTGTCCATTTTGATTTTCCCTGCTATTAACCAATTATTCACTGGAGGCAGCACTAGTTTTAAGTTGCAATAGCATTAGTCAGAGTTTTTAGAAGACCTGTATTTGATTCCATCTTTCTAACTAATGAATTGTATAACCTTGGGCTGGTGACAATATTTCTGAACTTCAGTTTCTCATCTTTGAAAGAACAGAGTTAGAATATATTTTCTTTAATTCCCCTTCTAGTTCTGACGTATTATTCCATGAATGGCTCCACAGAGCAGAACTCTTGGCTCATGGTTATTATGGTAAACTATTACAAGGCTATAGAATTACATTTATAGATTTCTATGAAACACCATCAGAGGTTCACTGCTTGTGCCTCAAGAACTTAACAGAGGATCCTAAAAGGTACTGATATTCCTTGATTTATTCATGTACCTTAGCATTTGCTCCTGATCCAAATGGGCAATCAGTTTTCCTGAGGCATTAAGGTGTCATGATGGTAAAGGCAGGGAGTGATGTGTACCGAGAAACAGATAATATGTGATTTAAAATTTATGTAAGTAGTAGAGTCTTTTCTGAAGAACCTGAAAAGTTTTACAAAATTTAGGAAATCCTTATGCATGAGGCTCATTCCAGGTTTTATTTCTTGATCTTGTTATCGCTTATACTTGCTCTGCATAATGGGGATACAACAGAAGAAGGGCCCACGAGACAGGGCTAGACTAAGCTGGTAGAATGTCATTCCCGTTGTGTTCTATTGATCAAAGCAAGTCACAAGACAAAGTCTTATAGGGAAATAGGCTCCATCACTTGATGGGAGAATCTGCAAAGTGTTGCAATCATTTTTGAAATCTATCACATCCTCAGATTCTGATAAAATTGACAACTAATATATACTTTACAGAGTTTCCATAAGCATTCAGTAAAATAGAGTGCTTGTTTCAGTACTTGGTATAGAATGTCCACTCAGTAGGTGAAACCTCTTTATCAGCTACATAGCTATTATTAGAATATCATATCTGGGTTTTGGTCATCAGAGTGACTAAATCTTGTTACGTCTACTCCTATCTTAAAAAAAATGCATCATTTATTTTCCACTTCTGCTACTACTGCCTCAATTGTGACCCTCCTCACTTCTTACCATGATTATTGAAATAGAATCTCAACTGGTCTCCTTCAGTAATAAACAATTGATTACCTGTCTCTATTGGGGAACTGTAAACTCCATGAGGGTAGGGACCCAGACTTTATTGCTTATTGCTGCATTTTCCTTTCCTGCACATTTCTTATAGTAAATACTAATAAATATTTGTTGAATATATGAATAGATTAAACTCTGCATATAAAGAAAATTTTATAACATGCAAATCTTGTTACTCTACTTCTTTACATTCTGCGAACGACTCCCCATAGTGCCCAAGATGAAATTTAAGCTTCTCAGCTTAACCTACAAGGCTCTCAATGATCTCACCCCTTCCCTGTTAACTTCCTCTCTCACTCTTCTTATACATGTAACCTATATTCCAGTAGTTGCCTGAAACTATCGTTCAGAAATGGTATCCTCTTCCCAAGAACAGCCTGAGCTCCCTTCTTCATGTGGCTTAACTCCTATATGTTTTAAGACTTTGGCGAAAAATTTCCTCCTCTGGGACACTCACCTTGATGGTTCTGAATTTGGCCAGACATTACGCCCTTGTCTCTTAGCACTCTATGCGTAACTTTGTCACAACAATTTTCAACCTTCCAAAGTAGGTACCTCATCCTCCACATGACCAGCAAGCACCGGCATGTAGTAGAAGCTTTGTAATTTTATGTGAATGAATGAAAGCAGCATAACAGGAGGGGAAAAAGGTAGCTTTAAAAATTCATTGCCAGAGCCAGGTGCAGTGGATCATGCCTGTAATCCCAGCACTTTGGGAGGCAAAGGTGGGTGAATAACTTGAGGCCAGGAGTTTGAGACCAGCCTGGCCAACATAGTGAAAACCCGTCTCTACAAAAAATACAAAATTTAGCTGGGCATGGTGGCAGGTGCCTGCAATCCCAGCTACTTGGGAGGCTGAGGCAGGAGAATCGTTTGAACCCTGGGAGGCAGAGGTTGCAGAGGGCCGAGATTGCACCACTGCACTCCAGCCTGGGTGACAGAGAGAGATTCTGTCTCAAAAAAAAAAAAAAAGTTACTGCCAGAGGTTTGATGGAGTCACACCCTGCTTAAGCACTTAAGCCAAGATATGTTTATTTATTCCATTATTAAAGTCTCGCTAGAGTGTTCTTCCACTAAGTAGACTAAATTGTGTTTCTTTATTCTTAAAAAATTATCAATAGTGAGTTTGGTGTTATTCTATCCCCAAATGACTATTGTCCTAACCTTTATTTGCACTGAAGCTTGACTTCATTTTTCTTTGATTGCTTTTGTTGATTGAGCAAGTGGCTTATATTTTATTTCTGAACAATCTCAAAAGGTTCAGACTAGTCCAAGCAAAGCCATGTTTGTAAAATGCTAAACTATTCATTTGGCAATGACTAAATTATTTTGGCATCTTGAGCACAGAGCTAGTCTCAGCTTCTTCGACAATAATAATGATATTGTGCTAGTATAATTGCCTTTAGGAAAGAAGAGAAATCCAGCATCGATTTGACAAGACTAATGTTTAAGTGGATCCTGCTGCATCTGCCTTTGAGTAGAAAGAGAAAAATAAATGATAGTTAGACAAAGCACCACGTGAATCCTGTGCCTGCCATTGGTGCATCAGTTAAAGTAGCCGCAGGCAACCCTTTTAGTTACTCTTCTTTGATTTACTATCATTCTTACAATAGAACATGAATGCATTCTAAACAATTTTAGGTCACCTAGTGCTTTTCATTATTTCCCAACTATAACCCAGTTCTCTAAATTTTTAACTATTTAAAGGAAGTGACAAGACATAATTTAGTAAAGAAAAATATAGCAGAACATCACAAGCTACAATCTGAATAACCACAATTTCCTCTTTCTTAAGAATAAACTGGAGTAACCCTTCCATAAATATATTTGATAATTTCAGAGGATAGGTGAATTTCTCTTTGGAAAACAAAAAATTATCCTTTACTTTTCATTGTAATGTTGTCTAAGGTTGAGCACGTGCCTTCATTACGTATCAGTTAATTCCTCTCCTGGCAGCACTAAATAATAAATGACATGCTTACAATAAGATACAAAGACTGAAATGGAGTTTGCTTTATGAAAGCCAACATCCCCTTTATCCTGCTAAGAAGACTGAAGCCAAGGGAACGCAGGTGACTAGGACAAGGTTATTCAGCTATCTAATAGAAAAACTAAACCAGGGACTAAGACTTCACTCTCTTTCCTTTATATTCTTTCTCCTGACCCTCTAATTTTCATATTATTTTATTTCTTAGTCTTTTCCTTCTGAATACTTATATGTAACAAATTGTTTCAAAGGTAGCGTTATAACATTGTTTCATTGAAGATTGTTTGGTTGTAATATCGAGAAAAAACATATTCCAGCTGGAGCCAAGGTTTGCATGGAATTTACTAGCTTCTCCCCACACTTGTGTGGGCTTTCTCTGGGTACCCCTGTTTCCTCCCACATCCCTAGGATGTACACATCGGTGAGTTGGAGTGTCTAAGTGGCCCTGGTCTGAGTGCTTGTGGGTGTGCCTGTGAGTGCACCCTGCAATGGAATGGCATCCTGTCGGGGCAGACGGCAGGGAGGTTGTTCCTCACCTTCTCCCTAAACTTTGCAGATAGGCTGTGGCCATCCTCAACTCTGAACTGGAATAATGAAGGAAATAATTGTCTTACCTGTTTTCATGAATCTTTCTTAAATGTTTACATTTACTTCAGTGTTTAATATTAGAAGTGTTTGAGGTATTTATTTTGAAGTTTCATGATGCTTTTGTGACCAGAAATATGCCATAGATACTTAACTGTTTTTTGTATCAATTAGCCTATGTAAAATTGATTTCGATATATGTCGTTTTGCTTAAAGTCACAATTTCCAGGAAATTATTGAGGACATTAAGAAAGGATTTATTGTACATTTTAAACAGAGTGAGATTTTTAACTTAAAGAAATTGGTTTTGAGGAAGATTTGTTTATGGATACAAGAAAATTATTATCCTGTCCAAATTATAAAGCTGTCTTTTTTATATAAGATTTTACATTAACAAAAGAGAAATTAATATTTAATTACAATTGCTATGAAGATTGCAAGTCTTCTCCAGGATTTTTTGAGATACATGCTACATGTATATATTCAAGGTAAAATATATCATTTACATTTAATTCAAATTAAATTTAATTTTTACTGGATGTTCTAGGAATTGCTAGTGTATATTCTACAACATTGTCTGGGCCTGTATACATATTACTTGTTGTACTCAGTCTTTAATATAAATCTACCTACAAAAACACGGGTATATTTATGAGCAGTCCAACTTTTTATTTCAGGCTTGATTAGTACTCATGCACTCAAGATGCAAATATGTCTGGATAATATTGAAAAAATGGCTGGATTCCTTAAATTAAATCCTTTGTACATATGTCAAGGTGCCATAACATATATGTATTCCATGTAGTTTGCTGTTTTGTAAATATGTGAAAATAATTTTTCAAGATTTTTTACAAACTTATGGTCTGTATGAGCAGGAGTACAGTTATTCCTGTACATGCCAAGATAAAAATAGCATATATATATTTATGTTTATTTACTTTAAGATCTCATTTATTTAATATTACCTAATTTTCCTTCACTTTATTATATGTATCTATCTCTTGTAAGATTTGATTGTCAAAGAGTGGTTTCTCATTTTTAAAGCATTTCATAGATCTTGCAAATTAGACTTTTCTAACAACACTGTGAACCATCCGCAGTGGCTCATGCCTTTAATCCCAGCACTTAGGGAAGCAAAGGTGGGAGGATCACTGGAGCCCAGGAGGTCGAGGCTGCAGTGAGCCCTAAGCATGCCCTGCGCTCCAACCTGGGTGATAGAGTGAGACTTTGTCTCAATTTTTTTTTTTTTTTTAATTTTTAAAACAGCCAGGCACAGTGGCTCACGCCTGTAATCCTAGCACTTTGGGAAGCCAAGGCGGGTGGATTGCCTGAGCTGAGGAGTTGGAGACCAGCCTGGGCAACATGGCTAAACCCTGTCACTAGTAAAAATACAAATAATTATCTAGGTGTGGTGCTGTGTACCTGTAATCCCAGCTGCTCAGGAGACTGAGGCAGGAGAATCGCTTGAACCCAGGAGGTGGAGGTTGTAGTGAGCCAATATTGTGCCACTTCACTCCAGCCTGTGTGAAAGAGTGAAACTCCATCTAATAATAATAATAATAATAATAATAATAATAATAACAACAACACAACTAGGAAAAGATTATATAATTTTTATTAAGGAAGAAATATAAATTCAGAATTTTTTTTGTACTTGTGTTTTCCGAGGTAGTTTTCTTGTCAAAATAGGCGGGACTAGATCTCAGATTTATTGGGTTATTATTTTACTACAGGTCATGTTAAAACCTTATCTCTTTGTCTAGTGACAACAGAGGACTGAATTTGGATGAACTCTAATAACTACACACTCTAAAGTTAACAAGTTATTAAGAATAAAATGGTTACTGACACTTCGAGTTTATTTTGCAGTGTGTGTGCGTGTGTGTTGGTTTGGGAAATGAGAATGGCAGTGGGGATGGTGATAATGATGAGAATGATTATGAAAATGTTTTGTGGAGTTGACTTTAGACTGACTTTGGGAGAAAAGGAGAGAGGTAACCAAGAAAGGAAGTGTGAACAAATGGCAAAAGAAAACACTGAGGAAGAAACCCCCTTAAAAAAAAATCCCTTAATCTGTCAAATATGCTTTTGGTTGCAAGTCACAGAAGCCCAGCTCAATCTGGCTTAAGCAAAAAGAATTCTTATTTAAAAATATCATAGAGTAGATTTAGTTTCAGGCCAGCTAAACCCATGATTTTGACACTTGTGATGCAAAATTTTTTTTCTTGTCATCTCTCAGCTCTTTTATCTGTGATATTTTACAAGCTTGTAATTTAGGAGTCAGATCTGTATAAGGAGTACAGATTTAGGAGTCATCACCAGGTAACTGTTAATTGTTTTCTTAGTAAAAGATGAAATCATTCATGAGAAAGTTCAAGAAAGAAGAGAAAAGGACCTTGAAGAGAATCCCAAAAAACACCAGCATTTAGGAGGAAGAGAAGCCTAACAAGAACAGGAAGAACTACTGGAAAAGGAAGAGTACAAGGAACACTGAGGCCATGGGGAAAACTGCACGTGCCATAGACATGCACTGTCTGGCTATTTGACTTATAGCAGTTTCCTCTTTTCCAGAAATAGTCGCTGTACTCAGGAATGGCCATTTGGACCATAGGATGCTGACTCCTGGCCATAGCTACATGTTTTAGGTGTCTCCAATTGAGCCAGGCTGGCCCCATCAAATTCCCATTTCTTTTGTTGCTGTTGTATTTATTTATTTATTTATTCATTTAGAGACACCAACACGACTCCTTTTCCTTCTTTGCATTGTGTCACAATGTGAAAAAAAGAACTCTGGTAAATTTCTCTACCATATTGTTATAAATAGGCTCCAACAATTAAATAACCTAATATATGGGGTTACTTTATTGCAAAACTAGTGAGATGCAGTCTGAGTCTTCAGCTACCGATACTGAATTCCAGGGGTCTGTCTGCAAGGCCCAATCCATCTTATTCTTGCTGCAGTTTGGCATCATCTAGTAGTGGCTCTTCACCCTGGTGTAAATATGTTCGAAAATGATTCTAGGACCTAAAACTGGCTGTGACTTCTTGGACAGCACTTGTAATTCCAAGGCTGCTCCTAGTTATTTTGCCCTTCACCTATTGGGACTAGTAAATTCTAATAACACAAAAATCTCTTCCACTGTCTACAGTTTTCTTGCCTGTTTACAACCCCCTTCTATTGTATTCCCTTCCTTCCAGAAAATGAAAGCTTTAATATGTTCCAGTTTGAGAATGGGAGCTGGAATGGAAGCCAGGGGCTGATGACCCTGTGTGTTACACTATATGTCAAGTTTCTCCTGTCTTCTCAAATGTGTTCCTTAGGATTACCATATCCTCAATGCTTATTTAGCACAGTGCTGAGTACATTGTAGGATGTCAATTCAATTTTGTAAATTATGTGAATGGATGGATACATAAATGAATAGATGGACAATCTGTACAAATTGGAGGAGGCCAGGATCCAGAGTACAAGAGAGGACAGATAACTTTTAGGGAAGAGGAACTTCTTTTTCTATTGAAACATTTCTATTCTTCAGGGAAGGAAACAATATGCCTTGGTGTGGATTGTAGTATATATGTCACATACTACAAAGAAAAAAAGAAAATCAGATAACAGGAATTTAGTGTTCTTTTTTAAAAAATATATTTTTGAGCAATTTTAGGTTCACAGTAATAATGAAGAGGAGGTACAGAAATTCTCCATCTGTTCCTGCCCACACTCAGACAAAAATCTCCCCTACCATCAAAATCCCCACCGGTGTGCTTTAATTGTTATAGTTGAGGAACATACATTGTTAAGATTCCTTTAAATTTTCAGAATGGTGTCCTGGGTGAATAAAGAATTATAATAATTGGGAATATGTTTAAATGTGTACTTCCAATTTTCATTTCTATGTGAATTAATTGAAGTAGTTTGATATAATTTTCTTATTTTGGAACAAGCAGCATTATTAAAGTAAGTTATCATGGATTGAATGGATTGAACAGCTGTGAGTTTTAAATTGAGCATGACTATTAAAGCAATGTCTCTTAGGCTTAAAAACATAGTGCTTTATTTACATTGCTATTATTTAAAATGGGGCTCTCTTTGCTCAAAACCTTTGGGATTTTTTTTAAGTGTTAGTCTTTGACTTCTGCATCTTTCTTTCTTAAAACAAGCAGAGAACAACAAGCAGAGAACAATTCCTATTTTCTGATTCTTTTGGAAACCCAGAAGCAACTCTCTAGAATAGGCATTTTATTATATGTCTGATAGATTACCTAGTTCACAGCAATTTTTTTCATGCTGTCTGCTTTTATCCCTGTTATTCTTGAAATATCCTGTAACCCTCCCTGTTTCTGTTTGATAGGTTCTTTTTAATGGATGGGGAAAAAAAAGAAAAAGAAAATCTCCTTGAAATGTGTTTTCAGATTGTCAAGGGTTGGAGATACTTTGATATTTAGGTAAATTGATGAAAAGAAGTTTAGCTTTGTTATGTTAATTGTACTCGGCCTCTATATATATCAAGACAAAGTTATTCTAGGGAATATTGTTTTGTTTACCTTTATCTTTCTTAGAGGAAAAGACGGAGATAAGGAAAGAAGCTTGTAATTTTTAAAATTTAATAATATTGGAGCCTCTCTAGAGGCTCACGTGATTTTCCCACCTTTGCCTCCCTAAGTGCTGGGATTAAAGGCATGAGCCACTGCAACTGGTCCACAGTGTTGTTAGGAAAGTCTAATCTGCAAGATCTTTGAAATACTTTAAAAATGATTAACTGCTCTTTGACAATAAGATCTTAAAAGAGTTAGATACCTATGATAAATTGAAGGAAATTAGGCAATATTAAATGAATGTTAAGTTTTAATATTAAGTTTTAATGTGATTTAATATTTAATATGATTTGTGGGGATTTTCTTATAGTTCTAAAATTAGATTAGGCTAATATGATGACATCTAGTGCTATTTATCAGTATTTCTGGTTCTCCTTTTTCTGTATACAAGGAAGGATTGCATCTTTCAGCTTTTTTGAAGATAGGCGTGACCATGTCACTTTCTTTGGCAAATAAAGTGTGAGCAGAAATGGCACGTATCACCTTTGAATGGTAGTCTTTGAGGAATGAAACATAATTTGTCATGTTCTTTTCTTCCTGTAGTGGCGAACCACAATATTTCAGGAGGTGGAATCTCCAGCAGCCTACAACCCTAAAAGTGGTTAATGTACAGAAAAACTGCTTGTTGACCCAAGACGAATGTGTAGCATGAGTGAAAAATAAACCTTTGCTTTAAATTACTCTGATTTGGGCTTCATGTAAAAATTAGTCGATTTTCACATACACAGGAATTAGCACAAGGAAATAGAGATCCTCTATAAAAGCTAAAAAGTAATATATGATGTTCACTTATGAGCTGGTGGCTGGATAAAAGGCAATACATTTTATATGGTAACTGTGATGACTAATACTGAGTGTCAACTTGACTGGATTGAAGGATGCAAAGTATTGATTCTGGGTGTGTCTGTGAGGGTTTTGCCAAAGGAGATTAACATTTGAGTCAGTTGGCTGGGAAAAACAAGCCTACCCTTAATCTGGGTGGATACCATCTAATCAGCTGCTAGCATGACTAGAATATAAAGCAGACAGAAAAATGTGAAAAGACTAGATAGGCTTCGCCTCCCAGCCTACATCTTTCTACTGTGCTGGATGCATTCTGCCCTTGAACATTATAATCCAAGTTCTTCAGGTTTGGGTCTCAGACTGGCTCTCTTTCCTCTTCAGCTTGCAGACAACCTATTGTGGGAACATATGATTGTGTGAGTTAATACTGAATAAACTCCCTTTTGTATATGTATCTATCCTATTAGTTCTGTTTTTCTAGAGAATCCTAACTAATACAGATTTTGGTACCAGGAGTTGTTCTAGAGGAATAGAATATCAAGGATGGAGTTCCTTTGTTGGTTTTGGGTTTTCTGGAGTTGGCTGCTAAATATGATTAGACCCCAAAATGTTAAGGACTCTACTTCTAATAGTATGGAGAACACTGATGGTTCTTGGCTTTAACTGTTTAGAGAGTTATGCAATATAAATGCATTTAACACTCCTGATTCACTGCTCATGAGAGGCAAGGAGTTTTGTGCCTCTATACATAATACCTTTGACCATATGTGGAGAACCAAGGAACATAATGAAGCTGGTTGGTTGCTCCTAAGTTCAGTGGACAAAGTAATGAAAGGAAATGATGAACTTAGGGATTCTAACTCCTGACTTTAGAAGCAGATACTGAGCCTCAAATCTATTAAGATTGCCCTGAGAGTCTCATCTCCTGTAGAGAAAGAGCTGAAATTGTGGAAAAACAGACACACACTCTTATCATGTGAGTGGCTGACCTGCAAGAAAAGGTGCATGCACAGCCTTGTCAGGTGTCTACTCTTAAAAAAAAGTGAGGGCATTGATTGGAAAAGAATAGGACCCTGCAACTTGGAATGGGGATATGTGGGAGGACCCTGATGAAGCTGGAGACACTGAACTTGTAAACTCTAATGAATGTCTTTTGCCAGAAAAACACCTTCCCAATCCCCAGTAGTGGCAACATCCCCTCCTCAACCCATACTACCATCAGCCTTTCCACCTTTGTCTGAGGAGATATACCCTGCACTGACTGAGGCAACAGTGATGGCCTCTCCTGAGGCAGTTGCCAGTCAAGATAATGTTGATTCTCCTCAGGAACCACCCCCAACACACCTGTTTGCTTCTAGACCTATAAATGAACTAAAGTCCCAGTGGGCCTTTAGAGGTGAAGTTAAGAGCATGACCCATGAGGCGGTACAGTACACTCAAAAAGAGTTCCATGAGTTTTCTAATTTATATAAGCAGAAATCTGGAGAACAGGTATGTGGATAGATATTAAGGGTGTGGGATAATCGTGGAAGGAACATAGAGTTAAATAAGGCTGAATTTAATGATTTGGGCCCACTAAGTAGGGACTCTGCATTTAATGTTGCAGTTCGAGGAATTAAAAAAAAGTTTCTAATAGTTTATTTGCTTGGTTAGCTGAAATATGGATTAAAAGATGGCCCACTGTGAGAGAGCTGGAAATGCCTAATCTCCCTTGGTTTAACATAGAGCAAGGGATCCAAAAGTTTAGAGGGATTGGAATGGTGGACTGGATTAGTCACTTTAGACCTACTCATCCCAGCTGGGAGGGTCCAGAAGATATACCTTTGACCAATGCCTTGCAAAATAGAGTGCAGCACCTGTATCTTTGAAGAGCCTTGTAATAGCCCTTGTCTCTATGTCAGATCTAACAGTGGGAACCACAGTCACTCAACTACAGAATTTAAATACACTGGGAATAATTGGATCCCAACATGTCAGGGGCCAAGTTGCAGCACTCCACTGTCAAAGGCAAGGTGGACATAGCTACCATAATGGACAGCAGAGACAAAGTGGCAACAGCATAGTCTGACTAGTGGACTAGTGTAGAGCTCTGGCATTGGCTAATTAGTCATGGGGTTCCTAGAAGTGAAATTGATAGGAAGCCTACTGCATTCCTACTTAATATATGTAAGCATAAAATTTCCAGGTCAAATGGACAAAAAACTAATTTGAATTATAAAAACAGAGGAGGCTGTGTCCTTTGAGGAAGGACCCCACTACACCACCTACAATTTATGCTGCTAATCTTTGTCTCACCCTTCCCCAAGGAAAGCTATGCCCTTTTTACCAGGGTAACTGTCCATTGGGGAAAGGGAAATGTAAGGGTGCATTAAATCCTTTTTTCCTGTATAAGTTACCCAGTCTTGGGTATGTCTTTAACAGCAATGTGAAAATGGACTAATACAGTAAATTGGTACCAGTAGAGTGGGATGTTGTGAAAAGATATCTGAAAATGTGGAAATGACTTTGGAACTGGGTAACAAGTAGGGATTGGAACAGTTTGCAGGAATGAGAAGGAGACAGGAAAATGTGGGAAAGTTTGGAACTTCCTAAAGGCTTGTTAAATGGCTTTGCCCAAAATGCTGATAGTGATATGGACAATGAAGTCCAGGCTGAGGTGGTCTCAGATGAAAATGAGGAACTTGTTGGGAACTGGAGTAAAGGTGACTGTTGTTGTTTTATCAAAGAGACTGGCAGCATTTTGTCCCAGTCCTGGAGACTTGTGGAATTTTGAACTTGAGAGAGATGATTTAGGGTATCTGGCAGAAGAAATTTCTAAATAGCAAAGTATTCAAGAGGTCACTTGGGTGTTATTAATGGCATTTAGTTTTGTAAGCAAAGCAGAGCATAAAAGTTTGAAAAATTTGCAGCCTGACAATGTGAAAGAAAAGAAAATCCCATTTTCTGAGGAGAAATTCAAGCCAGCTGCAGAAATTTGCATTAGTAATGAGGAGCTGAATGTTCCTCACCAAGATAGTGGGGAAAATGTCTCCAGGGCATGCCAGAGGTCTTCAAAGAAGCCCTCTCATCACAGACCCAAAGGCCTAGGAGAGAAAAGTAGTTTCATGGGCCAGACCCAGGGTACTTGTGTTGTGTACAGGATAGGGATTTGGTGCTTTGCATCCCATCTGCTCTAGCCATGGCTGAAAGGGGCCGGTGAAGAGCTCGGGCCATGGCTTTAGAGGGTACAAGCCTCAAGGGTTGGTAGTTTCCATGTGGTGTTGAGTCTGCCAGGGCAAAAAGTCAAGAATTGAGGGTTGGGAACCTGACTTCAGAGGATGTATAGAAATGCCTGGATGGCCAGGCAGAAGTTTGTGGCAGGGGTGGGACTCTCATGGAGAACCTCTGTTAGGGCAGTGTGGAAGGGAAATATGGGGTCAGAGTCCCCACATGGAGTTCCTTCTGGTGCACTGCCTAATGAAGCTGTGAGAAGAGGGCCACTGTCCTCCAGACCCTAGAATTGTAGATCCACTGACAGCTTGCACAGCACAGATAGAAAATCTGCAGACACTCAACACCAGCCTGTGAAAGCAGCTGGGAGGGAGGCTGTACCCTTCAAAGCCACAGGGGTGGAGCTACCCAACACCATGGGAACCCACCTCTTGCATTAGCATGACCTGGATGTGAGACATGGAGTCAAAGGAGATAATTTTGGAGCTCTAAGATTTGACTGCCCAGCTGGATTTCAGACTTGCATGGGGCCTGTAGCCTCTTTGTTTTGGCCAATTTATTCCATTTTAAATGGTTGGATTTATTCAATGCCTATACCCCCACTGTGTCTAGGAAGTAATTAACTTGCTTTTGATTTTACAGACTCATATGCAGAAGGGACTTGCCTTGTCTTGAATGAGATTTGGGGCTGTGGGCTTTTGAGTTAATGCTGAAATCAGTTAATACTTTGTGGGACCATTGGGAAGGCATGATTGGTTTTGAAAGGTGAGGATATGAGATTTGGGAGTGGCCAGGGGTGGAATGATATGGTTTGATTGTGTCCCAACCCAAGTATCATCTTATATTCCCATGCGTTGTGGAAGGTACCTGGTGGGAGGTTATTGAATCATGGGGACAGGTCTTTCCTGTGCTGTTCTTGTGATAGTGAATAGGTCTCAGGAGATCTGATGGTTCTCCAAGCAGTAGTTTCCCTATACAAGCTCTCTCTTTCCTTGCTGCCATGCATGCAAGATGTGACTTGCTCCACCTTGCCTTCTGCCATGGTTGTGAGGCTTCTGCAGCTATGTAGAATTGTAAGTCCATTAAACCTTTTTTTCCTGTATAAATTACTCAGTCTTGGCTATGTCCTTATCAGCAATATGAAAACAGATTAGTACAGGAGGTCAGATAATTAATGGAGCTTTAGCTCAGGTCCAACTCACAGTGAGTCCAGTGGGTCCCCAGACTCATCCTCTGGTCATTTCCCTAGTGCCAGAATGCACAATTGGCATAGATATGCTTAGCAGCTGGCAGAACCACCACACTGGCTCCCTGACTGGTTGGGTAATGGCTATTATGTTGGGAAAGGCCAGATGGAAGACATTAGAGCTGGCTGTACCTCAAAAAAATAGTAAATAAAGAAAGATATCACAACCCTGGAGGGATTGCAGAGATTAGTGCCACCATCAAGAACTTGAAAGACGCAGGAGTGGTGATCCCCACTACATCCCTATTCAACTCTCCCATTTGGCCTGTGCAGAACATGGACGAACCTTGGAGAATGACAGTGGGTTATTGTAAGCTTAACTAAGTGGTAACTCCAATTGCAGCTGCTGTACCAGATGTGGTTTTATTGCTTCAGCAAATTAACACATCTCCTGGTACCTGGTATGCAGCCACTGACTTGCTTAATGCTTTTCTCTCCATTCCTGTCCATAAGGCCTACCAGAGCAATTTACTTACACCTGTAAGGCCAGTAATATACCTTTATTGTCCTACCTCATGGGTATATCAACTCTCTGGCTTTGTGTCACAATCTTATTTGGAGAGACTGATTGCTTTTTGCTTTTGCAAGATGTCCCACTGGTTCATTACATTAATGACGATGCTGATTGGATCCAGTGATTAAGAAGTGAAAACACACCGGACTTATTGGTGAGACGTTTGTGTGCCAGAGGATGGGAAATAAATTTGGCTAAATTTCTGACTCAGTAAAATTTCTAGGGGTCCAGTGGTGTGGGACCTGTCAAGATATTCCTTCTAAGGTGAAGGGTAAATTGCTTCATTTGGCCCTTCCTACAACCAAGAAAGATGCACAACACTTAGTAGGCCTATTTGGATTTAGGAGAATACACATTCCTAATTTGGGAGTGTTACTGTGGTCTATTTATTGAGTGACTCAAAAGGCTGCGAGTTTTGAGTGGGGTCCAGAGCAGAAGATGGCTCTGCAACAGGTCCAGGCTGCTGTGCAACCTGCTCTGCCACTTAGGTCATATGACCCAGAAGATCTAATAGTGAGTGAGGTGTCAGTGGCAGAGAGGAATGCTGTTTGGAGCCTTTGGAAGGCCCCCATAGGTGAATCACAGTGGAGGCCTCTAGAGTTTTGGAGCAAGGCCATGCCATCTTCTGCAGATAGCTACTCTCTTTTTGAGAGACAGCTCTTGGCCTGTTACTGGTTTTGGTGGAAACTGAACATTTGATTATGGGTCATCAAGTCACCATGTGACCTGAACTGCCTATCATGAACTGGGTGCTTTCTGAACCATCCAGCCATAAAATGTGTCATGCACAGCAGCATTCCATTATCAAACAGAAGTGGTATATATGTGATCAGGCTTGAGTAGGTCCTGAAGGCACAAGTAAGTTACATGAAGAAGTGGCTCAAATGCCCAAGGTCTCCACTCCTGCAACCCTGCCTTCTCTCCCCCGGGATAAATTGACGGCCTCATGGGGAATTCCCTATGAGGAATTAACAGAGGAAGAGAAGACTAGGGCCGGGTTCACAGATGGTTATGCACGATATGCGGGTACCACCCAAAAGTGGACAGCTGCAGCACTACAACCCCTTTCTAGGACATCCCTAAAGGACAGTGGTCAAGGAAAATCTTCCCAGTGGGCAGAACTTTGAGCAGTGCACCTGATTGTGCACTTTTCATGGAAGGGAAATGGTTAGATGTGTGATTGTATAAAGATTCATGGGCTGTAGCCAATGGTTTGGCTGGATAGTAAGGGACTTGGAAGAATCATGATTGAAAAATTAGGGACAAAGAATTTTGGGGAAGAGGATGTGGATGGACCTCTCTGAGTGGTCAAAAACTATGAAGATAATTGTGTCCCATGTGACGGCTCACCAATGGGCGACCTCAGCAGAGGAGGATTTTAAAAATCGAGTTAATAGGATGACCCATTCTCTGGACACTACTCAGCCTCTTTCCAGCCCCTTCTGTCATAGCCCAATGGGTCCATGAACAAAATGGCCATGGTGGCAGGGATGGAGGTTATGCATGGGCTCAGCAACATGGACTTCCACTCACCAAAGTGTACCTGGCTACTGCCACTGCTGAGTGCCCAATTTGCCAGCAGCAGAGACCAACACTGAGCGCTCAATTATAGCATCATTTCTCAGGGTGATCAGCCAGCTGCCGGGTGGCTGGTTGATTATATTGTATCTCTTCCATCATGGAAATGGCAGAGGCTTGTCCTCACTGGAATAGACACTTACTCCAGTTATGGGTTTGCCTGTCCTGCACGCAATGCTTCTGTCAATATTACCATCCATAGACTTATGGAATGACTTATCCTCTGTCATGGTATTCCAAACAGCATTGCCTCTGATCAAGGCACTGACTTTATGGCTAAAGAAGTGCAGCAGTGGGCTCATGTTCATGGAATTCACTGATTTTTCCATGTTCCCCATCATCCTGAAGCAGCTGGGTTGATAGAATGGTGGAATGGCCTTTTGAAGTCACAATTACAATGCCATCTTGGTGACAATACTTTGCAGGGCTGGGGCAAAGTTCTCCAGAAGGCTGTGTATGCTCAGAATCAGCATCCGATATATAGTACTGTTTGTCCTACAGCCAGGATTCAAGGATCCAAGAATCAAGGGGTGAAAGTGGAAGTGGCACCACTCACTATCACCCCTAGTGATCCACTAGCAAAATTTTTGCTTCCTGGTCTCACAACATTACATTCTGCTGACCTGGAGGTCTTAGTTCCAGAGGGGGGAATGCTGCCACCAGGAGACACAACAATTATTCCATTAAACAGGAAGTTAAGATTGCCACCTGGACACTTTGGGCCCTTGTTACCTTTAAGTCAATAGGCTAAAAAGGGAGTTACAGCTTTGGCTGTGGTGATTGACCCGGACTATCAAGATGAAATCAGTCTACCACTCCACAACGGAGATAAGGAAGAATATGCACGGAGTACAGGAGATCCATTAGAACATCTCTTAGTATTACCATGCCCTGTGATTGAGGTCAATGGGAAACTACAACAGCACATTCTAGGCAGGACTACAAATGGTCTAGACCTTTCAGGAATGAAGGTTTGGATCACTCCACCAGGAAAAAAACCATGACCTGCTGAGGTGCTTGTGAAGGCGAAGGGAATACAGAATGGGTAGTAAAAGAAGGTAGTCATCAATACCAACTATGACCACATGACCTGTTGCAGAAACAAAGACTGTAATTGTCATGAGTATTTCCTCCTACTTTTGTTAAATACATGTTTGTGCATGTATACACTTGTATGAAGAAAATATCTTCATTTTATTTCCTTTTTCCTTTATCATGTGACACAATATTTGTTGATTTTATATCAGCATTTAAGTATTGTTAACTTTTTGTAACAGTATTTGGGCTGGGGACCAGGGCATTTCTGGTTGTACGAAGGATAGTTGTATTATGTTAGGTATAATTATGAACTTATTTTTGTCTTTATTTGAAGATTATGTATGATGTCAGGAGACGTGAATGGGTTCAAGTTGACAAGGGGTGGACTTGTGATGGTTAATACTGTCAACTTGATTGCATTGAAGGATGCAAAGTATTGATCCTGAGTGTGTCTGTGAGGGTGTTGCCAAAGGAAATTAACACTTGAGTCAGTGGGCTGGGAAAAGCAGACCCACTCTTAATCTGGATGGATACCATCTAATCAGCTGCCAACATGGCTAGATATAAAGCAGGCAGAAAAATGTGAAAAGGACTAGACTGGTCTAGTCTCACAGCCTACATCTTTCTCTGGTGCTGAATGCTTCCTGCCCTTGAATATCAGACTCCAAGTTCTTCAGTTTTGGAACTCAGACTGGCTCTCCTTGCTCTCAGTTTGTGGATAGCCTATCATGTGAGTTAATACTTAATAAACTCATACACACACACACACACACACACACACACACACATATATATATATATACACACACCCTATTGGTTTTGTCCCTGTAGAGAACCCTGACTAATAAAGTAACAATCAATGTTATGTTATGTTTGTTATGTTATGTAATGTTATGGGAAAAAATATTTGGCAAACCTGTCTCCTAAGGTAACATGAGAGGCAGACCATGTACACAATGAACTCTTAGCTTTAGCCGATGAAGTTGGAAGACAGGCTACTAATGTGTATGTCGGTCATTGACTGCATTTGATCAGTTGTTGGAGGAAGCTATGAGATTAACAAAGGACTTGCTAGGGTTGCAAGAAAGAGTCAACAGCACCAGAAACTGCAGAAACTTAAGGCCATGAAA
Organism: Macaca fascicularis; assembly: GCF_037993035.2. Lineage (NCBI taxonomy): Eukaryota > Metazoa > Chordata > Mammalia > Primates > Cercopithecidae > Macaca > Macaca fascicularis. Next base: position 88,739,017 of record NC_088385.1, on the reverse strand, counting down.
TCTTGGCAGAGACAACTAATTTTATACCCAAAAGAGTGTAGATAACAATGTAAAACACTTTGAACAACAAAAGCAACAAAAGCTAATTAAAATTCTGTCTTATCAGTTTTATCTCTACACATCTATTAGAATGGCTAAAATCCAAAACACTCACAATACCAAATGCTGGTGAGGATGTGAAGCAATAAGATTTTTTTTTTTTTTTTTTTGAGATGGAGTTTCACTCTTGTTGCCCAGGCCGGAGTGCAATGGCACGATCTCAGCTAACTATAACCTCTGCCTCCCAGGTTCAAGGGTTATTCTCCCTCAGCGTCCTGAGTAGCTGGGATTACAGGCACTTGACACCATGCATGTCTAATTTTGTATTTTGAGTAGATATGGGGTTTCTCCATGTTGGTCAGGCTGGTCTTGAACTCCTGACCTCAGGTCGATCCGCCCGCCTCGCCTCCCAAAGTGCTGGGATTACAGGCATGAGCCACCGCGCCTGGCCAGCAATAGGATCTTATTCACTACTGTTAGGAATGCAAAATGTACATCCACTTTGGGATACAATTTGGCAGTTTCTTAGAAACCTAAATTTAGCCTTAATGTATAATTCAGCAATTCCACTTCTATGTATTTACCCAAATGATTTCAAAATTTATGTCCACACAAAAACCTGCACATGAATGTTTATAGCAATTTTCTATGTAATTGACAGAAATTGGAAGTAATGAAGATGTTTTTCACTAGATGACTGGATAAACAAACTGTGGTACATTCATACTATGAAATATTACGCAGTGATAAAAAGAAATAAATTATCAAGCCATGAAGAGATGAAGACACCTTAAGTATATTTTGTCACGTGAAAGAAGCCAATCTAAAAATGCTGCAAAATGTATATTTCAATTATATGACACTCTAGAAAAGGCAAAACTATGGAGACAGTAAAAAGATCAGTAGTTGTTGGGGATTCAGTGAACAGACACTCACACAAACAAACACACACACACACCCCTGACAGCATTTTAATCATTAAGATTTTGAACATGTGTGAACAATAATTTCAGTTTTGACTGGAATTTTCTCTTGCTATTTGAGTAGCCTTGAAGAGGAAGAGGCTTTGTACTTGGCTTTCTGCTTATTCTCAGGAAGTCCAAGGAAGTACCACTTAAAATGAGAATGAGAATCTAAGACTGTTGTACAAATAATTTGCATAATTATGATTGCTAGTTTCATGTACATTTTGGGAATCTTGAGGTACATATTTCCCTTCTTATTACTGTATTGTTTTTTAAAATGAATATTTACTCCTTGGAGTTTTTGTGTATGTGAGTATATGTATATGTATGTGTGTGTGTGGAGGGGTAGTAATGTATTTATGTCTATTTGATCCAGAGTGCACCATGGTAAAAATTATGAAAAGTCTGTGCCAAGCAATTCACACTGAAGAGAGACCTGAAAGAAAACTGGACTTTGATTGCTTAAGGACGAGTACATATTGTAGTATGGTTGGAAGAAACCATACTTTGAAGTCAGGCAGACTGAGGTCTAATTTAGGTTTTGCTACCATGAGTCTCTAAAGTTTTGTTAACTTTAAGTCTTGATTTACTAATCTACAATGTAGGATTAGTAATTTATAGCTCATAGTGTTACTTTGATAATTAAAAGATGATATACACAAAAGGCTTGGCTCATAGTAGAAGCTCAGAAGTAGGAACCATTGAAAGTGCTTGAAAAAACAGTGAAGCAAGTGAGAAAGTAGATCTAGAGAAACACACGCTTGGTTAGGGGACCATAAAAACCTTGGTCCGCTGGTTGCGGTGGCTCACACTGGTAATCCCAACACTTTGGGAGGCCGAGACGGGCGGATCACAAGGTCAGGAGATCGAGACTATCCTGGCTAACACGGTGAAACCCCGTCTCTACTAAACATACAAAAAATTAGCCGGGCGTGGTGGCAGGGCTCCTGTAGTCCCAATTACTTGGGAGACTGAGGCAGGAGAATGGCATGAACCCTGGGGCTGGAGCTTGCAGTGAGCGGAGATCGTGGCACTGCAATCCAGCCTGGGGCGACAGAGCAAGACTCTGTCTGAAAAAAGAGAAAAAAAATCTTGGTCCAAGCTCCATATAAATTCTTAGATATAAATGAATAACATTTTCTTATGTTTAGTCTTCATGAATAAATATTTACTAAGCAATTTTGCATTCCATACTACTCTAAGGTATATGTATTCAAAAGCATCTAATTATTTTCTTTGTGATGTTTAGAAGAAGGTTGAGAGAGTGATTATTCATAAATCTAACAGATAGATGATACATAACAAACAGTAACAAAAAAGGGAGTACACATTGACAAGTGAGACCAGATTGCTATGATCCAGGAATGTTGGCAAAATCCAGGTTGAAGATGAAAGATTTGATCTCCATTCTAAAAGAGGAAAATGGCTTAGATATGGGAATGTAGAATCAGAACACAGTAGAGGAGTAGGTGACTGATATTTGTCGAGTGATGCAATGTTTCAGGCACTATCAGCAAGTATCAACATATTTAGATAGGGTCTGATATAATGTTTGCAAGCAAACAGATGGATAGATGGATTATATTGCTTTATCAACAATAAAATCTGGTTATTTTCATTTAAATAAATTTACACTTGTTTAGATGACTAATACTTCTTTTTGTTCTGGATATCATATGTCCTATAACATTACAATACAATTTTATCATTATATGCTGTATAATATTGAGGAATGCCGGTTTGTATGGGGATCATTGATAATGAGCAATTTCTGTTTTGTCTGTCAAACATTTACTGGAATATTACCAAAGTCAGTATAAGTAATTATTATAACTTATTCTTACGGTGCTTGAACACATTATATGTGGCTTTCATTTCTGTATTCTTTAATGAGACATCTTCAAAAGGCGAGTACATATAGATTGAGAAAAGTTTTTGATTTTCTACGTCACGAGTTTTTTTTTTTTTTCAATTTTGTATACATAGTTGCTTAATACTACCTATCAATGGTGCTATAAAAATACTGTTGGAGTCTCTTTTTTCATCCTCTTGAAGGAAGTTTTCTGTAACTGTCAAATTAATTTTCTATAAGATGCATGTGACATACTGTCTTTCACATGAGGCTTATATAAAATTTATTTAGATCATCAATGGTTTTTCTCTAATTGGCTTAGCCTATTATTTTTACATGAGGTTATTATTTGGTTGTTTAAGTTTGTAGTTAAAAGCTGTATCTGTTTATTATTAGATTTTCCTAGCAGTTGGCCAACTGTCTCATGTCATATATATTAACATTTTAAATTAGTCACAATATTCACTGTTCGTTAGTGTCTTATGTAAAAAAAAAAATAGAAAATACATCTACTGCATATATTTATAATATAGGCACATGTAAATAAGAAAATGAGTAACTCATAATTACATGACAGGGATAACTACCATTAACCTTTACATGCATTTTGAGAGTTAGATAGAAAATAGATAGATGAAAAAATTATACTAAGAAGTTTAATTTTCTTGGTGAAGTCACATTCAGACACACTTACTGGTGTAGGCATTAAATGGTTAGCCTTGCAACAGGGTTTATCATCTAAATAGGATCATCCCCCAAAATTGCAGTCAAGAAAGCAGTAGACACACAGCTTTAAGACAAAAATGATCAAAACCGAATCTAATCTTATGTCCCCAAGAGGAGATGGATATGTGAATATTCCAGTTGTAGTGGCAGATACATAAATTTCTAAATCCTATAATATTCAAATTCTCAGATAATACAGTTAGTAATCTGGGTTTTAATGGTATTAATATATGATTTTTGAATCTCCAATGTTGGTAGGAATGAATGGCCTATCCAATAATATTTAGACTATTATTCAATAATTTCTTTCTAAAAATATGCTCCTACAAATGTGGAGATGTGCAGATACTGCCACATAGATGTAAGACAGAAAGAGAACATGTAATACAGAAAGAGAAGAAGCCATGGAGGGTGGATAGCTATGAGCCTCCTCTTCTGCTCTAAGCAGAGCCAGTTCACTTTTTTCTGCCTTTCATGTGTATTACTGTATTACATTGTTTTGAAGAATGGGCTTTTTTTTGCCAGCAACAAATATTTGAAAATTTTTGCATATATGGTTCCAGCAGCTCTTACCAGTTCCTAAGTTGTCAAGATTTATTTTTGTTGCTGTCGTTCCACTTCTTTTACAGAAATTTTGTGGTAAATGTCAATTCAATCTCTTTTCCAGTAAATATACTTCTGAACTCAAATTGGTATATTTTTAACATGGTATATGGATGAGATAATGAGTCATGGAAAATGAAAACATGTATATACTCTTCCCTTCTACTATTTGGGGGAAACTCACAACACCATAAATTAGTGATAATAACATATTCATCTAGGGCTTCAAGGCATTCAGATAGTATTTCAGGCATGGGAAAAGGGTGATCCTTTTCCTCCTTATGGGGAAAGTTCACAGTCGACACTCCTATAACAAAAAACAGGTCAATAAGAGAAAAGCATGATGCATTTACTAATGTTACATGTACATGTGTGCATGGGAGTCATACAAAAAATGAACTCAAAGAGGGGCCAAATAGTTGAGACTTAAATGTCCTGTTCATAAGGGAATAGGAAGTGGTTGGTGTAGGAGGGAATTAATTTCAGGAAAAAGGAATAGACCCAATGCTCAGACAATGGTTCATTGGAAAAAAGTTGGTCTTATTATGCAGATAAAAATGTTTAGATTATCTCTTGGAGCTGCCTTCAGATTAGATGGAAAGTCTGTCTGGGCATGATGATGACTCCCAGTGTCTTCTCTTCTCAGAGGATGAATGTTTTCTGTGTATTTGATGAGGTCCCAAGGGAGGAAATCGTCAGACAAGTGCATTTATTTTGGAAAGAAGCTTTCTTGGCCAGATAACAAAATCCAGAGAGTCCCTGTCTCTGCTTGGAGAAGGGCAACAAACTAGGTTAGAGGGACCTTGATTTTGAGGCAGCTTCTAAGGCCTCTCAGAACACTAACATGCCAGTCTTTGAGGCATTGCTTTCTGAGCCCCATCTCTCTCTCTCTGTGTGTGTGTGTGTGTGTGTGTGTGTGTGTGTGTGTGTGTATGTGTGTGTATAGTTTGTAGTTAAAAGCTGTATCTGTTTATTAGATTTTCCGAGCAGTTGGCCAACTGCTTTTATATATATACATATACACACACACACACACACACACACATATACACACGCATACATATACACATATATATACTTATATATAAATATATATATACACACACATATATACTTATATATACTTACATATAAGTATATATACACACTATATATACTTATATATAAGTATATGCTTATATATCTCATATGCTTATATATACATATAAATATATATGTGTGTATAAATATGTGTATATAAATATAAATGTGTATATATGTGCTTATATAAATACATATATACACACACACACGGTTCTCATAATTTTTATCTGTGATTTTCCCTTTTTTTATCTGAAAGGATTTCAAATTTGTTCTGAATTATCTTTTTTCAATAATAATTCCTTTCTGTTTATGTAATTTAAACCTAAACACTTCTATTCTATTTTAACTACTTCCATCTTCTGGTCTGACATATTGAGAACTTAGATGTCATCGCTCCCATCTTCACAACTGGAAAAACACTAAAACCATTACATTTATTAGATCCATTAGAGAACAAAGGTCACAGGGCAGACCACTGCCCCCATGACTGGAGAGACACACAAGAATAGAAAATCCCAGTTTACTGAGATTAAAAGCTACTGCTTGAGCCAGCAACCAGTAGGAAAACTTAAAGGATATTGAAGATATGCTGGATACAACACGGATCAGCTTGAGAGACAAAAACTCCTTAAAAAGGGCTCACACTTTCATGAGTTTTACCCCCAGGAGTTCCACCAAGTTCTCTTAAGATGAACAGAACAATCTCCTCATGCTTCTGGCAGGGAGAGGAGAAAAGTAATCATTTTTAAATATTCCCAGAGCACTCTGTTCTTAACAAAGGCTTGCATTCAAGGGAAACTATTTTACCAGAGCCTAACCTATTTGGCACATAATGGAGCATAACTGACGTGGGAGAAGGGAAATATCCAACTTCAGCCCTGTCTAGTCTTCCCGTCTCACCTAAAACGGCTGAAGATAGCTGAGAAGCACTTAGGAAGGTCACGTCCCTGGTATGGAAGCTCACTGAAAGACTGAGACTAATCATGGGATTATAAAATGCTTCCCCTTTTTCCACACTTTACCACCAAATTAATCAGGCTTCTGCATGATAACAGGGGATTACAATGGAAAGAACTGCCAGCCTCAAATGCTATTTAAGAAAAAGCCCTTAAGAAACCCAAGGAAGCAGAGAAGATAAATGCAGGGACTCTAGAGGAAACTCTGGCCTCTGACTCCAAAGTTATAGCAGAAAGTTTAACTCTTACCCAGATCAACATAAAACCTCACACTAAGGCCAATTTATCTGAGTGTCTTTTCCACTAATATCATGTTTAGTTTTCAAGAACAAAAATTAACAGGAATGCTAAAAAGCAAAAACAATCTGAAGAAGCAAAGCATGCATCATAACCAGACTCAAGTATGGCAGAGGCTTTGGAATTACTAAACCAGGAATTTAAAATAACTATTATTAGTAGAAAAATGTACAAATGATGAGGAATATAAGCAGCGAGATGGAAACAAAAATGAATATCTTTGAAGGGCTTTTCAGTAGACTGAACTCAACTAAGAAAATAACGGGTGAGCTTGAATATAAGTCTATAGAAACTTCCCAAACTGCAAATCAAGAAGAAAATTAGATTAAAATTTGAAATAGAATATCTAAGAATTGTGGGATAATTACAAAAAGAATGTTACATATGCATAATGGAGAAACTAGAAAGAGAAGAAAGAAATGGAAGTAATATTTGAACCAATAATGACTGAGAATTTTAATCAATAGCACACACCAAATCACAGATCAAGAAAGATCAGAGAATGCCAAGCAAAAAAGATACCTATCAATCTATAGGTAGGCATATTCCATTCAAATTGCAGAAAATCAAAGACAAAAATATAATCTTGAAGGAACCCACAGGAGAGGATAAAACACCTTGTCTATAAAGACTAAGAATAAGAATTAAATTGGACTTTTCCTCAAAAGACATACAAGCAAAAGGAATATGAATGACCACCAATATAGACTTATATATTCAGCAAAATTATCCTTCAAAAGTGAAGGAGAAATAACGACTTTCTCAAACAAACCAAAAACTGAAGATAGTTGTCACCTACCATGCAAGATATATTAAAATATATTTTTCAGAGAAAAAACAATATAGGTGAGAAATTCAGAGCTACATAAAGAAGGAAGAGCATTAGGGAAGTAATAAATGAAGGTTAAAAATACATTTTTAAATTCATCTAATGGATAATAACTTGTTCACAGTAATAATAGCGACAACATATAGTGTGGTTATAGCTATGAATAAGTGAAATGAATGAAAGCAAGGTAGTAAGGAATAGGAAGGAAAATAGATGATTCTTTGTTACAGGTTACCTGAGCCACTCCTAATGCAGTATGGTGCTATTTATCTCCCATATGAATGTTCATCAACCAAAAGCAAAGCTGGAGACATATACTTCCTGACTGCAAATTATATTATTACAAAGCTATAGTAATCAAAACAGTATAATACTGGCCTAAAAATAGACACATACAACAATGGAACAGAATAGAAAGTTCAGAAGTAAATTTGCATACATACAGTCAGTCAACCAGTCTTTGACAAAAGAGTCAAAAATACACAATGGGGAAAAAAATAGCTTTTTCAAGAAATGTGTTAGAGAAACTGGATATCCAAATGCAACAAAAAAAAAAAAAAAAAAGAAAAGAAAAGAAAAGAAAAGAAATTTGATCGTTATCTTACACCATACTACAAAATCAACTTAAATTAATTATATATTTAAATATAAGACCCCAAGTAGTTAAAACTCCTAGAAGAAAACAAAAGGAAAAAACTCTATGACACTCATCTTGGCAATGATTTTTTGGATATGACAACAAAAGCACAGGCAACAAAAGCAAAAGTAAACAAGTGAACTAAATCAAACTGAAAAGTTTCTTTTCAGCAAAGGAAAAAAATCTACAAAATCAATAGGCAACTATGGAATGGGAGAAAATATTTACAAAGCATATATCCATTAAGTGGTTAGCAGTCAAACCATATAATCAACTCATACAACTCAACAGCAAACAATAAAACAAACACAAATATAATAATCCAGTTTTAAAATGGGCAGAAAATCTGAGCAGGCATTTTTTTTCAAAGAAAAGATACAGATGGTCAACAGGCATATGAAAAGGTGCTCAACATCACTAATCAAGAAAATGCAATGCAAAACCATGAGATATTAACATACACTTGTTAGGATGGCTATTATAAAAAAGATGACAGATAAGGGTTGGTGAGGTTGTGGAGAAAAGGAAACCCTTGTGCATTTTCGATGGGAATGTAAATTAGTACAACCATTGTGATTAACAGTATGAAGTTTCTGCCAAAAAAAAAACCAACAACAACAACAACCACACAACAAAACAATAGAACTACCTATGATCCTGCAATCCCACTTTTGGGTATATAGCCAAAAGAAATTAAATAAGTATGTGAAAGAGATAATTGCATTACCATGTTCATTGTGACATTGTTCATAAAAGTCAAGATACGGAATCAACCCAAGTGTTCTTTGACAGATAAATGGATAAAAAATGTGATACAGGTATACACAGACACACACATATATATATACACAATATTATTGTGAAATATTATTTAGTCTTGAAAAAGAAGGAAATCCTATAATTTATAGCAACATGGATGAACCTGGGAGACCTTATGCTAATGAAATAAGCCAGTTACAGAGGAAAAAATAACGGACTGTTTCACTTCTATGTGGAATTTTTAAAAATCAAACTCATCAATGGAGACCATCCTGGCTAACACGGTGAAACCCTGTTTCTACTAAAAATACAAAAAATTAGCCAGGTGTGGTGGCATGTGCCTGTAGTCCCAGGTATTTGGGAGGCTGAGGCAGGAGAATCACTTGAACCCAGGAGGCGGAGGTTGCCGTGAGCCCAGATCACACGCTTGCACTCCAGCCTGGGTGACAGAGGGAGACTCTGTCTCAAAAAAGAAAACAACAAAAAAAAACTCACAGAAGCAGAGAGTAGAAAGGTGGTTACCAGGAGTCAGGGATGGGAAAAAATGGGATGATGTCAGTCAAAGAGTACAAACTTGTAATTATAAATTGAATAAGTTCTATAGAACTAATGTACAGCATGTTCACTATAGCTGATTATAATGTGTTACACATTTGAAGTTTGCTAAGAGAGATCTTAAATATCTTCATCAAACCCACACAGGTAACCAAGTGAAGTGATGGATATATTAATTAGCTTGATTGTAGCAATTATATTACAATGTATAGATATATTAAAAATACCTTGTTAGATGCACAATTTTTGCTTGTCAATTATATCTCAATAAAGCTGAAAAATCAAAACCAAATGAAAACAAGACATGACAAGACTGCAATATCCACTCCTCTTTGAGTTTCCAGCCGGCTGGCCTTCCCTAGAAATTTTAGACTTGCCAGTCCCCACAATTGCAAGAGTCAATTTCTTAAGATAGATCTCTCAATATGTATGTATGCACATGTCCTGTTAGTTCTATATCTCTGGGTAATTCTGACTGATACAGCAAATTTTAAAAATTGTGTCTGTATATATGTGTTTATTTATTTAGTTTTGAGATAGAGTCTCCCTTTGTTACCCAAGCTGGAGTGCAGTGGCACAATCTTGGCTCACTGCAACCTCTGTCTCCTGGACTCAAGTGATGCCCCCACCTCACCCTCCCCAATAGATAGACACCCACCACCTTGCCTGGCTAATTTTTATATGTTTTTGTAGAGAAAAGGTTTAACCATGTTGCTCAGGCTGGTATTAAACTCCTGAGCTCAAGAAATCCTCCTGCCTTGGCCTCCCAAAGTGCTGGGATTTAAAAGTTATTTAGGTATAAGTTAAATTAGCTGTAACATGAGACGAATAAATGACACCTAAATCATAGTATTATTATGAGTATAAAATCAGAGTGCAATCAAATCACTTAGAAAAATATCAGACAAATCATAAGCACTTTATAAATATTAGCCTCCACTCTTTTTACAGTATTCTGATTTCTAAAGCTGAAAAAAAAATCCTGGTATAAGTTTATTATTTTTATCTCTGTCTATATCTCAATCTATTTTAATGTGTAATAATTTCACTGAGCTTTTCCTATAGCATGACTCATGATATGATTAAATTTTCCAAATATTGAGGGACTGATTCTTTTTGACAGCGTGTTCATTGATTATCTCAACTCCTCAGGTAGACTGAACTCATATTTTAAGTCTCGAAACTATTGAGCTACTATAAATGATTGTCTAGATAATGTTCACAGAAAATCTATGATCAAAGAAAAAAAATGATAACGGGCTCGATCTTACCCCAACAAGCCTTTGGTCATTTTAGTCAAAAGTTTGGCTTATTGTTCAAAAGTATTTACTGAACATCTACTGTGTGTCAGGAGTTGTTTTACCAGCTGATTAAATAGCAGTAAGCCAAGCAAATAAAGTTCCATTTTCATAGAGGCTGCATTCTATACGGGGACTTTGTAAGGACTTATGCTTTCCTCAGAAGGAATTCAAGAGCTATTGGAGGTTCTGAACACAGGAGAACTGTGTGTGGAAGCATAAATGGCAGTGTGTCCTGCTTCCATAATGAATAAGTTTGCCCGTCTAAACTTTACTTATGACATCATGTCTTCCTGTAATAAGTAAAATAAACTCTTTGCACTCTAGATAAAGCAACAAACAAAAATTGGGTCACCCTTTCTGGTTCTAATCCTCCAAATAAATAGAATTTTTTTTTTTTTTTTTGCATAAGTTACAAACTCCTTAGCAGAAAACAACTTTATCCCTGACTTGCATTGCTAATGTCTGAATATATGTAATGTCTGAAATATATTTGTTATCTAATCCCCACATGCTTGAAAACTGTTTTACTACCTTGAACAGATTAATTAATATAAATATGGTAAACGTACTCATCCTGCATTTTTCATTTAATCCTTTTTTGTTTATTTTTTTATTTGACTAAAATTGCATGATGAGGAGAAAGAAAAATTGATGGAACAATGTCCTTGAGTAAGTGGTAGAGCTTTACGATGTGTGCTGGTGCATAGAAACAACGAGCTTCCTGGGAAAAAGCCCTGATTAGTAGCATTTGCAAATATTTGTGGTATAAACACTCCCTTCCAAATTTGTGGTGTTTTGTTTAACAATGAGCACAATCAGGAAAGGTAAATGAATGTATCTATGTAAAAGTTCTTATTTATCTAGAATGAATTCTTTCCCAGCATTTTTTAGGAACGTGTAAACGTCTGTCATCAACGTTACTGGTACAATACTCACCTCTGCTAAGATGAAGCAGTATGCATGCTCTCATCTTCTTTTTTTAAGTTCCAATAACCTTCTTCTCCATTCAAGTAGGAATAATATAATATAATATAATAATAAAGCTATTATATTCATAATAAAGACTCTAAGCGAATTGAATGAAACAGCATCATTAAATTCAGAGTCATTTCCACTCCAGCAAATCAGAATGTAAATTGATTGAAACAAAGCATCACAAGCTAATTTGGGGATTCTTGACATATCGGTCATTTCTAATGCGGTGCAAAATTTATTCAATCATCTTCCCTCAGTATAAAATGAACATCATGTTTTATGTTTTGTACAACAATAGTGCAATTATAATAAATTTAGATGCTGATTGAAACAATTTCTGATTCCTATTTTTATGAATAGAAATTTTAACTCTTGGTGGTAACCAACTCTAATGCTTTATTTTATTTATTTATATTCATTTATTGAACATATTATACTCCAGATGCTGTATGTGTCTTTGAGATAAAATGGTACACCACATGGATATAGTCTCAGCCTTAGAATACACTGGGGATTACAGTCTTGCTATTTCATAATAGGTTTTAAAAGAACACACAAAACGTATTATTCGTGTGTGTTTTAGGGAGATAAATAAAGAGAATGTTGAGTCATGTTACAGATTGACCTTCCCAAGAGGGACATTCTGAGGAAGGATTTTCATGTAAAGTTTATTAAAGAGTATTTTGGTCCTATTGTGGGGAGGAGGTAGGGGGAAGGAATAGCATTAGGAGATATACCTAATGTAAATGATGAGTTAATGGGTGCAGCACACCAACATGGCACATGTATACATATGTAACAAACCTGCACGTTGTTCACATGTACCCTAGAACTTAAAGTGTTAAAAAAAAAAAAAAAAAGATTATTTTCTTGCCTGAGGAAGAAGACAAGAAAGTAAGATTGCTCAGAGTAAGATTTGCGGTCTCAACAAAGGCTTCTGTCAACCAGGAGAAATTTTAAAGTTGATATGACCCTTCAGGGTTTTCCTAAGTTGAAGCAAGGGAGTGAGGTTTTAATGGACCTGCACAGATCAGTTTTTAAGTGCTTGGTGGTCTGGGAAGGGACCATGACCGTGGGTGAGGAGACTCTCTTCAGCCTAGGCGATTCTCAAAGCAGGCTATGTGATGATCAGTTTTATGTATTACCTTGTCTGTGTTATAGTCTTGTTATGCAAACACTAACAAAGGTGGGGTTGTGAGGGTGATTTCAGTTGTCTTTACGTAAGAAAGATTAACCTGGATAGTCTTGTCGAGCCTGATTCAATAAATTGAAAGACTTTTAGAACAAAACTGAGGCTTCCCTGAGAAAAAAGACATTCCACCTGTGAATGGCAGCTTCAGCTTATGCCCAGAAGATCTGACCTGCCTTTCCTGATGGACTGTCCCACAGATTTTACACTTGCCTTGACAGCCCTCACAATTGTATAAACTATTTTTTTGCAATAAATGTGTATGTGTGTGTGTGTATATATGTACATATATATGTATATATGTGTGTATATGTATATATACATGTATATACACACACACACACACACACACATATGTACTGCTGGTTGTTTCTCTGATTGAATACTGACTGATATAGGCTGACAACTGAGAATTATCTGCTAACAAAACATATATACACACACACTACTGGTTCTATTTCTTCGTTTGAATCCTGACTGATATAGGCTGACAAGTGAGAATTATCTACTAACAAAATGCCCAGTAGCCAGCTTATTAATCCTTCAGCCCAGAAGGGGTATCTGAGTTAGATATCACAGGGTTACCTACATGGTAGTTAAATTATTTCTTGTTTTCTATCTTTTGCATTCAAATTCATACTTTCTGTCACTTGCCAAAAATGAGAAATATGGGGGAAGACTAAGAATAGCTATTATGCAATTATACTAGATAAGAGTTTCATATCAAGGTTGCAGAAACCCAATTCAAGCCGACTTCAACTCACATAAATTGAAAATCTGGTGATTCAGGTATAGTGAACCTAGGGGCTCAAATAAAATGGTTCTTTAAATTCCCATCCTTTATGTTTCTCCTCTGCATCTATCTGTGTTAACAATATTCTCACAATTTGCTAGATCCTCCACTGTTCAGGGCTTCATCAGCCTCTCACTAGTAAGTTCAATGCAAACATACAAAGAAAACCAAACTGTGCATCAATCATGCTGATGGTAGAATTAAGTTTTATTTTTCATGCTTAGGTGACAAGACTTAACTCTGAACCAGTCACTATGAACAAGGAAGACAAAGTATACTGATTGGCTAACAAAACCTGAGTCATTTGCCTAACACTGAAGATGGAGGTTTTAAATTTAAAGAAAGGGCAGCACCTGGAGCCCTGGTGGGTAGGTGATTGTTAGACAACTGCCTACACCCAGAAGCAATCTCTGTAAACTAGAACAACATCCTCTCCTCTCCAACATAAAAAGATGACAGGAAAGTGTGTCTGTCTCAGCCTGAACTCTAGAAGAAAAAAATAGGTCCTTCATTCATAATAAATACTGTTCAAATTTAGCTAACTCAAATCATCCTGGGTGAAGCCAAGAAATTAATATTAAGAGTGGTCTCAGGGCACCCAGAAAAAGCAAAACCAAAATGTATCTGTGAGGAATTCAAGGTTGCTCAGGATTTCAAATATGAAGCCCAAATGAAGCAAACTCACTCTTAAAAATTACAAAACTCAACAAGCAACAACTACATATGAGTGAGAGTCACTCAATACAACAAATAACAGAATTACACATGGGAAGTTCAAATAATAGAATTATCAGATGTTTATTATTAAATAAATATGTGTAATTTAACTATTATACATATTATGATAACTTATTTTTTAACTTCTCTTTTAATTTGATTACACATAATATATGTAAGTATATATGGCATATATAATATATAAGAATATATTATAATTTATACACATGTATTATATATGCATAATATATGGAGAGTTTTACCTCTAAAGAAATCATTGAATAATAATCTTGTAATTATGTTCTCAAAGTAAATTATCGGGTGTTTATTATTAAATAAATATGTGTAAAATAAAGACAAAATTTAAAGCAAAACATTAAGTTCGGACCTAGTGGTTCACGCCTCTTATCTTAGTACTTTGGGAGGCTGAGGTGGGAGGATCACCTGAGCCTAGGATTTCAAGACTAGCTTAGGCAACTTGGTGAAACCCCATCTTTACAAAAAATACAAAAGTTAGCTGTGCATGGTGACATGCACCTATGATCCCAGCTACATGGCAGGCTGAAGTGGGAGGATTGCTAGAGCTTTGGGAGGTCGAGGCTGCAGTGAATAGAGATTGCACCACTGCACTCCAGCCTGGGCAACAGAGTGAGACTCTGTCCCAAAAGAAAAGAAAAGAAAAAAAAAGAAAGAAATGACAATGTTTCATAAAAAAATAGATGTAATTTTAAAAGAACAAAATAAAACTTGTAGAATTGAAGCATAATGTAATTGAAATTCAAAGCTCAGTAGATGGATTGAACCATTTAGTCACAACACAAGATAGAATTAGTTAATTGAAAAATAAATTGGAGGAAATTACCTAAAATACAGAAGTGAAAATTAGAGAATTTCTGAGAAATTAATATAAATAGAGGTTTCAATGTATATTGAATAGAAATTACATGAATAGAAACTAAGAGGAATGAGAAGCAGTAAGATTTGGAGGGATAATTTCCTAGTATGTATGAAAGACATAAATCCTCATATTCGGAAGCAAAATTGGTTCCTGAGGAGGAAAACCAAAACATCAAAGTCATATCTAGACCCATTGTAGTAAAAATTGAGAGCATCAAAAACAAAGACAGCTTAAACTCGGAGGGAAATCAGATCAGTTACAAATGAAAGATAGCTTTTAGACAGTAAACTCTTCTTCTTAAAATCAAAATTCAAAAGAAAGTGTAAGAATTAACTTTAATGTGCAGAGAGAAATACACTATCTACATAGAAGTATATTCTGGTGTGCTGGAACCAGCTTTCTGGCTTATAAAAACAAAATGTTAAATATTTAAAAATTTTGCAAATAAGTCATCAAACCAGCTTCAAATGTGAGCCACAAAATAGGAAAAAAAAAAAAAAAATTCCCAGGGACAAAAAAAAACAAATATATTCTCTGTAACATTAGCTAAGAATTTTCCTGAATTGATCAAAGACTATTTCATATTCCAGAAACTCAACATAACTTAAATAGGAAAAGCAAAAAGAAACACACTAGCAGACACCTCTGACTGACAATTCAGAACGCTAAAGGCAAAGACGAGATTATAAATGCAGATGGAGGGGAAAAGGAGAAAAGGGAGTGTTAATCAGTTTAAGATTTTTAACATCACAAATGGAAGCCATGAGACAGTGGAGTAATATCTTCAAAATTGATACTACTTAGAGCTGTATGCTCGTTATATGTTTGCATTTTAGATAACCCTATTTTTTTAAAAATACTATCTTTTAATATGAACTAAGGGCTACATATTTTATACTCTTTTTTCTAAAAATAATAGGAATAAATTATATGATTATTTTTGGTGTCACACTAAGCCTAGGGTGGGGTTTGGATTTTTAAAGATGATTTCTCTCTATATAAAGTATGCTAACTTAGTTTTTAACTTCTCTTTTCATTTGATTACATATAATATATGTAAGTAATATGGCATATATAATATATAAGAACGTATTATAATTTATACACATGCATTATATATGCATAATATATGGAGAGTTTTACCTCTAAAGAAATCATTGAATAAAAATCCTGTCATTATGTTCTCAAAGTAAATATAATCTCAAATTTTATGTACACTTTTTAGATTTTGCTACGAATATCCTAAAATGTACCACTACATAATATATTTTTAGTATAAAGAAGGAGGTATAAAAGGAATGATAAAGAATTCCGTTCATTTTTGTTGTTGTTGTTAAATCCTTATGTCATCTGGAAATACAAAAGCAATCTGAGATTGCTAGCTAAAAAAAGTATTTATCGCTTTGAAGAAATTTGGCTTATTTGAATCCCTAACACTTTCTGGAAGTCTTTCTATATCTACAGCCTTTAACCAGTTGCTCAACCTGGTGAATGGAGTGATGTATCCTACAGAGTAAATTCTGATGGGCATTATGAACACATTATACCCTCTTCTCTCCATATCTCATTTTTGTCTTTAGCTCATGATAAACTACTGTATTTTTAATGATCAATTATGTGCATTTCATGATTGGTTTCCACCAATCCTCTAGTTAAAATTTTATATGGAAGGAATTTCATGAGTAGAACCATGGTACTCAATTCATATTTATATTCCCCTTACTCTGAAAAATCTAGAACATGAAGTCTTCAGTGTTTATTTGACCTTAATTACTTAAGCATAACAAAATCAGGTTTTTTTGGAGATGAGGTAATCTATTATAACTTACAGTAGGACTTTGTCCTACCCTAGGCTTAATCTAACCTAAAAAAAGTTAATAGTGTATAATTTATTCATATTTTTAAAGAAAATAATAAAATGCTTAATTTTGAATTAAATTTAAAACGTTATTTCCTGAATAGATTTAGCTAAAACATAAAATGTTATTAGAAGCATTGACTAATTTCACCAGATATAGAAAAGTGATATAAGCATAAGGAAAGTATTGGAGTATTGAAGTATGTTTTACATAAGAAATGTTTGAAAATAAGTAAAAATATTTAATGTGGAGAAGAAATAATTAAGAGTAGACATAATAACTGTCATCAAAGATTTGAGAGCTTTCATATGAAAGGGAAATTCATATGGATTATAAGAAGAAAATTTTTAATTACTGTATAGAAGAACCTTTTTAACAACCAGTCATTCAACATTGGAATCAACTACCTCAAAATGAAGAGTTTAAATGATAGCTGGATATCTGAAGTTATGATACAAAAAATTAGAAGAGGTATAGAATTAGAGATCAGCAAGCATATGTAGCAAGTATAGCAAATTTTTGGAGTGTTTGCTCTACTAGAAAAAATAGAAATGGTACAGAAAAACAACGTGAGACAAGATAAATTTGTTTTTTAAGACATAAAAAAAGCAAGATTATATGTTAAGAAGAATGATAGTCTGGGAGGAAAGGGAAATACAGGAAATGGAGAAGGAGAAGGAGAGAGAGAGAGAACAATTGTAGGATAAAAACTCTCTACTATGAAGCTAGCATAGTACACTGTACCTGTGCTGTAGTCTTATCTACTGCAGAGGCTGAGATGGGAGGATCACTGGAGCCCCGGAGTTTGAAGCCTGGGCAACATGGTAGAACCTTGTCTCAAAAAAAAAAAAAAAAGAAAAGAAAAAGAAGACAACAAAAATAAAAAGCAGATGGGATGCAAGGCCCAGGTGACAGACAAATATTTGATAGAAGTGCAAGGAGTTCGTTTCCTGTGATTGGCAGAGAATAGCAGTAGGAGCAGTAGACGGAGGTACACTATGGTGAAAGAATAAATGTGCTCTAATGACATCTAAATATCTATCTACATCTTATTCCCCGAAAATTCTGAAAAAGTCTAATTTTTTAAATTTTTTATTTCATAAAAGAGGAATAAAAAAGATCAGAAAACATGCCAATATTTACTGAATATATATTGCATTCCAGATATTCATAAGAAACTTATGTTGTTACATATTATCCTCATAAAGTCTCTAAAATAAAGGCATTATTGTATTGTTTAGGTACTAAATTAAAAGCCAGGAGCTTAAAATCTTTGCCTACAATAACACAGTCCTAGAAGTGACAAAGTAAGAATTTAGAATGAAAGTGTGACTGGCTTTAGATTCCATGTTCTTGCGGTAACTCATCATTGCCTGAATAATTGAAAACCACATGCAAGAAACCCCATTCAAACTGATCTTAATGAAAAATGAATACTAATATGTTTTTGAAATTTTTCCTGGGGTATGAGTTTTATGATAATGACTTGAAGCAATTATTATAAGTTCTCTATTTTTAGTTTTCAAGAACTTGATACCACATTGGCATTCTGGAAGTATTTAACAGACAATTTCTAAGAGAAGGAATTTAGAAGCTAATATGTATTTTTACTGTTCAAAATTTGTCTTAATTTGCCAATTCCATCATTTTGTTGTACAATTTTGATGCCTAGTAGTTATTTATAACTTTTGAAATTGCCAACACACCATATGTTTAATGTCAAATGGCACTAACTTCACAAAGTTTTGAATTTCAGGCAAAATATCTTGCATTTTAAAAACAGTGCAGGCCGGTCACAGTGGCTCATGACTGTAATCCCAGCACTTCAGGAGTCTGAGGCAGGTGGATCGTTTTTAGCCAGGAGTTCGAGAACAGCCTGGGCAATATGGTAAAACCCCGTCTCTATTAAAAATACAAAAATTAGGTAGGCATGGTGGTACGCCTGTAGTCCCAGCTACTCAGGAGGTTGAAGTGGAAGAATCACCTGAGCCCTTGAGGTTGACGCTGCAGTGAGCTGTGATCCCATCAGTGCACTCCAACCTGGGTGACAGAGTGAGACCCTCTCTCAAAAACAAAAAAAACGAATAAAACAAAACAACAGCAACAAAAAATAACAGTGCTGTGTGAAAAGTTAATCACCTACATTGTGTAGAATACTAGTAATTTTTTTTCTATTTGTCTACACTAAGAATATCAGTTGTGCATTCTGTCATTTTATTAGTACATGGTCATTTATAAACCAACAGCTTAGCTTTAACAAAAATCGATTAATATTTTTTCTGCAAATTATTAGTAATTTTCTTTTGTGCTCTTAAGCGCACAACATATTAAACATCTGTGACCTTTCTTTTGTAATGTTAGCACATACATATTTGATATTATTTGTATATGGGAAATTCAAAAATACTTGAGAAATCATTATAAATTGTAGAAAAGAAAGCTCTACTCGCTTTGCCTAATTATTATTAACATTAATAAATCTCAGTAAAAAAATCAGAAATATATACATCATGAGAAGAGATTTTGCTATATGTAAAGTTAGCAGATTGCAAAATAATTTAATTTAAAACAAATAACAGAAATATGCTTACTAATATTATACGTAACCCCAAACCCTCACTTTTTTTAGTAATCAAAACAAGTAACCAAGACAGAACAGGCCACTGAAAATGTTAAAAATGCTGAAGTTTCTCAAAAATAAAATGTTCAAAAGAGTGTTAGACCATATATAGTGATATATGAGACAAGTAGAGATGTTTTCAAAAACACAAGCTATTTAGAAACATTCAGATAAATTATTCTATGGTAAACATTCTAGATGACACATTATAGGAAGGCTGGATTATGTTGATTTTTAGAAAAAAAGAATATTGATTTCTGTTCTGGCAAGCAGTTAGGTGGATCCTTTTCAGCTTATCAGGATTTTATTTTTTACTGGGCAGTTTATTTCAGTTTTATTTTCACTCCTAGGGTGTAGTCTCACTCTTTGCATTGTCCCTACTCTCAAGATTTAGACTTTCAGGGGTCTCACCTGGGTGATGGTGATGCTATGGAGAGCTCCTGATTCTATTTTGTTCAATAATACATCTCTAGAGCTTTCATTTCCAGCTATAATCGGCTAAGTGGATTGGTACTGGACCTATTTAGAATAATAAATATTTCTAAAACTGGACAAAATACATGAGTAACAGTTTTCCTGAATTGAGGATCACATGTTAGAATGAAAGCTGCTAAAGTGGCTGAAAATTCAAGGCTGATGATGATAATCCAGGATTCTATGTGGGGGTCTCCCATGGGTCTTCGGTCAATGCCTGGGCTACAAATGTAAAGAGTAAGACCTACTGTTGCAGGGCTGAATTATGATACCAGTTGTCAGCCCACAATATTTCAGCTTGACCAGACTGAATCAATACAATTATTCTCAAACTATTAAAAAATAAGAGCAGTGAGAATTCTCTTTACCCATTCTACAAGGCCAGTAGTACCCTGATAGCAAAACCAGATGAGAACACAACAACAACAAAATAAAACTACAGGCCAATATTCTTGACGAACATACATGCAAAAATCCTTGGCAAAATACTAGCAAATCAAATTTAACAGCACATTAAAAGGCTTACTTACCATGATCAAGTAGGATTTATCCCAGGGATGAAAGGGTGGTTAAATAAACAAAAATGTATAAATGTGATACACCATGTTAACAGAATGAAGGCCAAAAATCATATAATCATCTCATTAGATGCAGAAAAGGCATTTGACAAAATTCAACACCCATTCATGATTAAAAAAAAAAATCTCAACAGATTTAGTATAGAAGAACTGTACCTCAATACAATAAAAGCCATATACACATGACAAGCCTATAGGTAGCATTATATTTAAAGGTAAAAAGATGAAAACTTTTCTTCTAAGGTCAGGAACAAGGCATGGATGCCAACTCTCACCATTTCAATATACTACTGAAAGTCCTTACCAGAGCAATTAGGCAAGAAAAAGATAAAAAGTATCCAAATAGAAAAAAAAAGAAGTGAAATTGTCGCCATTTGCTGGTGACATGACCTTATACATAGAAAACCCTAAAGACTCCAAAAAACTGTTAGAACTAATACATGAACACAGTAAGGTTGCAAGATACAATCAATATACACAAATCAGTTGTGTTTGTATACACTAACAATGAACAATCTAGAAAATAAATTGAGAAAACAATCCCATTTGCAACAGCTACAAAAATTATAATACTTAGGGATAAATGTAACCAAGGAGATAAAAGAGCTGTACACAGAAAACTACAAAACTTTATAGTAGAATGATTTATAATCCTTTGGGTATATACCCAGTAATGGGATTGCTGGGTCAAATGGTATTTCTAGTTCTAGACCCTTGAGAAATTGCCACACTGTCTTCCACAATGGTTGAACTAATTTAAACTCCCACCAAGAGTGTAAAAGCATTCCTATTTCTCCACATCCTCTCCAGGATCTGTTGTTTCCTGACTTTTTAATGATCACCATTCTAACTGGCATGAGATGGTATCTCACTGTGATTTTGATTTGCATTTCTGTAATGACGAGTGATGAACTTTTTTCCATATGTTTGTTGGCTGCATAAATGTCTTCTTTTGAGAAGTGTCTTTCATATCCATCGCCCACTTTTTGATGGAGTGGTTTACTTTTTTCTTACAAATATATTTAAGTTCTTTGTAGATTCTGGATATTTGTGTTTGTCAGATAGATAGATAGCAAAAATTTTATCTCATTCTGTAGGTTGCCTGTTGACTCTGATGATAGTTTCTTTTGCTGTGCAGAAGCTCTTTAGTTTAATTAGATCCCATTTGTCAATTTTGGCTTTTGTTGCCATTGCTTTTGGTGTTTTAGTCATGAAGTCTTTGCCCATGCCTATGTCCTGAATGGTATTGCCTAGGTTTTCTTCTAGGGTTTTTTATGGTTTTAGGTCTTACATTTAAGTCTGTGATCCATCTTGAGTTAATTTTTGTATAAGGTGTAAGGAAGGGATCCAGTTTCAGTTTTCTGCATATGACTAGCCAGTTTTCCCAACACCATTTATTAAATAGAGAATCATTTCCCCATTGCTTGTATTTGTCTGCTTTGTGAAAGATCAGATAGCTGTAGATGTGTGGTGGTATTTCTGAGGCCTCTGGTCTGTTCCATTGGTCTATAAAGACACACGAACACTTATGTTTATTGTGTCACTGTTCACAATAGCAAAGACTTGGAACCAACCCAAATGCCCATCAATAATAGACTGGATAAAGAAAATGTGACACATACACATCATGGAATACTATGCAGCTATAAAAAATGATGAGTTCATGGCCTTTGCAGAGACGTGGATGAAGCTGGAAACCATCATTCTCAGCAAACTAACACAATGACAGAAAACCAAACACCACATGTTCTCACTCACATGTGTGAGTTGAACAAAGAGAACACATGGATATGCGGTGTGGGGCGTGGGGGTCATCACACACCAGGGCCTATCAGGGGGTTGGGGGTCAGGAGGAGGAATAGCATTAGGAGAAATACCTAATGTAGATGACGGGTTGATGGGTGCAGCAAACCACCATGACACATGTATACCTATGTAATAAACCTACACTTTCTGCACATGTACCCCGGAACTTAAAGTATATATATGTAAAAGAATAAGTTTAAAAGGTAAGAGAATAAGATAAATAAATTCTGCAAAAAAATGAAAAAATAAAATAAAATTACAAAACTTTGCTGAAATTGAGGAAGATACTAATAAACGGAAAGCTATTTTGCATTCATTCGTTGTAAGAGTTAAGATTGTTAAAATGTTCATACTACCGAAAGCAATCCACAGATTCAATGCAATCTCTGTTGAAATTCCACTTTTTCACAAAAATAAGCAAAATTCAAAACTTCGTATAGAACCAGAAAAATAACCAAGGCAATTTTGAGCAAAAAGGACAAAGCTGGAGGCTTCACAATAATTGACTTCAAATTTTATTACAAAGCTATAGTAATTTTAAAAGCATGATACTAACATAAAAACAGATGCAAAGACCAATGGAACAGAATAGAGAGTCCATTAATAAATGCATGAATTTACAGTCAACTGAATTTTGACACACACAAAAAAATTTGGCAAAGTTTCCAAGAACACACAATGGGGAAGAACAGTCTCTTCAATAAATGATATTGGGACAACTGTATATTCATATACAGAAGAATAAAATTGAAATTTGATCTCACATAATATACAAAAATTAAATCCAAATGGGTAAAAGACTTAAACAAAAGATCTGAAACTGTGAAACTACTAGAAGAAACTGAATGGCAAATTATATGACATTGATGTAGGCAATACTCTTTTGGATTTGTCCTCAAAAGCTAGGCAACAACAACAAAGAACTAGACAAATGGGATTATATTAAATTAAAGGTGACTGCACAGCAAAGAAAATAATTAACAGATGTGATGGCTAATACTGTGTCAACTTGATCGGATCAAAGGATACAAAGTATTGATTCTGGATGTGTCTGTGAGGGTGTTGCCAAAAGGGATTAACTTTTGAGTCAGTGGGCAGGGAAAGGCAGACCCACCCTTAATCTGTGTGGGCACAATCTAATCAGCTGCCAGCATGGCTAGAATATAAGCAGGCAGAAAAAATGTGAAAACAGAGACAGGCCTAGCCTCCCAGCCTATATCTTTCTCCCAAGCTGGATGCTTCCTGCTCTCAAACATCATTGGACTCCAAGTTCTTCAGTCTTGGGACTTGGACTAGCTCTCCTTGCTCCTCAGCCTGCAGATGACCTATTGTGAGAACTTTTGATTGTGTGAGTTAATACTTAATAAACTCCCCCTTTATATATATATTTCATTAGTTCTGTCCGTGTAGAGAGCCCTAATTAATACAGCAAGGAACACAGGCAACCTGTGCCACAGAAGAAAATATTTGTAAGCCATACATCTGATAAAGGGTTAATATCCAAAATATATGAGCAACTCAAACAACTGAATAGCAAATAATAATAATAATAATTCAGTTGAAAAATGGGCAAAGAACATGAATAACCATTTATCAAAAGAAGACATATAATGACCAAGAGATATATTTTAAAAGTTCAACATCAGTAGTTATTAGGGAAACGCAAATTGAAAACACAATGAGACATCACCTCAAGCCTCTTAGAATAGGTACTATTAAAAAAACATGAAAAAGTAAATGTTGTCAAGGATGTAGAGAAAAGGAAACCCTTATGCATTTTGGTGTGGATATAATTAGTGCAACCATTATGATAAATGGGTCCTCAAAAAATTAAAAATAAGAGGTACCATATGACTTCTGAGTGTATATCCAAAAGATTTGAAATCAGCATGTGAGATATACCTTCATTCCAATGTTTATTGCAGCATAATTCACAATAGCCAAGTTATGTATTCAACCTGTCTATAAACTGATTTAAAAAAATAAACAAATTGTGGTGTATATACACAATGGCATGCTACTGAGCCTTAAAATAAAAAGGAATCTCTGTGGCACATATACACCATGGAATACTATACAGCCATAAAAAAGGATAAGTTCATGTCCTTTGCAGGGACGTGGAGAAAGCTGGAAATCATCATTCTCAGCAAACTTATACAAGAACAGAAAACCAAATACCACATGTTCTCACTCATAAGTGGGAGCTGAACAATGAGAACACATGGACACAGGGAGGGGAACATCACACACTGGGGCCTGTCGGGAGGTGGGGGCCTAGGGGAGGTGTGTCCAGAGTTGGTTCCTGCCAGTGGGTTCGCATTCTCACTGACTTCAAGAATGAAGCTGCGAACCTTTGCAGTGAGTGTTACAGCTCTTAAAGATGGCATGGACCAAAAGATAGAGTGGTAGCAAGGTTTATTGTGAAGGGTGAAAAAAACAAAGCTTCCATAGCATGGAAGGGGATCCGAGTGGGTTGCTGTTGCTGGCTGCAGTGGCTAGCTTTTATTCCCTTATTTGTCCCCCACCATGTTCCATTTCTGTCCTATTAGAATTCCCTTTTTTTCAATCCTCCCTGCAATTGGCTACTTTTAGGATCCTGCTGATTGGTGCGTTTTACAGAGCACTGAATGGTGCATTTTACAATCCTCTTGTGAGACAGAAAAGTTCTCAAAGTCCCCACTCAACCCAGGAAGTCCAAATGGCTTTACCTATCAATCCCCTCTCTAAACAGGACACCCCAACTGCTGTTGGGAATTGGGCAATGACTGCTCTAACTACTTCCTGCTAGGTAAGGGTGAAGAGGGGCCCCTGCAGTTATAGTGTCCTCCAGAGGGGAACTTTCTAGGCCAGTCAAAAGGCCAGTGGGTCAGTCCAGGGTCCTTGGTAGAAGATGTGAGTTGAGCTCATTTGGGGTTCCATTTGTAAGACCATCTATAGCTTGATGGCCTCAATGCTGGAGGAAACAAATTTGACAAGGAGGTTAAAAATACAGGGCCCAAAGGCAAGTAATAGCAAGATGGCTGTCACGGGACCTAGAAAGGGGAGAAGTCATGTCACCCAACTTGGTGTAAGACTTTGAAAGGCGTTGTCTGATTTCACAAGTCTTTTCCTGTAAATGCTGGGTGGTGTCTCATACTATCCCTGACTGGTTAGTGCAAAAACAACACTCTTCCCCTAAGAAAGTGTGAAGTCCTCCTTTCTCAGCAGTGAGGAGGTCGAGGCCTCAGGGTTTTTGGAGAGTCACTGCTGTCAAAGAGTGTATTTGGGATTGTAGAGCAAGGATAGATTTTGTTATTTCTTGTAAACTGTCTGAGAAATCCTTTGAGAGTGTGTGGCAGTAGGATAATGAAGTAGATAAATTTGTTATTCCGGCGCTTTGAGGGGCACTGATACGGCCTGATTTCCTGGGACATTGTCAATGTTGAGACTTAGGAAGGCTAAAGTTACAGGTGCCTGTCCAGTTGGTAAAGAGGCAGATACAGTTTGAAGTTCCACATAAGAACATGCCTTGGCTGGGTAGAGAGAACTGATTATGTATGTTTAAAAGGTGTGTGAGTTTGTTGTTTTCATTTTCCCATACTCCTAGAGTACTTGCCAAAGTAGCTCCAGTGAGTGGCTGGAAAGGGGTGTTGGGAGCAAACTGAGTGACTCCCTATGTTCTGTTTTCCCTTTGGAAAAACAACCATTTCGTATCTACTAGGAACCATTCAAGAGAGCGATTGAAAGAGGGGATGATAAGGCATTCACTAGTGGTGGGGGTGCTGCTGCAGGGGGTCCAGGGGTGAATGGTCATGCAGGGAGTATGTGTGCCATTACAAAACCCAGACTGTTTGTTAAACAGGGAGGAGGTGATGATTTTTGGAGGCCCTGAGAAGCCGACAAGCCATCTGAATAGAGCTGTTTGGGTGACTGGGAAGTTATTATGATCAGCTGGGGCTTGAAGTTGTAGGGTGTAATTACATTGATGGGATAGTAGGTGCCCCAGGGGCAGGCCTGATAAAAGGTTGCATTGAAAGCGCAAAGGGGCTTGGAAAGTTAAGGTGGTATTCATAATTACAGGGCCTTGTCTGGGCTTTTTATTGCTCGTGTAAAAGGTGAGGTTTAAAATGTAAGAGTGTAAACGCTGGATTTTGCATCCTGTTGGGGTATTTTTGGTCCTATCAGAGATGGGGAAGTCAGCTAATGATTGCATCTTTAGAAGTTGGAAAGGATCTCCTCCTTCATAACGGGGGTGGTAGGTTAAGTTAGTAAAGACCCAGTTTTTTGCAGGAACGGGAGTGGCAACGTAAGCAGTGGCTGATAGAGAGATACAAAGCCAACAGTCGTTTGCCAGGGAAGGATTGGACTGTTTTAACAGACAGTGGGTTAAGTTGAGAGCTTGTACAGGTAATTAGGAGCTAGTTAAAGGGGAGAGGCAACTGTGTGGGGTATCCAAGGAAGCAGGAGGGATAAATAAGCAAATAGTAAGTAGGAAGGTGAAGAGGTTGCCCTGGAAGATGAGATCATTTTATAGTCTGAGTTAAAAGTAGGAGTAAATTGCTGTCAGAAGGAAGGATGATAGCAAAAAGGTTGATGCGATTAGGATTTTTGTCCCAGCAGAAGCTACAATACATAGTCCTACTGCAATGAGTATGGTTAGTACTGCTTAATAATGTGATGAAACAGTAAAAGGATGCTGTTAAAGGGTCAAGGAGAGTTGTTAAAGATTATGTAGGTTTTCACTTAGTAAGTAGGAAGGGATTTTTCCTCAGGATCAGCTGTAGGAGCCTTTTTAGTCTGGGATGTTTCCTTCCAAAATAGGAGACACAAGTCCTCCAATGGTTCACAGGTGTATCGAGGCTGGTCTGGCTGATCTTGGGACTCCTGAGCTGATGGTGCTACAGGTTCTTCAGGGGGTGTCCAAAGTTTAACTCGGGTGTGGTGAATCCAACATTCCACCCCTGCCACCGTAACTGCAGTAGGGGTAGAGAGGATTAGCGACTGTGGTCTTCCCGCAAAGAATCCATAGATGGGGAGGTAGAGGGGAGGGATTTGACCAATACTAGATCTCCCAGTTGAAACAACTCCATCCCCTTTTCTCTGTGACATCCTTCAGGTAGGTTTTTAAGGTTTTGTTGATATTTTGCCAAAGAAGTATATCCTTGACCAAGTTAGCCGTTTCCTGATCATGTAGGAGGTCATTTGTGAGAAAAGGTGTTCCATACAGCATTTCATATGGACTGAGCCCTATTTTGTGAGGAGAATTTCAGATTCTCAACAAGGCCACAGGCAAGAGAGTAGGCCATGAGAATGAGTTTCTTGTGTTAATTTCCTTAAGTGTCTCTTGAGTGTTTCTTTTGCCTTCTTGATCTTCCCTGAGAATTATGACCTCCAGGCACAGGGAGGTGATATTACATCCCTAGCACCCTGGAAATTCCCGAGTTATCGTGGCTTTAAAAGCCGGACCACTGTCACTTTGTGAGCTTTGGGGAGGCCCAAACCTAGGAATTATTTTGTGAATTAGTACTTTAACCACTTCCTGAACCTTCTCTGTCTTGCAAGGGAAGGCTTCTATCCAATTTGTAAAGGTATTAATACAGACCAACAAGTATGGAAATCCCCTTGACTTAGGCATATGGGTGACAGCTAACTGCCAGTCCTCTCCTGGATAGTGCTCTATTCTTTGTTCCCCTAGAAGGGCTTTATGATGGACCAAGGGATTATTCCTTTGGCACACCTTTGTCTACTTGTCTAACAGGCTTTCACTACTTGTCAGATAGTCTGGAGGAGATTTGGCCCTGTAAATAGGGCCAAATTTGATGAGTGTTCTCAATACCCATATGAAAAGTTTGGTGGAGAGTCTTAAGGATTTTCCACTGGCTGGCTTCGGGTATGAGTACCTTTCCCTCTTCTGTCATTAACCACCCCAAGGGGAGAAAACTATGCCACTGTGAAAGTCCCCATTCTGTTATGGTCAGGGAATATTGGGGCTTAATCTCTTGGAGAGGGTTATTCCATACCAAGGGTCCTTCAATAAGTGTTTCTAATGGGAGGTTCCACCTGGCAGCAATTTTGGCCTCAGCGTCTGCCCCACGGTTTCCTTCTGCCTTTTCTCCTTTTTTGATGCCTTTGGCAGTGTAAGCCTGCCACCTCCTTGGGTTTTTGCACTGCGTGCGATACTCCATGATTTCCTTGTGGTATTTAATGGGGGTTCCCTCAGAGGCTAGTAATTCTCTTTCTTTCCATATTGCAGCATGAGCATGTAGGATTAGATAAGCTTACTTACTATCTGTATACACATTTGTTCTTTTATCCTTTCCCAGTTCTAAGGCTTGGATAAGTGCCACTAGTTCTGCTAACTGGGCACTGGTTCCTAGGGAAGAGGCTTACTTTCAAGTACTGCTACATCACTATCTATGACATAACCTGCCCTTTATGTCCCATTCTCCACAAATGAACTTCCGTCAGTATATAGGTTAAGGTCAGGATTAACTAAGGGGACTTCTAAGGATCCTCTCGGGCAGCATAAGTCTGGGCTACAATTTGTTGGCAGTCATGTTCTATTGGTTCTCCATCCTCTGCGAGACAAGTGGCAGGGTTGAGGGCCACACACATGTGTATTTGAAGCAACAGTCCCTCAAGGAGTAGAGCCTGGTATCTAAGCAGGTGGTTGTCTGATAGCTGTAAATTTTCTTTGGCACGTAGTATATCATTTACATCATGAATAGTCCAGACAGTGAGATCCTTTCTTGTATTATTTTGATAGCCTCTGATACTAAGATGGGCCACAACTACTGAGGCCAACCTTTTGCTACTACATCAATTTCTTTGTTAGGTATGCCACTGGCTGTGTGGTTGTCCCATGAGTCTGAGTAAGGACTTCAAGAGCTATTCCCATGCTCTCTGTGGTATATAAAGACAAGTTTTGTCCTGTGGGAAGGCTTAAGGTGGGAGCTTGTACTAGGGCCTGCTTTAATGTGTTAAAGGCTGTTTCTGCCTCTGGTTCCCATTCTACTAGATGAGTATTTGTCCTCTGGGTAAATACTCCTTGACTAGAGTATAGAGTGGCCTGACCATCTCACCATATCCGGGGATCCATAGTCGGCAAAAGCTGGTGATCCCAAGGAAACCCCACAACAGTTTTAATGTCTTAGGGTGAGGAAAAGCCAGTATAGGCTGTATTCATTCTTTGCTGAGGGCCCTGATTCCTCTGGCTAAGATTAGGCCTAGATATTTGACTTGTAGTAGGCAGATCTGGGTCTTTGATTTAGATGCCTTGTACCCTTGATTAGCTAGAAAGTTCAATAGATCTAGAGTAGCCTGCTGGTATGAGGCTTCCGAACTGGTAGCCAAAAGTAAATCATCCACCTACTGATGAACCAGAGTGACTGGACTTGAGAAGTGGCCTAGATCTTGGGCCAGTGCCTGACCAAACAGATGAGTACTATTCCTAAACCCTTGAGGCAAGACCGTCCACGTAACTTGGGATGTGTGGTCTGTGGGATCCTCAAAAGCAAAGAGAAACTGCGAGTCAGAGTGCAGGGGAATGCAGAAGAAGGCATCCTTGAGGTCCAGAAGAGCGAACTATTCTGCTTCCTCTGGTATTTGAGAGAGCAGGGTATAGGGTTTGGGTACAGCTGGATACAGAGGAATTACTGCCTCACTGATGAGTCTAAGATCTTGCACTAGTCTCCACTGATCATTCTGTTTTTGTACTCCTAGAATTGGGTTGTTTCAGGGACTGCTGCATTTTCTTACTAAGCCTTGAGCTTTTAAATGTCCAACAACATCCTGTAATCCTTTATGAGCTTCACGCCTTAAGGGATATTGCCATTGATATGGAAAAGTGGTTAGGTCTTTTAGCCTGATTTAAAATGGGTGGACATTTTTTGCCCTTCCAAATTGTCCTTCCAATGCCCAGACTTCAGGGTTGATTCCCTCCTCAAATAGAGGACAATAAATGGGTAACTTGTTCCCCATATTCATGTAGATAATAGTCCTAGATTTGGCTAATATGTCCCTCCTTAATGAGGGTGTACAACTTTTAGGCATAACAAGAAAGGCAGGCAAAAAGAGCTAAGTCTTCCAATTACAACTGAGGAGGTGGGAGAAATACCTGGTTATGGGCTGCTCCAGGATTCCTTGGATGGTAATGGACCTTGAGGACAGCCATCCAGGGCATGAGATTAACACTGAGAAGGCCATGCCAGTGTCCAGGAGGAAATCAATTTCCTAGCCCTCAATGGTTAAACTTACCTGGGCCTCAGTGAGGGTGATGACATGAGCTGGCACTTGCCCCAGACACCCTCAGTCCTGTTATTGGATCATCTGGTTGGGGGCTTCTGACCCAGAGAACCTTTGTCCTCTGAGGCAGTGCGCCTTCCAGTGATTGCCTTGGCATAGTGGACGTGGGCGAAGGGGTGGCTTGTTTCTTGTTGGACAATCTTTTTTAAAGTGTCCTTGCAAACCACATTGATAACAAGCCCTACAGCGTGATTGGTCTGCTCCATTTTCTGTCCCCTCTGAACCACCAAGGTTTGTTTGCCTGAGGGCCATGACTAAGGCTGTGGCGTTTCTCTTATCTACCATTTCCTTTTTAGCCTGTTCCTCTTGGTCCCTCTTATAGAACACCAAGGTTGCCAGGTTTAAAAATGCTTCCAGATTTTGTTCAGGACCCAGGGCTTGCTTTTGGAGCTTTCTCCTGATATCTGCTGCTGATTGGGTAATAAACTTATCTTTTAGCATCAATTGATCCTCGTGTGAGTTGGGTGACAGGGGAGCATATTTTCTTAAGGCCTCCCATAGCCACTCAAGGAAGGTGGAAGGATTTTTTTCCTTTCCCTGAGTTATGGTGGACATCATTGAATAATTCATGGGGTTTTCTCTAATTCTCCTTAGTCCTTCTAGAACACAGATCAACAGATGTTTGTGACTCTACTCTCCATGATCTGAGTCTAGGTCCCAGTGGGGATCCATACTAGGGCTTGCTGACCAGTAGGGAATTTGTCCCTTTCTTCAGCTGTCATTCTATCATTTACTTGACTAAGATACCAGGTATCTCCAAACTCTCAGGCTGCAGCTAAAGCCTCATTTTTTTTCATTAAAGGCCAGGGTTTGATCTAACAATAACATGATGTCTCTCCAAGTGAGGTAGAAGATTTGCCCTAGACCCTGTAGTACATCCATGTACCTATCAGGATCATCTGAAAACTTCCCCAGGTCTGCCTTGATCTGGTTTAAATCAGAGAGGGAGAAGGGGACAGGTACCCAGGTTGGGTCAAATTCCCCTCCCCCTACAGCTTGAAGGGGACAAAACCAATAGCCTCAGGGTTTTGGTGTTCTCTTGGCGATTTCTTCCTTGTTTCCTTCTGGGTGGGGGTGATTAGAGGAGGCTTATCATTAATAGGAAGGGGAGCTGTAGGGAGGCTAAGATATGGAGGTAAGCTGAGAGGTCCTCCTGTGGAATGTAAATTGCAAGATTTGCATAGTTGTGGATTATCTTTCAATGAAAAAAAAGCTTGGACGTGAGGTATTTCACTCCATTTGCCTTCCCTCTTACAGAAAAGGTCAAGCTGCAGGATAGTATTATAATTCATACTTCCCTTAGGTGGCCATTTTTCCCCATCAGAGAAAGAATATGGGGGCCAGGCTGTAGTGCAGAAAAAAATAAGATGTTTCTTTTTCAGGGTTTGCAGGTCAAATTGGTCCCAATGGCTTAGGATGCATTTCTAGGGTGAGCATGTTGATGCCTGAGTGTTTCCCATCTGAAAGAAAAAAATGCCCATGGTTTTGGTTTGTTTGTCTGTTTGTTTGTTTTCCTGCCCAGGAACTTGCAACGGTCCCTGGACCCTGCTGTTCAGAATAGTTGTGCTCACCGAAGCAGCAGCAAAAACACTATTTTTCCTCCTAGACCACAAAGAGGACCAAGGAAGGCCAGATTTAGTGGCCCCTACCAATGCATTCTTGAAAACATGCACCCATACCTTTCCTCTTAGACCACAAAGAGGACTGAGAAAAATCGGATTTAGTAGCCCTTACCGATGCATTCTTGAAAACCTGTTAGAGTCCTAAGCCTTTTCTCCTGTTGATATTGGCACCTTACGCTTGTCCTATAAAGACAATAAGCCTCAAAATGGAGTGGAGGGCCATACCTTGAGGGAGGGAAGGTATCTCCAGGATTGAAAGAGTGACACCTTTTGTCTTCACTTTTCATCATATGAATAGGAAAGATATCCCCCCAATTTTGGAGTCTATAGTTTCTGAGATTCCCCATATCCTAGCTTCAGGAATAGCCTTTGTTAGGTCTGCTACTCTGAGGAGGGATCCTAAAATTCCAGATAGTCCTGCCCCAATGAGGCTTTGGGCAAAATGTCTTTCTGATTGGTGAGCTTGGTGCCTAAGGAAGGGAACAGAGTCCTGAAATTTATATTAGAAATCATTTTTGTAGGATAAACTAGAAGAGCACCAGGGACAGGGAGTGGTTTTTAGAAGCAGGACTAGCCTTGGAGAAGAGAGGTGGGAGGGAGTTTGTCTGACAGGCATTAGGACCCAGGAGGCAAGGGTCAGGATAGAAAGGATAGATGGGCAAGTCTCACTTGGGTGACATAACTTTGAGAGTTGCGCTCATGGCTGCAGGGTCAAACAACTTTTGTTGGGACCCTGGAGCTGAATGGCTTTCCTCTCTCTTGACCCTTGGCTCAGCCCGGAAGTGCAGGAAAGGTGGTTCCAGGCAAACCAATGCTCCCGATTCTGAAAAGTCGGGAGTTGTTAGAAAGCCCTTTCCCAGAAAGCCTGGCACCCATGTCTTTAGTCTGGTGGTCGTACTAGTAGCTTTTAACTGGCTGACAGATGCCCAGTGTTTACCCCCAAATTCTAAGGAAAAATAGGACAGAATAGCAAGTGAAAGGGGTCCGATGGTACTCACTGTGTGGTGTTATCCTGGACGAGCCCCCAAGATGTATCCAGAGTTGTTTCCTGCCGGTGGGTTTGTAGTCTCGCTGACTTCAAGAATGAAGCCGTGGACCTTCACAGTGAGTGTTACAGCTCTTAAAGATGGCACGAACCCAAAGAGTGAGTGGTAGCAAGGTTTATTGTGAAGAGCGAAAGAACAAAGCTTCCACAGAATGGAAGGGGACCCGAGTGGGTTGGCGTTGCTGGCTGGGGTGGCCAGCTTTTATTCTCTTATTTGTCCCTTCTCATGTTCCATTTCTGTCTTATCAGAGTGCCCTTTTTTCAATCCTCCATGCAATTGGCTACTTTTAGGACCCTCCTGATTTTTGTGTTTTACAGAGCACTGATTGGTTCATTTTACAGAGTGCTGATTGGTGCATTTTACAATCCTCTTCCTAGCTACAGAGCGCTGATTAGTGCATTTTTACAGAGCACTGATGGGTGCATTTTACAATCCCTTTGCTAGCTACAGACTGCTGATTGATGCATTTTACAATCCTCTTGTAATACAGAAAGGTTCTCCAAGTCCCCACTTGACTCAGGAAGTCCAGCTGGCTTCAATTCTCAGAGGGATAGCATTAGGAGAAATATGTAGTGTAGGTGACAGGTTGATGGGTGCTGCAAACCACCATGGCATGTGTATACCTAGGTAACAAACCTGTAAGTTCTGTACATGTATCCCAGAACTTAAAGTATAATAAAATTAAAAAGGAATCTTGCCATTTGAGACATATGGATGAATCTGGAGATTCAGAAAGAAAAATACTGCATGTTCTTTCTTATGTCAAAACCAACACAATCAAAGTTACAGAAGCAGAGAGCACAATGGTGTTTTCGAGAGGCTGGGGGATGGGGAAAATGGGAAGACATTTCTCAAAAGGTACAATGTTTCAGTTACATGGGGAGAATAAACAATCAGTATTTGAGGTGATAGATTTGCTAATTAGCCTGATTCAATTATTCCACATTATATAAATATATTGTACCCTATAAATACAAACAATTAAAATTTGTCAGTATCCAATACAATTATTTTAAAAGTCAAGGAAAATAGATTGAAACAAGCACAGCAAAATATGATTTTTGAAGCTAAATGATAGAGGTCATTGAGTTTATTTTACTGTACTGTTCTGCATGTTTGAAAATTTTATTAATTTGCATTATAGACAAGATACCTGTGAAGCTATATTTCACTGTCTTTGAAGAGAAAGGATTTTAAAAAGTCTATTTTAAAACATAATGTCAATATCCACAATCATCCAAGACAGGAACTTGAACTCAGTTCACATGTAATATTGATATGACACATACCTTGTCAGGCAGAAAACAGATGGCATGCTCAAAATGATTTGCTGATGAAAGTTTAATGGCTAAACTATTTAGAGAGGTGAGTGTAGGGTGAAGTAAAAAGGGATGGTGAAGTCCAAGGGACTTAAAGTAGCCAAGAACACCCTCGATCTGAAAGGACAAGGGGAGGAAATGGATGAATGTTACTGGAACCTATGAAAGTTGGAGCCCTGGGAATGGACCACCAGAGAGGAGCCAGAGCTGAGGAGGCAATAAACATGCAGGAAAGACCATCAAATTTCCTGCTGGTGTCTTCTGATGCATGGTTGGAAGTCAATGTCAAAGGAATCTGCAGTCTGCAGACTTCAAACTCCCGGAGCACACTGCTGTGCAGAGGCAGGCAGAAAATGAATGTGATGTGGGGTAAGAAGCCATGAATGGAGAAAATTATTAATTAAATATGTATTCCACTAAAAGTCTAATCCTGATTGGGAATAAATTCAGATAATGTAAATTGAAATTTTATGAGTATATAGTCAGTGTTCTCTAGAGAAACAGAAAGTCCGTGGATGGTAGTCTTGGAAGTACCATTGTGTAAAGGATAGGCAAACCTATAACCAGAGTAAGTGTCTATTCCGGTGAGGACAAACCTCTGCCTTTTTTATGACAGAAGATGTCCAAAATAATCAACCTTGTCCACCAGGTAGTTGGCTGATCACCCTGAGAAATGGTGCCATATGGAGGGCTCAGTGTTTGTCTCTGCTGCTGGCAATTTTGGCTCTCAACAGTGGCTGTAGCCAGGTCAGTCTTGGTGAGTGGAAGTCCATGTTGCTGAGCCCATGCATAACCTCCATCTCTGCCACCATGGCCATCTTGTTCATGGACCCATTGGGCAATGACAGGGCTGGTTGAGAAAGAGGCTGAGTAGTGTCCAGAGACCAGGTCGTCCTATCCACTTGATTATTAAAGTTCTCCTCTACTGAGTTCACCCATTGGTGAACATGAGATACAAATATCTTCAGTTTTTGACCACCGAGAGAGGTCAATCCACACGCCTCTTCCTCAGATTTCTTTGTCACCAATTTTCCAATTGTGCTTCTTCCGAGTCCCTGACCATCCAGCCAAACCATTGGCTACAGCCCATAAATCAGTGTATAATAGCACATCTGGCCATTTCTCCTTCTATGCAAAGTGCACAGACAGGTGCACTGCTCGAAGTGCTGCCCACTGGGAAGATTTCCCTTCACCAGTGTCTTTCAGGGATGTCCTAGAAAGGGACAATAGTGCTGCAGCTGTCCACTTTTGGGTGGTACCCGCATATCGTGCAGAACCATCTGTGAACCCACCTCTAGTCTTCTCTTTCTCTGCTAATTCCTCACAGGGAACTCCCCATGAGGCCATAGATTTATCCTGGGGGAGAGAAGGCAGGGTGGCAGGAGTGGAGACCTTGGGCATTTGAGCCACTTCTTCATGTAACTTACTTGTGCCTTCACGACCTACTCAAGCCGGATCACATATATACCACTTCCATTTGATGATGGAATGCTGCTGTACATGACCCATTTTATGGTTAGATAGGTGAGAAAGCACCCAGTTCATGACAGGCAGTTCAGGTCACATGGTGACTTGATGACCCATAGTCAAACGTTCAGTTTCCACTAAAGCCTAGTAATAGGCCAAAAGCTGTCTCTCCAAAATATTTTAGTAATCTGCAGAAGATGGCAGGGCCTTGCTCCAAACTCCTGGAGGCCTCCACTGTGATTTGCCTATGGGGACCTGCCAAAGGCTCTAAACAGCATCCCTATCTACCACTGACATCTCAAGTGTCATATGTGTCATATGGTCCAAGTGGCAGAGCAGCTTGCACAGCAGCCTGGACTTTTTGCAGAGCCTTCTCCTGTTGACCCTGCTCAAAGCTGGCAGCCTTTCAGGTCACTCAACAAATGGGTGGAAGTAACACAAATGAGGAATGTGTTGCCTCCAAAATCCAAATAGCCCCACTAGGCATTGTGTCTCTTTCTTGGTTGTAGGAAGGGTGAAATGCAGCAAATTATTCTTCACCTTGGAAGCATATATTCACAGGCCCCACACTACTGAACCCCTAGATATTTTACTGAGGTAGAAGGTCCCTGCATTTTAGTTGGATTTATTTCCCATTCTCTGGTATGCAAATGGCTCACCAATAAGTCCCGTGTGTTTGCTACTTCTTGCTCACTGGATCCAGTCAGCATAATGTAATCAATATAATGGACCTGTGTGATATCTTGTGAAAGCAAAAAGGAAATCAAGGTCTATTCGAATAAGATTATGACGCAAAGCTGGAGAGTTGATATACCCATGAGGTAGGACAGTAAAGGTATATTGCTGGCTTTGCCAGCTGAAGGCAAATTGTTTCTGGTTAGCCTTATGGACAGGAATGGAGGAAAAGGCATTTGCCAAGTCAATGACTACACACAAAGATACCAGGAGATTTGTTAATTTGCTCAAGCAATGAAACCACATCTGGTACAGTGGCTGCAATTGCAGTCACCACTTTGTTAAGCTTATGATAATCCACTGTCATTCTCCTAGGTCCATCCGTCTTCTGCACAGTCCAAATAGGAGAGTTGAACTGGGATGTGGTGGGAATCACCACCCATACGTCTTTCAAGTCCTCAATGGTGGCGCTAATTTCCACAGTCCTTCCAGGGATGAGATATTGTTTTTGATTTACTATTTCCCCATGTAGAGGCACCTCTAATGGCTTCCATTTGGCCTTTCCCAACATAATAGCCCTCATCCTACCAGTCAAGGAGCCAATGTAGGGGTTCTGCCAGCTGCTAAGTATGTCTATATAGATTATGCATTATGGCACTGGGGAAATGACCACAGGATGAGTCGGAGGACACACTGGACCCACTGTAAGTTGAACCTGAGCTAAAACTCCATTAATTACCTGACCTCCATAAGCCCCTACTTTAAATGGAGGATCACAATGACTTTTTGGGTCCCCTGGCATCAAGATCAACTCAGAGCCAGTGTTCAGTAGTCCCTGAGATATCTGATTATTTCCCTTTCCCCAGTGCACAGTTACCATGGTAAAAGGCCAGAGGTCTACTTAGGGAGGGAAGGGAGAAAGATTAACGCATAAGTTGTCAGTAGTGTAGTGGGATTCTTCCTCAAGGGGACCCGCCCTCATCTTCATTCAAGGGGTTCTGGGTCTATAAACTGGCTGCAATATGGAAATTGGTTGGTGGGGGCATGATTCTCTGTTTTATAATTCAAATTAGTCTTCTGTCTGTTCGACCTGGAAGTTTTCTGCTTATATAAATTAAGTAGGAATGCAATAGATTTCGTATCAATTTCACTTCTAGGAAAACCATGATTCATTAGCCAATGCCAGAGAGCTACACAAGCCAGACTATTCTGATTGCTGCTTTGCTTCTGCTATCCATTACAGTAGCTATGCCCACCTTGCCTTTGACAGATGAGTGCCACCACTTGGCCCCTGCCACCTTGGGATCCAATTATTCCCAATGTATTTGCATTTTTTAGTTAGTGACTGTGGTTCCCACTGTTAGATCTGACATGCAGAGAAGAGGAATTATGGGTTTTTCAAAGATGCAGGTGCTGCCCTCACAAATTTATTTCACAAAACATTGGTCAGGAGTATATATTCTGGACCCTCACAGTTGATGAGTAGGTCTAAAGTGACTAATCCACTCCACCATCCCAATCTCCCTAAGCATTTGGATCCCTTCCTCTACATTAAAACAAGGGAGCATTTCCAGCTCACTTACAGTGGGCCATCTTTTAATATATATTTCAGTTAACTAAGCAAGAAAATGATTAGAATCTTTTTTTTATCTCCGCAAGCTGCAACATAAAATGCAGAGTCTCTACTTAGTGGACCCAAGTCAATAAATTCAGCCTGATTGAACTCTATGTTCCTTACACCATTCTCCCACACCATTAATATCCATCCCCATGTCTGTTCTCCAAATTGTTGTCTATATAAATTAGAAAACTCAAGCAGTTCTTTTTGAGTGTTGCGCATCTCCTCATGAGTCACACTCTGAACCTCACCTTTAAAGGCCTGCCGGGACTTTAGTGTAGTTATAGGCCTAGAAGCAAACCGAGGTGTTGGGGGTGGCTCCTATGGAAAGTCAGCATTATCTTGCCTGGCAACTGCCTCAGGGGAGGCCATCACTGTTGCCTCAGACAGTGCAGGGTTTTTTTTCCCTCAGACAAAGATGAAAAGGCTGATGGCAGCATGGGTCAGGGAGGGGATGTTGCCACCACTGGGGATGGGGAAGCTGTTTCTTCTGGCAAAAATGATTCATCACAGTTTACAAGCTCAGTGTCCCCAGCCTTATCAGGGTCCTCCCACGTGTCCCCATTCCAAAGTGCATAGTCCCATTCTTTTCCAATCAATGCCTTCATTTTAACAGTAGACACCTTGTAAGGCTGTGCATGCACCCTTCATTGCAGGTCAGCCACTTGCATCATAAGAGCTTATGTCTGTTTTTCCACAATTTCAGCTCTTTCTCTACAGGAGATGAGACTCTCACTCAGGACAATTTTTGCAGATTTGAGGCTCAGTATCTACTTCTAAATCTAGGAGTTAGAATCCCTGAGTTCATCACTTTCTTTTATCACTTTGTCCACTAAACTTAGGAGCAACCAACCAGCTTCATTATGTTTCTTGGTTCTCCACATATGGTCAAAGGTATTATGTATAGATTCACTAAACTCCTTGCCTCTTGTGAGTGGTCAATCAGGAGTGTCAAATGCATTTATTTTGCATAATTGTCTAAACAGTTCATGCCAAGGACTATCAGTGTTCTCTATACTATTAGAAGTAGAGTCCCTAACAATTTTAGGTCTAATCATATTGAGCAGCCAACTCCAGAAACCCCCAAACCAACAAAAGAACTCCATCCTTAATATTCTATTCCTCTAGAGCCACTCCTGGTACCAAAATCTGTATTAATCAGGGTTCTCTAGAGACACAGAACTAATAGGATATATATACATATGTTTTTTAGGAGTATTAACTCACATGATCAATAGGCTGTCTGCAAGCTGAAGAGCAAGGAAGCCAGTCCAAGTCCCAAACCTGAAGAACTTAGAGTCCAATGTTTGAGACAGGAAATATCCAGCATGGGAGAAGGATGTAGGCTTGGAGGTTATGCCAATCTAGCCTTTTCACGTTTTTCTGCCTGCTTTATATCCAGGCCATCCTGGCAGCTGATTAGATGGTGCCCACCCAGATTAGGGATGGGTCTGCCTTTCCCAGCCCACTGACTCAAATGTTAACCTCATTTGGCAACACCCTCACAGGCACACCCAGGATCAATACTTTGCATCCTTCAATCCAATCAAGTTGGCCCTCAATATTTCCATCACAATGAGGTTCCCAGAAGTTTCATAGTATGGGCAGTATCTGTCAAATTGCCTGGGGTAAAGTTACTTCTCTTATGTTATAACAATATTTGATCATTATGTTTGTATTTTAAAGCATATTAATGTGTCTTTATTCTCAATTTGTGTTTTCTTTTTTGTTTATGAAATTTTAATAGCATCTTTACCTGTTTTTTATAGCTGAGTCACTTACAAAAACTACCGAAAGCTAAAATAATTTTTAATTTTTAATTCAATTGATAATTTATAGAATGATGTAATCAACATATTCATGAAAAAATTTGCATGTACTTTGTAAAATATATCATGCATATGGCAACAATTTAAAGAAAAGAGAGGGTTGGACACTATATTTAGAAAAAATACATGGATCAAGATCATGCTATTGTGTTTAGTGTGACCATGAGAGACCAATGAATTTGGTCAGGAACATTTTCAGAATCATAGTCCCATTAAATTTTGCACCTGCACTGCGTAACTGAGGGACTGAAAGCTACAAGTCAAGATAGGATCTTTGCTGATCTGACCCCAATATTTGTGTAGTTTTTGCTATGTTAAAGAGAAATTGGCTGGGTGTGGTGGCTCGTGCCTGTAGTCCCAGTACTTTGGGAGGCCAAGGCGGGCAGATCACGAGGTCAGGAGTTCAAGACCAGTCTGGCCAATATGACAAAACCCCGTCTCTACTAAAAATACAGAAATAAACTGGGCGTGGTGGTGTGCACCTATAGTCCCAGCTACTTTGGAGGCTGAGACAGGAGAATCGCTTGAACCCGGAAGGTGGAGGTTGCAGTGAGCCGATATCACACCACTGCAACTGCAGCCTGGGGCAACAGAGAGAGACTCTGTCAGAAAAAAAAAAAAAAAGAAAGAAAAAGGAAAAAAAAAAGAAATTGCACCAGACCAGTTAAACCATCACAAAACACTTTATTCAAGACTTTTACAATAGGGGAGATAGAAAATTGCTGTATAAGAGAAGGGCTGAACTCAACTCTACTGAAGCAAAAGGTATAAGAGTGAAAAAGTATTGAAAGACTTGGGAGAGAGAGGGATTAGTCAATGTGATTAGACCATCTGCGTTTGCTAATTAGCACTAATAGTAGTTAGGCTCCTGCCTGCCCAGGGAGACTGGGAGGTGGCAACCCTATCTTTCTTGATGATTACCTTTCAAAAGGATGACTCCAAGGTATTTGAGAGAGACATTTCTAGGTTGTAGCAGATTTCCAGCTCAAAGGGACAGAGAAGTAACGTACAAGGGCAAGTTTTCCTATAGCAAATGTCCTAAGAAGGGAGGTCAGGGCCCTACATCCAGGAAGAAACCTTATCTAAAGTTTCGTTGAGCTGAGAGGAATGTTAGGGAAAGGCAATCTTGGTCAACTATATATCAACATTCTAATTATTAGGCCTGAAATGAAGATTTCATAAAACAGCAATATATTTTGTAACGGATGTTCTTAATGTGTTTTGGACAAGTAACATATTACTACCTCAGAGTTAATCCTCTGTTCTAGTTCTAGTTCCTTGTTCTAGTTCAAACCATCACACTTTCATAAAACTGGGGCTCCCATTTAAATGGAAAAATGCTTTGTGTTCTGTTTATCCCAGGTTGAGTAAGTAGCCAATCTGTATTCTTAGATAATGAGAGGCAATGAGCAGTCCAACTGTTGAAGAAAGTAATAAATTTGTCTGTTAATAAGAAAGGAACTCTACATACCAAGGATTCTTTGTGGGAAGGTTGGCATAACTAACTGCAAATTGTTGTAAACTAAGGCATAAGCAAGCACTGCATCACAAAAAATTCTTTCAGGCAATTCAGTGAAGAATATCTATCATGATTGATATGCAGTTTACATTCCAAAAGACTCTAGCCCTTTTTTGACTTAAAACTTTATACTTGCTGCTTCTTGAACCCACTACTTTTGTTTTGTTTTGTTTATTTCTGGGCAACAGTACAGAAGGGAATTTCTTGGTATAACACTCTAAAGAAAATGAGGTCTGTAAAATCCCCTTGGAAGAGGGAAGCAGAAAAATGAGTGGTATTTTTGAACAAAGAAAGGACAAAATCTAAGATTGTCTTTTTTTTTTTCTTTTTTTTTGAGACGGAGTCTCGCTCTGTCGCCCAGCCTGGGGTGCAGTGGCGCCATCTCGGCTCACTGCAAGCTCCGCCTCCTGGGTTCACACCATTCTCTTGCCTCAGTCTCCCCAGTAGCTGGGACTACAGGCGCCTGCCACCACGCCCAACAAATTTTTTGTATTTTTAGCAGGGCCAGGGTTTCATCGTGTTAGCCAGGATGGTCTCGATCTCCTGACCTCGTGATCTGCCCGCCTCAAACTCCCAAAATGCTGGGATTACAGGCGTGAGCCACCGCGCCCGGCCTGTCTTTTCTTATATATGACCGAAAGGTTGGAATTAAAGATATTTTAAAATAAATATAGTTTTACAAGACAAAAGAATAGCTTGTTAGCTACAGAAATTATTTCTGCAAATGTCTGAGATAAAATTAAGAAAGCAAACAAAGGACTATGATTGAAAACTTGCAGAAAGCAGGGGAAAAAAAGCTGTTTTGTGAAAAGACTTAGATCCAGTCCATATCTCAATGAGAAGAAACAGAACATTGATATTGGAATCAGTCGAAAGGTATAGCCTCATATTATTTATAATTTTGTGGACATTCAGGCCTAAGTTAATAGACTATTATTTATAGTTCATTCTGGTATGAGATCACAAATTTGAAAAATCTCTCATATATATATATATGTCTTTTCAAACTAATTCTTCTCTGTTACTAAATTTGAAGCTATTCAAAGTGAAGCTCTTCAAAGCTTGGCCCTAATTCCACTCTTAGCTTCTCACTATATATACACTCTCAATCCAATTACACCTATGCCTGTGGTTTATTTACCACACAAAGGAAGATGACTAGATGACTCCAATTTATATATCTGATCCAGGCCTGTTCTTTAAGTTCCAAAGTAAATAACAACAGTTTACCTGGCTTCTTCTCTTGGGGGTCTGAAAAATTCAACACATTGGAAGATGAATTAAAGGAAAATATAATCTTTTCCGAGTGCTACCTATCTCATGACAGGCAGCCTCCATATCCAGTACTTTATGGTGGCACATTACTTTCTATCTTAAATATCTTTTGAGCTTTCTTACATCTATCCATCTATATTGCCACCACCATCCTCCAAGCTGCCATCATTTGACATTTGCACGACTTCAGCCACCTGGACTACTTACATCTCTCTCCCTTGTTCTTTCCTCAGCTATCTGCCCCGTACTAAGACCAAAATATTCCCATCTCTTATCTTTGCTACAGCTGGAGTGATCTTTCTGGAATGTAGGTTTAATAATCACATCCACCTCCTCTTTCAACTTTTCAATAGCTTTTCTTTGCTTTTAGAATAAGTCCTTTACAAGATATGCAAGGTCTTGAACTGTTCAGCTTCCACCTATCTTGCCAGCCTTATCCCATTCCAAGCTGCCCCTTATTCTTTCTCTACAGCCACAGTGGTTTTCTTTTCTCCTTCACTGCTTCACTAACATACTATCATGTTCTCGCCCAGAAATTTGTCCTTATCAGTTCCTCTACTCCAAATGTTTTTTCCTAAGAAAAAAAAAAAATTTATCTGAGAAATGTAAACCCTTTCAAATTATCAGGTCCAGAGAGGCATTAAAATGAGACAGTCCTACTTCTGACCTTTTAAGCTACATATTCATCTATTGAAACTTCTTGCTATTGCCCCAGGTAGCTATGAATTAACCTAAAAATGCTGCTGTATAGCTTAATAATGTATAGCTATATCAGTCCGTTTTCACACTGCCGATAAGGATATATCCAAGACTCAACAATTTACCAAAGAAAGAGGTTTACTGGACTTACAGTTCCATATGGCTAGAGAGGCCTGACAATCATGGCAGAAGGCAAGGAGATGCCATCTACATCTCACGTGGATGGCAGCAGGCAAAAAGGGAGTTTGTGCGGGGCAACTCCTGTTTTTAAAAACATTAGATCTCATGACACCCATTCACTATCTTGAGAATGGCACAGGAAAGACCCACCCCCATAATTCATCTCCCATTGAGTCCCTCCCACAACACGTGGGAATTATGGGAACTACAAGATGAGATTTGGGTGGGGACACAAAGCCAAACCATATCAATAGCCAATCATGAATCAATGTTATTTCTGCAAACCAATGAAAATTCTTGACCACTTCATATCAGCCTACTCCCTGTCCTCTTCCACTT
Source organism: Macaca fascicularis (assembly GCF_037993035.2). Taxonomy (NCBI): domain Eukaryota; kingdom Metazoa; phylum Chordata; class Mammalia; order Primates; family Cercopithecidae; genus Macaca; species Macaca fascicularis. The sequence goes on along the minus strand of NC_088385.1, from coordinate 88,694,635 downwards.
CTTTTTTTTTTTTTTTTTTTTTTGCCTTAAAAAATCTTCTCGTAACAAAGGACAAATGGAGCTCATATCCAAGGTTACTTGGCTCTGAATCTTCTGGGCAGTTGTCCTCACTTTGGCTCAAATAAATTCTATAAATTGTATTTTGTGCCTCAGCTTCTTCCTTTTAGGTTGGCACTCCCTGGGTAGTTATATAACCCCCTCTTCAGTTCTTTGTTCAAATATAACTTCCTTAGTGAGACCCTTCCTGATTATTCTATTTAAAAACTAGTCACCTACCCACAACTTCTGCACTCCCTATTCTAGCCTTTATTATTTTAGTTTCTTAGTTTTTCTCCGTAAAACCTATCATCTTGTTTCATACTATATATTTTACTTGTTTTGTTTATTTTCTTCACAAATCTATTAGAATATAAATATTCTGCTGCAGGAATTTTTCCCTCTGTTTCTTTCTAACACAGCAGAACCTAAAAAATTACCAGGAACATAGCGAAACCATCTTTGCAAAGATTCTGATAGTAGCAGAAATCTGACATAATTTGATCCATCTTATTTCTTATCTCATAAGCTGTCTTTTCTCATTCCAAGCTAACTAGGCAGGATTTAGTCTATACTTTAAAACACAGATAACAACCTCTTCCCACAACTAACTTGCTCCTTACTTGGAGACTGAAACCACATTCACAAAATTAAGAAAAGCCACCAGGCTAGAATTGTGATAGGGTCTAAATTCTGCTAAAATGTAGACATATTTAAGCTCTAACCAGCTATTGTCTTTTCTGCTAAGATGTAGATATAAATTCCTACCAGCCATTGTCTCTTCTGCTAGAATGTAGGCATAGTTTAACCAGTCACTCTTTAACCAGTCATTGTTTTATAACTTGCCTTCTTTTTTTACTAGGTACCTCTCAAAAGTCACATAGCCAATAGCTGCAAGATTTATAAAGTCCCCAGTTTCCCTTATAAATAACACTGGTATGTAAAACCTAAGACTAGCCTGGAGATATTTTTCAGACTTTGCATTCTATATGGACCAACTGGCAGCACGTGGACCAGTAAACCCCTACCCAGGGACTGACTGAGTATAAGAAGAGAGCTCCAATCTCCTATGACTTCATCCTTAACTCAACCAATCAGCATTCTCCATTCCCTAGCCCCCAGGCTTACCAAACTATCCTTGAAAAACTCTAGCCTCTGAATTTGAGGCTGATTTGAGTAATAAGCTTCTGCCTTTTCTCATGTCTAGCCATGCATTTTTTAAACTCTTTCCCTACTGCTGTAGCACTGTCTCAGTGAATTGGTTTTATCTGTGCAGCCAGTAAGAATAACCTGTTGGACGATTACAGCAGTGCTAGATATTCTCCATTTACCATACTAGATCTGTTCCATACCTGTCTGTTCTGTGCTTGCTATGGGAGGCTGGATTGAATATCTGAACTCCCTTGCACTCTGGCTATCTATTGGTTGAAATTTGCTAATGGGAAGCACTGTCAGAGCATCAAGGGAAAAGGAAACATAAGTTAGGTATTTGTTGCTCTCGCAGCACCTCCTTAGCAGCTGTGTTTGTCTATTTCAAGCCACAGCTATCCCATAACACCATTTCAAAGGTTTTAGGATCCCCAGGTTCTGGTAACTGCTTCCTTGCTTCCTGTTCTTGCTCTTTAGGGATACGTCTTCTGTTTTGATTCCTAGGCTTTCATCCTCTTCCTTTGATTCCCTCAACTCTTCCTACACTTTTGTAATTTGTCCTTCACCAACATTTCCTCAGTTACTCACTTGAATATGCCATCTATTTCCCAGTGGAACCTTGACTGATACAGTAGGCATTCAATGGTAATTTTTTTAAAAGTGTCTTATAGGAAAATCAGATGTTTAAAAAAGTATATATCTGACACATTGTGAATGCTCAATAAATGGTACTTATTATATGGACAAGATTTATTATCAATATTGACATCCTAATACAGTTCCATATTGGCATTTTGTATACAATATACTATTTTGACAAATACTAATAGAACATAATCTATCATTTTGCTACATATATCTAGTCTTTTCCAGCTTCAGCTTTCTTTTCCAGCTTCAGCTTTTTCTTCAATAACTAGGAAATAATATAGTAATAATTTTGTTAAGATATGGCTCTTTATGATTAATTTATTAGCATTTCATGAAAATTCAAGTACATCTTCGAAAACCTAATACAGTAGTAGAAATACATTTACTTTGTTTTATGTTAACTGAGTGACTTCTCTGTGTACAATGGTGTAGTTCAAAGATAGTTCAATTTATGATGCAAGCAAGAAGATAACTTATAGAAGAAGAATTCTAAAAATAGCCGGTGATTACCTGTCAGCTCCCTGACTTTCAGACTGCTATAAATGGCTTATTTTTACTAAATGCAGACAATAGTCACAAAATCCAAATAGCCAAATCTAAAGCTGTGGGGTGTTCGACAACTAATTTAAAAGTAGGCTTTAAATTCTGTATTTCTTTAATTTATGTTGGTGGATATAATCTTTAGGAGGGTAAATATGCATGATGCTATTAATGATTTTTAAAAAAATTATCTGCTGATAAATAGGCCAGCATTTCAGTCTTCTGTTTGGGATTCTTCTTAGGCTCACACCTAAGCAAGATGTAGTCTCTATAATGACCACATGGCATCCCAGAAGATTCTTAATGAGCTGGAGCAGAATTACTGGGAAAATAATTACGCCAATGTCTATAGGGAGTCCTGTGAGCTCTCTGTTGCCAAGAAGATAAAATTCAAACGAGGAAAGAGGCTTTGGTCAGATATAAACTCAAAAAGAAAAGTAATAATTTTTATTTTTATAGGCACATTATGTAATTCATCTCAAACCATAATTATAATTTTTAAACTCCATAATTAGTAATTTTAGTTCAATACTGTAGTAATTTGCTTTATCAACAGTACAAAATACATAATACCAAGTCAAACTGATGTTGTTAAAGGCCAAATATCCCTTGGGTCATATAAAATAAATTCATATGGAATCTACTTTTCTCTCATTTATAGCCACCATGACTGTGAAAGGTGAAAAAGCTTACATATTCTATGAATTCATTTAATTCACATTTTTCTGTGTCAACTATCTATGACATTTATCTTGCAGATTTATATTTAAGCTGTTTGTCAGACATCTCTTCGCTCCTGGCATATAGTGTCTGACCAGCTGTTTTCAGTTTTTATCCCTTCCAAGCCTTTTGGCTCAGTGACAATATCCCCCCTCCAAAGATCCGCAGACCCATATCCACACTGCACAATTCCAGGGCCTGCTTAGTGCTCCCCCACAGTTATGCAGGATAGGAAGTAGGATTTCCCTGTGGGTAGGAAAAAGAGGTAACTTGAAAACCTTACAAAAAAGGTTTGCTAAGAATACCTCCAACGTTATTGTGAAATTAATGTGTCTGACTAACACAAAAAGAAGTCCAAATGAATACACATAATATCACACCACAAAAGAACACTTCTGGGAATGAAAGGCTATTATAGTTCCCCAGTCCAATGATAAAAATGACCAGGAGTACAATTGGTTCACAGATCACTTAGGATAAGGAACTGCCTCATTATGCTTCAGGGAGTTCAAGTACGAACAACATTTGCCACTCTAGAGTAAAATAAAGATTGCTCTACTAAATGTGGTGGGTGTTCATTTTAATTTGTCTAATCTAGCTGCATTTTAGGAGACCTAACCACGAGGTTTTCAAAATCTAAGTTCAATGTGAACACATAGACACAGGGAGGGGAATACCACACACTGGGACCTGTTGAGGAGGCAGGAGAGGGAGAGCATCAAGAAAAATAGCTAATACATCCTGGGCTTAATACCTAGGTGATAGGTTGATAGGTGCAACAAATCATCATGGCACACATTTACCTATGTAACAAACCTGCACATCCTGCACATGTACCTTGGGTCTTATAAAATAAAATAAGAAAAAAAAAAGAGAAACATAAAAAACAAAACAAATTTAAGTACAGTGAAAATCTACGGAAGGTTTGAAAGTTAATTGAAATATGTTGGTATTTAAAATAGCTTAACATGTAGTCATTAAGAAAATCTGACATTTTTATTAACTCAAAAACACTTTATTAGTGAGATCATTTGATTTTCTCCTCACAGAATTAGGATTCCCTACTTTGGCTATTCCCACCTGCCAATTGATAGGTAAGTCAGGTGAGGTAGCAATTGGGTACATCCCTTCTGCTCTCCTGTGTGTCTTCATGCCTCTGCCTCTTTGTGTTATAAAGGGAATGGCGGATTGACCGGCAAGTGCAAAGAAAAATGAATAGATGATCTCTATGGCACCTCTCAGCTCAAAGAGTCTGAAGCCTGAGATTATAAACGAAATTACTCATGTAGTTCCATTTCTGCTCAAAGAGTCTGAAGTCTGAGATTATAAATGAAATTACTCATTTAATTCCATTTCTGCCTAGACAATACTCTTCATATATATCCAGCCATTATAACAAAATTAAGTGTTAGAATGATTGCTAGGTCAGGCATACTCTAACATTTCATTCCACAGATATTTACTGGATTCATAAACTCTGGCATTTTTCTCACCAGTGATTCTTTTCACATTTTTGCTTTTATGTAAAAATGCTCATCAAGGTAATATGGACATACAGTTAAGAAATACATAATATTAAAAATCCCACTCTTTACTGCCAATCCCCATTGTCAATCACTTCTTATGCTTTTAGCTATCTGTTATGATAGTTACCTGCATATATTCATGTAATAAGCTAATGCCATTATTTAATTTATAACTTTGCATAACACGTATTGACCTCCTTTGATGGCAGATAAGGACATTCCCTTTTTTCTATACAATATGGAAATCATAATTTTGAGTTATTAATCAATGTTTAGATTATCATTACTGTGTAAATATTTGTTGTTGAGGATCATTAATGTTTCCTTTTAAAAATATATTTTCATGAAGTTAAATTTTTTTGCATGCAAATTTTTTGTTATGATGTAACATAACATCTGATGTAAGCTTACAATGGCAAAAATATAGGAGAATAAGAATGGAAACACTGAAGAAGGCATACCAACAGAAAATTTAAAATGTTGAAAGTTCATGATTTTATAAAGCACAGGAACTATATTTAATCATCTTTCTCCTAAATTATATATCATCCCAATATGCATAGCTTAAATACATTTTGAGAAGGAAAATTGTCTGCTATCTATATGATTATTTATTTGAAATAGTGATTCACTTTGCTAACAAAAGCTGTTCTAAGTTAAATATCACTTTTTTATTATTTTTATCAGGGAATTCAAGAGGTCACATAAAAAAAGAGCATGAGCTTTCAGTGACTAGGAAAGAAATTATTCGTATTTTTAAAATTCCTTGTGCTATTCTCTCTCACTCATAAGTACTCCTTCTTTGTTGATTTTTCTATGTTATACTTCCCTAGACCATAGCTGTACAACATGAGAGCCTCTAGGCACTTATGGCTCTTTAAATTTAAATTGGTTAAGGTAATATACAATTACAAATTCAGTTTCTTAGTTACACTAGCTACACTTCAAGTGCTCAGCAGCCGCATGTAGTTACTCTACTGCACAATGCAAATATAGGACATTTGCATCATCATAGAATGTTCAATTGAACAGCACTGCCCTAGACAAATACAGAATTATTAATCATGAACAAATAGACGGCTTCTCTCTTGTGAGGGGATTAAAGCACAAGCTTAACTTACAAAGGCTGCCTGACTCTCTTTTCCTATTATCAACAGCTGTTTGAGCTCCAAAACAAAAACTTGAAAGAAATATTACCTTTAAAACACTCCATTAGGACTTCCTTGTTTTTATAACTTGACCTGTGATTCAATCTATAACAAAGGCCAAGACATGAGAGAAACATGGCACATTAGAGGAAGAGCAACGTGTTTCATATTTGGAAACATGACACATGAAAGGAGAGTATTAACATATTGGGGCAAGTGAAGGGTTAGGATCTGAAGGAATATGTAAAACATGTTTAGATGTTAATTTTAATCCCCAGGACAGTAGAAAAGACGTTCCAAATTTTTAAAGAGGGAAAGGGCATAAACATTGTGTTAAAAAAAAAGCTTTTGATTTTATGAAAAAGGAAAGCTAGAAAGATGATAAGATTTAGTATCAATCTTATCTAGATTCATATTATTTTTATATCTGTCACAATTTAAATGGTCTAGTACAAGTTAATTTCTTCTGGACAAACAGAGGGGTAACAATAAGCAAGAAAATGTGGATTGACAGCAATATCAATGGTTCACTTTATTAGCTATTAAAATGTTCTGTGTATCTGAGTTTTCATTTACAAAATGGAGTTAATATTGCTTCAAAGATTTGTTGAGATCAATGAATAGAATGTGAAATGTAGCATGCCTACTTGAATGCTTGGCATTTAATAGGAATTTTGTAATTTGTTACTGCGTAGTCTTTTTCTTATATGTTTACACTGAAACTATCAAGGGATATGAAACAGAAATTGTGCAAGTCAATATAGTGTTTGATCTCATAGTTCAAGATGATATATACATGGTTTAATTGTTAGGAAGTACAAGAAGTTTGAGATCTGGAAATAGCTTGTCAATCACCTAGTGGCATACCTGAGTACAGCAATATCAGAATAGAACCAAACACCTAGTAATCAAATGGTAGCAGGCATAGTGCAGGCAAACCGACCAGCTAACTTAACGGCTACTCTGAGACCCATCAATACAGCATTAGGAGTGGCCATAATAAATGCAAAGAGGAAAGTTCATTTTCTTCATATTATAAACATTTTTCAGTTAGTATTATGGTTCACTGGGATACTACAATTTTTCATAGTTGTACTGCTAATCTTCAAGAGATGTTTGTAATTTATATTGTTTACAATTGATTGTAGGTATTATGAAGAAACTTATTTTAATGCTTGTATGCATAAAAAGCTTTCCTCCCAGAGCATCATATAACTTTATTTTTCACTTTGTTCAGGTATCTGCTCAAATCTTATCTGTTCCCATGGTACCTCCTTGCCCATAGCATCTAAAATAGCTATTTTCCAAAGGCCTAAGTTTTACTTGAAGGATCAAATTTTATCTTTGGCAACAAATGCTGTCAGTTGTTTTCTTGAAGTGACAGGCTTACTCCATTCATTTTCAAGTAATTGTCTGCCAAGTACCTAAGTCTGAATAACCATAGTTTATCTGCCACTTGTTCCATCAAGTGAAAATGTTGTTTTGAGAATAAAGCTGCTAGTTCAGCTCTCAATTCAAATAACTGTACAAGTTTTCTTTTCCTTGAGACAACCATAGTACTTTCGGTATGCAGCAAAAATATTTTATGCATTTATGCCTACTTCACACAGAATGTTAGGAACATGCACGTTCACTAATCAATATTTAATAAAATTAATAATTTTTACTGCTTCATTAAATACATTCTTAAGTGGAACTGACTTTTTTCTGCAAGTACATTCTAGTAAAGAATGCAAAGATTAATAGTACAGTTTGGTAGCAATGTCTTGATTCATACTAAGGTACCTATAATTTTACCTACCATTACTTTTTCACTATCTAAATTGCCTACAATAGATCATTAGCACAGGGAATAATATTAAAATAGATTATACAATAAATAATTTTATTTATAATTCATAAAATAAATGATAAAAATCTAAGCTTTCAATATACCTGAATATTAAATGAAAATTATATAATAAAGAAATAAGTATATATATTAAAGAGAGAAAACAGAGGCACAGAATTTAGAATCAGAAGGAAATATAATTACATAAGATATTTTAACATTATGAGATACTATTTCCAACAGTATTCTCATAAATTGCAAATAATTTGAGTAATGAATAATATTGTAGAAAAACACAAGTTACCACAACGTTCCTAGTAGAAAATATGGAAAAACCTGAGAAAAACCATTAACCATGTAACTTAATTATCTTTAATTTCTTCTGGACAAACAAAGGGGCAACAATAAGCAAGAAAATGTGGGTTGATAGCTATAGCAATGGTTCACTTTATTAGTTATTAAAATGTATATGAATAGAGAGCTTAATTAAATTTAATATGTAGTACAGAAATAGACATATCCCTTTTATCATCATAGCTGACACCTATTGAGCATTTGCAATAATCCCGACACTGTCCTAAGTAGTTAACATGCCTTAAACCAAAAGCCTGAAAACAATCCTGTCAAGGAATTGACCCATAGTCGCACAACCTGGATATGGTTTGATCACTAGGTAAGAATACTTTCTATGATAAAGTATTTCAAAAGAGTAGAAGATGGATGAATCATTTGTAATACTGATGTGAAAACTGGTTATATGTTTAAAATTATTTAAATCCTCTTTTGATTAGATTATTAAATTTAAAATGGAATAAAACCCTTAGAAAAAAGTAAATGAAACTCTGATAACTATTTAACAGTTTTCGAAAGTATAGTTATACCCACACCTCAATATTTCCAAGAAAATTAATTATAGAGAGAATAAAGATGTAACTGCAAATATAATGAAAGACATAAAAGTGAATATACAGCCAGATATTTGGGGGATGGGAAATTCTAATTATCCTGCAAAGACTGTATTTAAATGAGAACTGATAAATTTGATTACATGCATGTATAAATCATGCATGGTGAAACAACACACATAAATAATAAAAGACAAATAAAAACTTTGGGAAAGTATTTGCAACATATATGACATGTATTGTATGAATAAACCAAATATACATAAAGAGCTTCTATCAGTGAAAAGACAGCCAATGGAGACTCAAGAATAAGAGAAGATTTATAAAAGGTCAGAGGCCCCGGTGTGGTGGCTCATGCCTGTAATCCCAGTTTTCGAGGATTACTTTGGGAACCTGAGGTGGGAGTATTGATTGAGCCCAGGAATTTGAGACCAGCCTGGGCAATATAGCAAGACCCCCATCTCTATACAAAATTTAAAAATGAGCTGGACATGATGGCACTTGCCTGTAGTCCCAGATACTCCAGGAGGCTGAGGTTTGAGCCCAGAAGTTCAAGACTGCAATGCGTTATACTTGCGCCACTGCACTCCAACCTGGCTAACAGAGCAATATCCTGTCTCAGACAAACAAAAATAAAAATAAAAGGTCAGAGACAATGGCCAATAGACATCAGGAAAAGTTTTAGTGTTACAAAATCAAAGATGTGCCCACTGAAACAACATTAAGATCTTGTTTTTTACATATTGAAAAGTCAATGATTAAGAGTAAGGTCAAACATGGGGAAATGAGTCCTTCTGTTGTCAGAGCACTTAAATTGGTAGGAATTTCCATAAGGAAATTTGCTATGTATCAAAAATTTTCAAAATGCCCATACAAATGCCCATGAAATTCAGTTTACCATATTTTATGCTAAAGCATATACAATTTTATATATATTGAAGCACTATTCATAATAGTAAAAGTTCAGAATGTGAATGTATATAAATTAGAAACTCTGTTTTAAAATGATGGTACATCTGGATACTCTGCCATTTCAAAAAAAGGTTTATATTTTTATTTACTAACCTAAAACAATATTGATACATGTATGTGTATCTCTGTAGATTAACCTGGGAGTTTAGAGATTATTCTAGTTACCTTTAAATTTTTATTTATTAATTTATGTTCCTATTTTCTGTAATTAGATTTCATTCATTTTATATAGGTAAATAGTATTTTAAAATATTGAAAGATAAAAGTTAATTTTTAAGGATCATAACTGTACTTATAACTGACAAGAGATAATGTCAGTGATGATTAAACTGATATAAACCCTTAAGAATATTACATAACATTTATTAAACATTTTTCATTTCTGATTAAAATTTAGACATATAATTTGAGAAAGGTGAAGATAACCTATAACTATTTGTGCAGGAGCTGGGAGAACTGATAATTCAGATTATTGTCAAATACACCTCACTGATTTTTTTAATGTTTCTCATCGACTGTTTTAAAATTTCTGTAGCAAAACCTCTTTTTCATACATTTAAAACAAACTTTGAGCCTTTCCATTATCCTTTATATTCTTATATCAAACTCAAACTTCTTATCCCTAAATGGCTACAAATAATCTGACATGGTACTGGATCAGATTCCTAACTTGAGCACTTCACTTGGAAATTTCTGAACCCAAGGGGTACATCTGATTAGGACTTAGAATATGTTCTCCCAGAAGCAGAATATGCTTGACACAATCTATGTCCTAGAAATTGCAAACCGATGCTCACTTGTCACATCCATCCTAGGTACCTTTTCTTTGGTTCACACAAAATTGCAAAAATTTTGAATTATTAAACAACAACTTTAAAATGCTTGATTTTATACAAAACTTTAAAAGTTGCGATTCCAGGCTTCATGTTTGCATCTTGCATGGCAACATCTTTTGGAATGGAGCAGCTGCAGGGTGCCCTAGATGTGGTCTTCACACTCAAATCTGCAACACAAAGTCTGCATTGCTCATATATATTCCTGGCCTGACTTCTTTATAAAATGTTGATTTATGATCACATCTTTAGGCATGTCCAAAGTCTTACCTGACACAACATGATTGCTCAACATGCCTGCTCTACTATCAAATTTCTATAAATAAAGACTTTTTTGTTTATATTAGGTTGAAAGTAATGGCAGAAACTGCAATTACTTTTGCACCAACCAACCAAATAGACCTCTATTTCTAGGCAGAGAGAAGATACGTATCATGTGAGAGAGTAATAATTGCATTCTAACATTAACAAAGATTGGATAGGGAATAGAGTTCCGAGTGAAAGTGGCACATAGGATATTTAAGTGTTCGTGGAGGATGCAATCAGAAGCAATGGGTACCAATTTTCACAGAAGTCTGTGATTGGGCTGTGGCGAGGAGAATAAAAATGGACATTTCATAGAAAGCAACAGAGGTAATTTACTTCTGAAGTTAATGTATAAAACTTTCCTTACCTGAAACAAACACTTAGTTGCAGTTTATAAAGCTATTCACATTGACTTTTGAGCAACTGAGTCTGTTGAAGACTCAATATGTGCTTAAATATACCTCTTTTTTTTTTAAAGAGATAAACATGTGCTATGTTTGATATTCTAAGGTAGTTTAATCTCAAAAGTGCTTTTTAATTCTTGTGCTATTCTTGATAATTTTGAAATCTGTTGTTATCTCTTCAAGACAGATGTTCTCAGTTGATTTTGGGCATTGTTCCAACAGCAAACATGACTAAACTTGTAATGGAAGCATTCATTCAGCCCCTAATAAGATGTGAATTAAATTCGTATTTTAAAACTCCTCATAATTTTTTCTATAAATTCATTCAACTTTTTGAATATTGTCTCAAATAATTTTGGAGCTGAGATTTACTACTGTTAGCACTTATCTGAATGTTCTGCTGCCCTAAGTGATGGTAAAATCTGGGTCAGAGAATTTAGGTCTAATTTGGGGAAAGAGAGTATATGCTCCTTTTACTTATTCAAAAACATTTATTAAGGTTAGATTATATGTTTCTTACACTAGTCTTTGCTGGGGGTTTAAGGTGAAGAGGACATGGTTAATGCTTACAAGAAACTGGCAACTTACCCAGGCAGAAAAACAGCTAACTAGTACAATGTGGTAACTGTACAAATAACCCAAGGCAACCGCAAAGGGAACGCAGTGGAAGGGTCAATTACTATTGCCATGAGAATCAGAGAGCTTCCCCCAAAACAGAGTGAGAAGTAACAGTGAACTGGACTTTGAAAGAGGCAGTGACTTTATCATATAGCAAAAGGATATATGAAAGCACATATCAGGTTCTGGGGGCCATAAGTAAACTCACAACATTAGAAAATAATTTTGAGGAAAGATAAGGCTGCCAAAGGATATTGGAACCAGATGGTGAAATGTTTTAAACTGAGGCATTGTCCAAGGAAAATCAACAGCAATTGGGAAATGTATACCAAGAGTCTTAGAAGTTATATACATTTTGAAAAATTTTATGTTCAGGACCTTACCATAAGGAAATAGTGTGGAATAGACAATATACTGTAGTAGAAAGAATGTTTCTCACAGCACTATCTATAATACAAAAAAATAGAAAATAGCTGAAATGAATAGTGATAGAGGACTGAAATAGAAGTAAATAAAAGAAATCATTTCCATATTTCACCACTGGATTTGATGTTTGCTAGGGGCTTATATAGAAATCTTTGTCCACTTAAAAGGTAGTTTTCTATTACTAGTTTTCTGAAGTTTGTTATTATTTATTTAGTTTTTTATTTTTATCTTTTTTTACTAAGAATGCATGTTTAATCATGCTTAATATTTGTATTTATTTATTTGGATTATTATCTTTTTTCTCTCATGACTGAAGTAAAGCAGATGAAGAGACATTCAGAGGTTAAATTATTTTGCATTACTTGTTAATAATGAGTTGCTAAATAAGATTTTCTTCTGTTTTACTGAGAATATTTCTTCTATGATTATATATCAGATGGGTCTGTATATTTTCTTTCTGATACAGTTATTTTCTGGTTTTGGCATCAATGCTATGCAAGCTTCATGAAGTGTGTTGGACTCACTCAATTTACCATCCTCAGAAAGAACTTGCATGTAATTGAAATGATCTCTTTCTTGAATGTATTCTAAGACTTGTCCTTAAAAATACCTTTGACCTTTAAAACCTACCCAGTAGGTTTGGATGTGTATGTTTATATGTATATAATTTAAATTATTAGTTTAATTAATTTAAAATTTTTCCTTTGTAACAAGAGATGTAGTCCAAAGAGATGTGAATCAACGTTTAGCAAAATATAAACTACATGGATGCATTTTTCTTCCATTCTTCTTTTCCCTTGAGTAACATGTGAGTCTTAAATGCTTACTTCTCACAGTCAATTTTGCTTATAACACCAATCAATGTGCCAGCGACAATAGCCCATACCACTTTTTATGCCAGCTGATGTCCAAACAATATATAATTTTATCACTCTCCATGATTGCCAAAAATTGACAAAGGTGTTTTATCACACACTGAACTGACAATAAGAGACAAGTGGCCATTTTAAGTGATAGTCTTTTGTTTGTACCAAAAATAAAAAACTATAGATTTGATCCAATTAAAAAAGGCTTCCACTTCTACAGATACTATAAAGCTGTATCTATTTTTTTTTTTTTTACTGGAATTCTAAATCACTTTACCATCAAAGTATCAAAAACTTCTGAGTTCTCATTTTTGACAGCACACTGGAGGAGAGTGAACCATCAACAATGACAAAAAGAAAACTATGCAGGGAAACACGTTGACAACCTGCTCCAGCCACCATAAGATGAAACCTAACTTTGTTAATACTTACAGTATTGCTAGGTATGACTCAGCTGGTGATATGATTAGGTGTAATAGGAAAATTACACCAAAATTTTTATTTTGAATTGTAATCTCAATAATCCGCACATGTCAAGGGAGAGACCAGGTGGAGGTGATTGAATCATGGGGGCTGTTTCCTCCACGTTGTTCTCATGATAGTGAGTGAATTCTTACAACAGCTGATGGTTTTTTAAGGAACTCTTCCCCCTTTGCTCAGTACTTCTTCCTGCCACTTTGGGAAGAAGGTGCCTTTCTTCCCCTTCACCTTCTTCCATGATTGTAAGTTTCCTGAGGCCTCCCCAACCATGCTGAACTGTGAGTCAATTAAACGTCTCTCCTTTATAAATTACCTAGTTTCAGGTATGTCCTTATAGCAGTGTGCAAATGGAATAATGTAGCTAGTATATGCCAATACAGCATATCATCTGAGTTTCCTGACTATTCAGGCACTTACCCTGACTGAATGGTTCTCATAACACACCATTAAATAGTACTATTGCTTAAAATTATTTTGTTTGTTTTTAATTGGTATGTTGTTAGGATCTAGGTACTATGTGATGTGAGAGAGAAGGAGGAAATTTTGTGAGAAATGTCTGCTGGCAGCGATTGATAGACTCGATGAAGAGAAGAAATGCAGGATGGTTTATGCTCAGACTTGCTCCCATTTGCTACTTTGGAAATTTCTAGAAAGAATACCTTTGTTTAAAAGTGAAGATAAATGTTTCAAAGGCATTTAGGAAATACGGAGTATAGACAGTGCTGCCTCAGGGCTTAGAGACCAGTGGGGTCTCGAGTGGGCAAAAGCATTATTTCAGTTTCTGTGAGGAGCACACTGAAGTTCTGACTCCCTGTGAACTGATGAATCTTTAGTGTCCAAGAGAGCTTTGCATCAAGATGGAAATGAGCAAGACGTTAGAGGATGTCGTTGAGATCATATACAATACACATTGGTGACCTCTAGAAATAATTGGAGTTTGGGGAAGGGTGGAGTGGGTGCTGTGGTTCTAAAGTCATTTTCCTAAGGCTAGAAGATAGCAAAATGGACAGTAATAGTAACCGAATTTGCATAAATACCAGTTACACAAATATGAAAGGATGATACCTCATGATTTGATCTTAATAGCAGATGGTGTACAGGGAGAGAATATTTTAGATGTTACATCAGGTTAAGGGATTATCTCATATTTGTAATTTGTTGAGTACTCAGACAAACAAAAACAGCAAAAATAAAGTTCTTGCTACACCTTGTCTTTTATTTTTATGTTTTTATTTTTATTTGTTTATTTTATTTTATTTTTTTATTTTTAGACAGAGTCTCGCTCTGTCGACCAGGCTGGAGTGCAGTGGTGCGATCTCGGTTCACTGCAACCTCTGCCTCCTGAGTTCAAGCAATTCTCCTGCCTCAACCTCCTGAGTAGCTGGGACTACAGGTGCCCCCCGCCATGCCCTGCTAATTTTTTGTATTTTTAGTAGAGATGGAGTTTCACTGTGTTAGCCAGGATGGTCTTGATCTCCTGACCTCGTGATCTACCCACCTTGGCCTCCCAAAGTGCTGGGATTACAGGCATGAGCCACCACGCTGGCACACCTTGTCTTATAATAGGGAATTTAACCAAGTTACATTCATGATAATAGGTAAAATTTTTGTCCCTGTTCAGGTTATTTATTTTATGCCTAATATATTTTCACATTTTCAACTTCTGCTTTATGTTTGAAACCATCCAACTTCGTATTTTTAAAGGTAATCTTACTGGTTATATATTCCTATGGCAACACTAATTTACTGTGTGTACTTGGAAACATTCTTTTTACTTCTCTCTGACTTTCATTCTTAATCTTGTTGACATAACTGCTTAGAAATGAGCTGTTTTCTCTTTGCAAGTGATATCTTATTATTTTAGATAAAATGTGCTTCCTGGATATGTATTTTATTTTTTATATAAAATCAGTTCAGGAAACACAACCATTATTTCTTGAAATATTGCCTGTTGTTTAGTATGTGTTTAATATATTTTTTGAATATTTTTTACTTTCCCTACTTACTTTTTTTATTACC
The DNA here is from genome assembly GCF_037993035.2 of Macaca fascicularis. NCBI lineage: Eukaryota > Metazoa > Chordata > Mammalia > Primates > Cercopithecidae > Macaca > Macaca fascicularis. The sequence goes on along the minus strand of NC_088385.1, from coordinate 88,679,208 downwards.
TGCTTCTGGGATGCCAATAAGATGCTCACTAGACTTCTCATTCTGTCCTATATAAATATTAATATCATTTTAATACATCTCTTTATCTGCATGACGTATTTTAGTCATTTCTTGGGATATATATTCCAGTTTGTTAATTCTCTTTTTGACTCTTTCTAATCTACTATTTAAGCAATTCAGTGGTTCTTTTTATTTTGAAAAATTACATATGATTATTTCTAGAAGTTAATTCCTCCTTGTTTTGTTATGGACTGTATTTTAAAAAAGGAATTCATCTGTAGCCGTTCTCTAACATCTGCAGTTTCAATAGCTCTAAATTTTAGTGTCTAAATATTTTTAAAAATTTTTGCTTTGCTTATCATGGATACACAGATAACACTTGTCTATTTTTATGGGATACATGTGATATTTTTATACAGGTATACAATATGTGTGATAAAATCAGGGTTATTGGGATATTGATAGTCTTATGCACTTATTATTTCTTTGTGTTAGAAACATTGCATTTTCACTTTATTACTTTAAAATATACCATAAATTATTGTTAACTATAACCACCCTATTGTATTACTGAATACAACATCTTTTCTTTTTTAATCAAACTCTGAGTTAGTGGGTGGACTTCTTTTGGTGACCTTTGATAATTTGGTAATCTTTGATATATTTTATTTCTTTATTTTATCCATTGAGAATGTAGCATTACACAAATTGGAAAATCTTTCTTCCAGAGAGGATTTGTTTCTGCCTTTGCTGGCACCAAAACTGAGATCATTTCAGCCTTTGGAGATTCATAGTCAGGGGGGAATCACAGACTCTACTGCTCTACTTCATCCCAACTGAAACTGAATATTCATTCAGCAGTGTTATCAGTGTCAAATGTCCTCAGAGCAACCCATTTCTTTAGAGCTATGTACTGTTCCAGCACCAAATCACACTTTGTGTTTTCACTGTGAGGAGAGTAATTAGAGACCTCATGACCTCTTGCAAAATCAACTGTGCCTCATGATAAAATTCTATTTAGGATGTACTATAGTAGACCTGTAGTCAGAATGGTCTATCAACACTCCTAGTCACTGATAATGTGCAAAGCAGAAGGCCACATTAACTATATATAAACATTTATCATTATTTTCTACTGCAATCTTTATTGCTAGAATCTAAAAACTATTGGGAATGTTGGTGAGCTATACTTCCTTCTTTACTGAACATTATACTTTGCCTCTTTTTTGAAAATATAAAAGAATTTTTGCTTTATAATTTCATTTATATATAGTACAAAACAGGCAAAAGTGATTTAATCTCTTAAATATTAGAACTGATATAAACCTGTGTCTCAACAATTTCACTCCTACAAATATACTCAACATAACTATAGCCTTAGGGACAGTGAGTTAGTGGGGGCAAAAGGGGTTTCTAGGGGGCTGGCAATATTCTGTTTCTTGATCCAGGTGTTGCAATGAAGGTGTATTTTGTTTGTAAAATTCCACTGACTTGTGCACTTATAACAAGTATGTTTCTTTAATAAAAATATATTTCACAAAATAAATTAACTTTGGAAGAAGCAGCTGGGGAATAGATTGTTCCTGTGAATGTGTTTGACCTGCTGCTTGAGTCTGTACAGGATAAAACTTATGTAGCCAAAAGCCTAGATCATAAATCCAGACATGAAACATGGGGAATAATAACAATATTGTATATTGTAAATCATGGTTTTTTCATGAAGCTCAGCAAAACAGTATCCCCAATCTATGTTTTTTTTCTTCTATGATATTTTTCTGCTCCATTGAGCAACCATAGATGTAGGAAAAGAGATCATTGCTAGCATACACAGGACCGGTAGAGAAAAATTAAAAACTAAATATATTTGGGAGTTTCTTCTTAATATTCTACCCACCTGGAGTTCTTGGGGCTTATTGAGATAGCTAGAGATACTTAAGGGGACACTCATATGGACATACCCTGTCTAATCTATGAAGACAGAAAACAGATTTACATTCAAAATCTCTGAGGAAATGTTTCAACCTAAAAGGCGTCATCATCTAGGAGTTTGGGGGCACCTTTAAAGAGGGTGAACAAGTGGCTACAATGAGGTGCTTGCATGTCAAACTTATGGACCTCAGTCTTCATTTAGTACAGTAAAGGAAAAAACAATGGGGAAGAAGAGAAAAAATGCCCAAGATTCTAACTATAGTCTGAGATATGTAGATCATGTATATTGCCAAATATCTGGTAGTCATTCTTCCAGTTCCCATTGATTGGCATCTTCGGAGCCAAAGAATTCTGCATAAGAACATGAAAGTGTGGGCTAAATTCATCATATCAACTGAAATCCAATATTATTACTGAGAAATATTTGCTTAAGGTCTTTGTTTTGTTTCTAGGGGATTTTAATTAATTAAGTTTAGATACAGGGGTTGCATATTCTTATTTGTTACATGAGTATGTTGCATACTGGTGAAGATTGGGCCTCTAGTGTGTCCATTACCCAAATAGGGAACATTGTACCCAATACGTAATTTATGAACCCTCACCCCCCTCCCACACTTTCTTCTTTTAGAGTCCCCAGTGTTTATTATTTCCATCTTTATGTCCATGTGTATCGATTGTTGAACTCCCACTTAGAAGTGAGAACGTGCACTATTTGGTTTTCTGTTTCTCAATTCCCTTAGGGTAATGGCTTCCATCTTCATCCATGTTGCTGCAAAGGACATGATTTCTTCTTCTTTTTTTTTTTTTTTTTTTTTTTTGGTTGTGTACACTTTACCCTGTTTAAGAATCTTGGAGGTCACCAGTTAGAAACTTTTTAAATGTGGTAAGGAATTTTGTTTCCAGGACTTTTTTGTTGTTAATTTTATAGGTTATATTTTACTCATTGTGAGAAATTTTTGTGATTTAATATTTCTTTGGAAAATATATAAAATAGGAAAATAAATTATAATCTTCAGATTATCTAGGAAAACACCATTATCATTTTAAACTATCCAATTCCACTACTATGCATATTTACTGATATGTTTTCATTTACTCTGCTTATTGATAATCTATTTTCATTTAGGAAATATATTTTTAAAATAAATGTATATGATCAATCTAGAAATTCAAATAAGTTTAAAAATTGGAAATCAGAGAAAAAGACATAAAATTTTAACACCCTGATGTAACAACTACTAATGCTTTGATGAACCTTGTTCAAGATCTCTAAGTACACACACACGTGTAGACATACTATTTTCATGAGAGTATATTGTGTAATATCATGTTATGTGTGCTATTCTACAACTACCTTTCCCCCTCAGCAGTATGTTCTAAACTACACAGAGAAAACCCTTTTAAAATAGTATCTTAGAATTTTGAAATAAAGATAAAGCTCAAGGGAATAGTTGAGACAAAGTTGAGATATACAAATAGAGTTGATGAGAATAAATGTTTTCATCTTTTCATGAGCTGTTTAAAATTTATGTCTTTATAAATTGTCACCTTTCATTATTTGGTTTATTCTCATACATTCTTTCATAAATTTATACATTAGGCATTACAGCTGCTATTGAGAGCCCATGATTTTAAGTGCTAGAACTAGATGTTGGAAAATAAATGCAGCCTTGCCCATGAGACATATCAACCCAATTAAGAGGAAACAATTAAACATATTAGCAACCTATATAGAAAACACCCAGGCTACAAAGAAGAATTAGCAATTCTCTCTGAGAGGAAAACAGTCCAAAAATCTTAAAGAAGAATATCTGAGTTGAGTACTGATCATGGGAAATGTTTGCTTACCTGGTGGACTTACAAGTCTCAAAGTGAGAGAAAAAATATGAAATAGTATCTGTTAGTCAAGTAACAGCAATTTATTAGATTCAGTAAATCAAGGGTATAAGAGTATTAAATCATAGGTAATGGCGGTAGAACTAAGTTAACCGAATTAGTGAAACGGTTAAACAACTAAAAAAGACATTTTTTTTCTAATTCAACAATATGGAAAACAAATAATCTCATTAAAAATGGGCAAAGGACACAAATAGACAATTCTCAAAAGAAGACATAGAGATGGGCTACAAAATGACTGACTAGATGCAGCCAGTGAGCCCTGCTCCCATAGAACGAGATGAAGTTAATGAGTAAACCAACATAATTTGGGCAGATCTACAGAGAGAAAACACCAAGAATACATAGAGAGATGATGCTGATGTCAAGGCTGAAGAGAGAAGAAGCTGGGAACCCTGTACAGCCCTAAACAACTCCTGGGGAAGGAGCAAGTGAGGAGAATGAGAGACAGTCTATCCCTGCGGCAGACCTCTGGGATCTTAGCTACAGCAAACCTCACATACCCCAAGGATGTATGAGCTGGCAGGAGGATCTGCCCAGGAAGTAGGCAGACATCAAGCTTCAGCTAGTGCAGAGCCCTAGGGCTTTTGTTCTTGAGGCAACTCCAGTAAATTGCAGCCATAGGCACTTATTCCCTGGAGATCCTCATCTCTCTCCTAGAAGCCCTAGCCCCAGGTGACCACAAAGGCAGGAGAGAACAGCTCAGGCTTTCCTGTGGGACTGGGGCATTTCTGTCCTGCAGGCCCTTCTGCATGCCAGTCCCTCCCAGGGATCCTGCCTAGCCATCCCAAAGGAGCATGGGCACAGTGCAGCATCCAATGCCCATCATGAGTGCTTTGCTACATCTGACTACTTTTCTAGTGACCTAGGAGTACTGCACATACCCCAGTGTAGCTGGAGCCAACTTTGCGCCCCAGGGATGTAATGTGCAGCTCAGGAGTGCTGAGTGGAGATCTGTGGCCAGCAATCAAGTGAGGGAGGAGCCCTCAGTCTAAGAGCACTGAAAAGGGTAAGAAATGGGTATTCAAGGGCTGGTGTAGGAGCAGGGTGTGCATTCTACTGCAGGGATAGTCCAGAAAGTATAAGGCCTATCTCCCTGCCGCAGCTTCTGCCTTAGGGAACCCCATAGTCCAGAACACCTAGTAAAAGAAACATGAGCATGGCACCAGTGATCAGAGGGGGTTCCCTGAAGGCCCAGGAGAAGAGCTGGTGAGGGAATCATGTCTCCCCTCAACCCCCACTACAGAGCATGCCAGCAAACACAAGGAAATACAAAAGAGCCGCGTGGCTAAGAGGCTTTCTACTGGTCATTACTCTTAAATACCATCTAGTGTATCACTGCCCAAACCACAACACTAAAAATTATTCTGCTAATATACACCCCTGAAAACAAGTGCAAGAATTTGCTCACAAATAAAGATCCCGTATGAGCCTTGACCCTCTGAAAGCATTCAGAAACAAACTGAGTTGACAATACTCAGCTTACACCCCAATTAAAGAAACACCAGTCCCCTCAGATAGGAAAGAATCAGCACAAGACTGGCAATTCAAAACACCACAGTGTCTCCTTATCTCCAAATGAGCCCACTAGCTCCCCAGCAATGGCCTTTAACCAGACTGAAATGCCTGAAGTGAAAGGCACAGAATTCAGAATCTGGATAACAAGATTTAACTATCATAAATATATATGCACCCAACATTGAAGCACCCAGATTCATTTAAAAAAGTTCTCCTTGACTTACAAAAATACTTAGATAGCCACACAATAATACTAGGAGACTTCAATACTTCATTGAAAGCATTAGACCAATCATTGAGGCAGAAAAGCAACAAAGTTTGGACTTAAACTCAGTACTTGACCAACTGAACCTAATAGACATCTATAGAATACTTCACCCAACAATCACAAAGTATACATTTTCCTTATTTCCACACAACATATTCTATGATTGACCACATACTTAATCATAAAGCAAGTTCCAATAAATTCAAAAAACTCAAATAATACCAAACACATTCTCTAATCACAGTACAATAAAAACAGAAGTCAATATCAAGACCATCTCTCAAAATTACACAAGTACATGGAATCCAAGGAATCCAAGCAATCAAGTTAAGCAATCCAAGAACTGATAGCCATTTTAAGAAAGAACAAAACTAAACTTCTGGAACTGAAATATTTACTAGAAGAATTTCATAAGACAGTTGGAAAAAAATATACATATATAGGAAATATATATATTTGGAATATATATGTATAGTTGGAAATATATATATATACACACACACATATATATATATAATTGTTTTTTTGAAATGGAGTCTCGCTCTGTTGCTCAGGCTGTAGTGCAGTGACATGATCTCAGCTCACTGCAACCTCCACCTCCTGGATTCAAACAATTCTCCTGCCTCAGCCTCCCGAATAGCTGAGATTACAGGCATGCGCCACCATGCCCAGCTAATTTTTTTGTATTTTTAGTAGAAAGGAGGTTTCACCATATTGGCCAGGCTGGTCTCAAACTCCTTACCTTGTGATCCGTCCACCTCGGCCTCCCAAAGTGCTGGGGTTAAATATTAACAGCAGAATAGACCAAGCTGAGGAAAGAATCTCAGAGCTTGAAGACCGGTTTTTGAGTCAACTCAGTCAAAAATAAAGAAAAAATAATTTTAAAAAATGAACAAAACTTCTGTGAAATATGGGATTATGTAAAGAGACCAAACTTACGACTCGTTCGCATGCCTGCAAAAAGAGAGAGAGTAAGCACTTTGGAAAATATATTTAAGGATACCGTCCACAAAATTTCCCCAGTCTTGATAGAGAGGTTGACATACAAATTCAAGAAGCACAGAGAACCCCCTGGCTAGATACTATACAAGATACAATCCCCAAGGGACATGAATATCAGATTCACCAAGGTCTATGTGAAAGAAAAAATCTCAAAGGCAACTAGACAGAAGGATGAGGTCATGTAAAAAGTGAACCCAATCAGGCTAGCAGCAGATGTCTCAATAGAAATCTTATAAGTCCACAGAGATTAGGGGACTATTTTCAGCATCTTTAAATGAAAGAAATGCCACCAAGAATTTAATATCCCATCTAACCAAGCTTCATAAGTGAACAAGAAATGAAATCCTTCTCAGACAAGCAAATGATGAGGGAATTCATTACAACTAAACCAGCCTTACAAGAGGTACTTAAAAGGGTGTTAAACACAGAATTGAAAGAACAACACATGCTACCACAAAAACACACTTAAGCACATAACCAACAGACACTATAAATCAATGATGCAATCAAGTCTACAACACAATGACCAACTAACAACACAATGACAGCATCAAAATCTCACATGTCAATACTAACCCTGAATGTAAATGGGCTAAAATCCTCATTTAAAAGACATATAGTGGCAAACTGGATAAATGATTCAATTGTCTACTGTCTTGAAGAGACCCATCTCACGTGTAACAACACTCACAGGCTCTGAGTAAAGGGATGGAGAAAGATCTACCATGCAAATGGAAAATGAAAAAGAGTAGAAGTCACTATTCTTATTTCAGATAAAACAGACTTTAAATCAATAACTATTAAGAAGGACAAAGAAGGTCGCCAAATGATGAAGGGTACAGTGCAACACGAAGACTTAACTATCATAAATATATATGCACCCAACATTGAAGCACCCAGATTCATTAAAAAAAAAAAGTTCTCTTTGACTTACAAAAATACTTAGATAGCCACACAATAATAGTAGGAGACTTCAATACTCCATTTAAAGCATTAGACCAATCATTGAGGCAGAAAAGCAACAAAGGAAGTTTGGACTTAAACTCAATATTTGACCAATTGAACCTGATAGACATCTATAGAAAATTCTATCCAACAATCACAAAGTATACATTTTCCTTATTTACACACAACATATTCTATGATTGACCACATACTTAGCCATAAAGCAAGTTCCAATAAATTCAAAAACCTTAAATAATACCAAGCACACTCTCCAATCACAGTGCAATAAAAATAGAAGATAACATCAAGATGATCTCTCAAAATTATACAAGTACATGGAAATTAAATAACTTGCTCCAGATAACTTCTGGGTGAACATTGAAATTTAAGTCAGAAATCAAAAAATTCTTTGAAATTAATGAAAATAGGGGCACAACTTGCCAAGATCTCTGGGATGCAGTTAAGGCAGTATTATGAAGAAAGTTGTAGCCCTAAACACTTTAACCAAGAAGCTGGAAAGATCTCAAATTAACAATCTCATATTGCACCTTGAGTAACTGAAAAAAAAAAAAAAAAAGAAAGAAAAAGCATACCAGAGGTGGGGAAGGGTGTGAGGGTGAGAGGAGTAAGTGAAGAGAGAGGTTAGTGAATAAGTATAAACTGACAGTTAGATAGAAGAAATAAGTTATAATGTTTCCTACCAGGCTAGGTTGAGTATAGGTAGCAACAATATATTTTATATTTTACAATAGGTAGAAGAGAGGACTCCACATACTACCAACACATATAAATGGTAAATACTTAAGGTGATGGATACCTCAAATATCCTTGCTTGGTCATTACACATTCTATGCATGTAAAAAAATCCTCACAAAAGACTTTTTTTTTCCAAATTCATTTCCAGTGCTATGTAACTCTTTATATTATCAGTTATATCACATGACCTCTTGCTATGATGGTTAGATTAGGTATTCATTTCAGTAAACACCAATATGTTCTAATTAAAACGCCTTCTGAGAAAATGGAATGTCACATTTTTAAATAGAATTTCAGGTTGCTATAGCAACTAATAAAACTGTCACTATTTATTCTAAATAAGATAAAAAGCATCCTTAAAGATAGTAAATCATTTTCAAAATAGCTTAATATCATTTAATATCTTTAGTTACTGATATTAAATTGAATTACATTAACAATTAGATGAATATTTCATGAGTGAGAAATTGCAGAGTATGTATCAGAAAAGAGAGAAAATAGAGATATCCTTAAAAAGCTTAATGGGTTAGTTGGAGACAAATGTTTAATGTACCTTCTGCAAAAGAGGAGACAGTTTCTCTTCACAGATCAGATCATCTGTTAAATTCAGATTATCCCATAACAGTAACTTATTGTTGTTGTTGTTCCCATGGAAGCATGAGTGTGGTTAAGTGAGGGAAACAGCATAACACATTCTGGAATTATGTGGCTCCTGGGGTCAAATCCCTGCAGGAATCCTTGTCTCTTTGTTTCAGACCTTGTGATGTAGGAAATAAAAGGCCAGCTGTAAAAGAGTGCAAGTATTTTTAAATATGTTTTATAAGATGTAACTAATGCAATATAGAATCTTAGAGGCTTCCTGATATCTTTTGAAACCTACTTTAATAAAATTTTAAAACATGTCATCATGCCCTTACTACTTGGTAGTGGCAGAGATCCCCTAGTATATTAAAAGAAGCAAAGTCAGGAGCTTATGATCAGAATCCCTTTAAGGGTTAAGAAGAATGCCAGCTAAAGATCTCCAGGGCAAGTTCAAGGCCTAAAAGCAAATTCAAGCTTTACTAGTAGACTAATGGATACCATCATGCTCCTTCTTATTTTTAAGGAAGCAGCATAATTGCTATATTATCCTAGTTCATCTTTCTCTGGCCTCAGTTTACTTATCTACAAAATGGAGAAAATATCATCTACAGCAAATGAGGAAATGATTTTAAGGATTCTAGCACAGTGCCTAATATACTTTGGTTCTCTTCTTTTGCCATTCTTTTTTAAGCTTTTAACAAATCCCACCCTGTCATAGAAATTTATAAAAGAATATTTTCACTTATGGTTACAATTTTGGACTAAAGGAAGAGCTAAAAACTCTTGCTTTTTTTTTTTTTTTTTTTTTTTTTGTCCCCAAAGGAGAAGACCACCCATGGCAAAGCTAAGTAATTGATTTTGTCCATAAAAAGATGCAAAAAATTTCTGTGAGATCCTCTTGTCTTATCAGTGCTTTCCTGATTCAATATGTACATTTAAGAATTCCCATCCATATAGTTTTGCTTTTATCTGTTTTATATTTACCAAAATTATTGAGTGTAATTCTTCCTTTATAATGTTTTATTTTAATGTTTAAAAGATTTGAAAAATTTAGCTGAAGATCCTTCGTACATACTAATGTCTTTCAAGGTTAGTCATTTAGCTGTGACAATTCCTAGAACTCTTTGGGTTGAAATAACAGAGATATTAATTTCCTCTTCTTTCTTTTTTTTTTTTCTTTTTGTAGAAAGGAGATCTTACTATGTTGCTCAAGCTGGTCTAGTACTCCTGGCTTCAAGTGTTGCTCCCCCCTTGTTCTCCCAAAGTGCTGGGATTACAGAGATATTCATTTCTTATTAAATATATCTCAGTGAAAATATTTTTATGATAATTTGAAATATGAACTTGATTTTTAAATATACATTTCCCGGATTAACTTTGTTAATGAACATTAATTTTGGCAATACTTGCTGTAAAGCATGTGCTTTCTCAGGGAAGATAAAGTTTGAAATATGATTAAAAGGCAAACAACAAATCCAGCCAGGCATTGGAAAGAATTGGTATGAGAATGAAAATGTTATTTTTAAACTAGGACTTCACATTGTATTAATATTTTAACAGTACTAAAATTAAATAAAATAATCTCTGTTAGGCAAAAGTGACCCAAGAAACAGATGAAAAAAATTAAAACTTGTACGTATGGATAATTAGTCCATATTAGTTTCAATATTCTAAAGGAAAGAAAAGCTCTTTTCTTAAAAATTATTTTCTGGGCCTGGCACAGTGGCTCACACCTGTAATCCCAGCACTTTGGGAGGTTGAAGCAGGTGGATTGCTTAAGTCTAGGAGTTTGAAACCAGTCTGGGCAACAGGACAAAACCCTGTGTCTATAAACAAACAAAAATTAGCCAGGCATGGTGGCATGTGCCTGTAGTCCTAGCTACTTGGGAGGCTGAGATGGGAGGATCATCTGAGCCAGGGAGGCAGAGGTTGCAGTGAGCCTAAATCTCACCATTGCATTCCAGCTTGCGTGACAGAGCGAGACCCTGTCTCAAAAAAGTAATTTTCTGCAATGTTAAAGGTAATTATCCAGACATTGTGAGGTGACAAAGTATAGAGTATAAAAATCAGATGCTAGAGTTAGAAAAATTTAACTATTAATCCCACATCGGCTGCATACATATTGGGTATATTACTTAATTTTTGTAAACTCCAGTTTTCTCAACTGAAAAATGGAGATAGTTAACTGTAAGTAGTTAATTAAATAAAAGAGATAATATACGTGACACCCTTAGCAACACTGTGTATTGCTGATGGTAAGCAATCAATAGTTGTTATTATTACAATTATATTTCTCTTATTTTTTCATACAGTAATAAGCTCAATAAAATTAAGTATATAATTTACTTCATACATCTATGTCCCTTGCAGAATTAACTTGTAACTGATGGAAGTAGAGCCAGAAAGGAGGCTTCAGGAAAAATACAAAATTTTCATCTCCACTTCTACATTGATCTGAATGAGTATGTATTAGTTTTTAATAACCATTAGAAAAAGATAAAATATGTACTCATACTTTTTCTAAGGAATCTTATAATAAATGAAATAATCAGCTTTTGCCCTAATATTATATTTAAGTTATTTAGGGGGTTGGAGGTGAGGAGGAGGGAACAAAATGCCTATGATTTCCTTAATTGAATACCTTAGTTTTAAAAATATCTATACATCCTGAGTGCACATATATTGAAGGCAAAATACACTTACTCCATAAATGCCTTGAAGAACATAATAGTAATATCCAAAATTTAAAAACTAGAAGGTAATTTCACCACAATATCGAGATATTTCTAAATACCATGTACAGATGGTGTCAGACTTATGATGGTTTGACTTACAATTTTCCACTTTACGATGGTACAAAGCGACAGGAATTCAATAGGCTCCTTGGCTTAAGATGAGGTATGTCCAGATAAACCCATCCTAAATTGAAAATATTTTAAGGCAAAAATGCACTTTCAATATAGTATATTTTCAATTTAGGATGGGTTTACTGGAATGTCACCTCATGATGATTGAGGAACATCTGTAATTTGTAATTAAGTACTGACATCAGGTAATATAGGTAATTATATACATCTTCTCTAGATTCATATAATAACCATTTTTTTCTCTACATTTATATGACTTAACATATAAGGCGAAATGCTTACAAAATGCAGAACACTTTAATCCATAAATTATTTGGGAAAAGCCTTGGTAAGAAATTAGAAAACTTTTTAAGTGAGGGTTTGCCATGCGTTGTTCACTGCAGGTGATCTCTCTCAGCATGCATTCATCACAGTGGTTTACCTGTTTTTGTATTTACAGTGCTGTGTCATTTAAAAGATTTTTAAGCCTCAGAATGAGTTTGTGAGTTATATCATTAAATTTGTAAATTTCTCTTCTCAAACCAGATTGTATATTCCCAAAGCATAAAGTTTCTTTTCACCTAACTTTAAATGAACATCAGTAACTAATACTCATGACTGCTTGATTGGATTAAACTGAATTGCATGAAAGACTCCTAGAGTCTGATTTTAGCAGTCTTAGAGATTCTTATTCTAACTCTACTATTAATAAACTATGGGACACTGAACTAGTTGCAAATGCCCTAAATCTGTGATTTTTCAGCTGTAAATAAGGATTATAACATGCTCTGCCTTGCTGACTTCAAAGTTCTATTTAGTACAATAATATAAGTGAAAGCATGTTGGTTGCCATAAATGCTTTGCTTCCTTTCTAATCACATGTTCTCCACCTTAGAAGCTTTCCGTTACCAGCAGATACTAAATTACAGAGCTCAGATTTTATAATGCCAAACTTTGGTGGCAAAATAAATAGTCCCTTTCTCACTACTTTTTTCATTAAAAACAAAATACACTATGCCTAAAAATACTAAGTCATATCCATTTATATAGGACCAGTTATCTAGTAAAATTTGGTAGAGAAAAGGTTACCAAGGGCAAGAGAATGGCTCTGTCCGCTTGTGTTTTGAGTATAATTTATAGATCTGGATAATTTTGTTAATTTTATTAATCTTTAAATTGCATTGTGCTTTATCAGGCCTGATCCCTGGCATGTAAACCGAATACACCTTACCCTGAATTGGATTTGTATCTCGATTTAGCAGGTTTTGTGTGTGTGTGTGTGTCTGTGTGTGTGTGTGTGTGTGTGTGTGTTTAGCATAAGAAACCTCATAAGCCAACTACAATTGTTACTGACATTTTTATCAAGCTGTTTCCGTCAAGGAGTTCTTATTCATTCTTATTATAATAACTAACATGTATTTGACACTTCTGTTAAACTCTCCACAATTATCCAATGTGAATGTACTGTTTCCTGATGGACCATGGCCAAGAGTATTAAGGAAGTAGCTTAATGGGGAGATAAGCTACTGATTCCGAAGGATGTCCATTTCTTAAAGGAGTATGCTTTTATTCTGTCTATAATAATAGGGCCACTGAAAGTTTTTAAATAGAAGAGTCCATTTTCAAATTTTAATGCTTTTGCTAGTAGTAATACCCCTGAGTGTTGTGGCAGCTCAATACATCAAAATATTCTGCAATTTCATAATTGAGCTTATTTGGGTCCAGTGGTTTAATACAATAAAAAAAACGAAGAAACAACTAGCTTGCTTACATGAGTTTATGGACTGCTGTCAACCTATATTTAATCCAGATGAGGCAAGATATATGGAAGAAAGCTTATCAATATTAATCTCTCCTCCAAAATACTTCAGACTCCTCACACAAACATTCATGAACCTCTATTATTAGATTACTTTGACATAGCAACCATTTCCATCCTTTCCTTGTCCTACTATCTCAAAAGTACTATCTGACCTACCTTTGGTATTTTTACCTTCATCAGATTAGTGATAGTGTTCTTGTTTCTGAGGAGAAGTCTCAGGAAGCTCTCAGTGATCTCTTTTTATGCAATTTTCTTCCTGTCTTTTATTAAAGGGGATCTTAAATTCAAGGTCATAAAGTTAGAAAGAGGAAAAGCAGAGGCTTAAAACTTGGTTACCTGTCCACTGCTTTCTTGCCAAAGGCATTGGTCCTACCATGATTTTTCCTGCCCTTTAGGATTTGCATCTCTCCTGCTTCTTATTTAGTGTTTTCAAATTTCTTTCTTCTTTTTTTTTTTTTAAGTTCCAGGATACACGTGCAGAACGTGCAGGTTTGTCACATGGGTATATGTGTGTCATGGTGGTTTGCTGCACCTATTGACCCATCCCCTAAGTTCTCTCCCCTTGGCCCCCACACCCCAACAGGTGCTGGTGTGTGTTGTTCCTCTCCCTGTGTCCATCTGTTGTCATTGTTCAACTGCCACTTATGAGTGAGAACAAGCAGTATTTGGTTTTCTGTTCCTGTGTTAGTTTGCTTAGGATGATGGCTTCTAGCTTTATCCATGTCCCTGCAAAGGACATGAACTCATTCCTTTTTATGGCCACATAGTATTCCATTGGTGTATATGCACCACATTTTCTTTATCCAGTCTATCATTGATGGGCAATGATTTGGGTTGATTCCATGTCTTTGCTATTGTGAATAGTGCTGCAGTGAACATATGTGTGCATGTGTCTCTATAATAGAATGATTTATATTCCTTTGGGTGTATATCCAATAATGAGATTACTGGGTCAAATGGTATTTCTGGTTCTAAATCTTCGAGGAATCACCACAGGAAGACCCTGAAACGGCTGATCACTGAAGGCTATGTACTGACCACACACCTCAGAGTTGGGGTAACAAGTCAAATTCTTCATTGAAGTGAGATTGGTACTTCACAGTGTCCATCATAGAGGTAAAAGATAAAGTCACTGAAGTTAGAGATTGTCCTTGGAATCATGATGTAAGAAGTTGAATCCATTGTTTGTCAATTGCCAAGATAAATTCAGAAAGAAAAAGTGAAGACAACATTTGGGAGGATATGTTTAAAGGCATGAAAAAATCATAGGCATCAAGGACAGAAATAGAAATATGTCTTAGAAAAAAAGAGGACTTTTTTTCTGAAAAATAAGATGATTTGAAGATTGTATGGAACTGTATTTATGTTTTAAAAAAAGACAGCAGTAGAGTAAAATGAGGATCAGAGACTAAACGGGGATCTATAAAACCAAGGTCATAAAGTTAGTAAGAGGCTTAAAACTTAGTTGCCTGTCTACTGTTTTCTCGCCAAAACATTGTTTCTATCGTGATTTTTCCCGCCCTTTATAACTTGCATCTCTCCTGGTTCCTATTTGATCTTTCAAATTTCATTAATAAATGTTGCAACTTCAGTAATATTTTTGTTCATTTACAAACATCTTATTCCAGTCTCCGTCCCTCTAACCAGTATTTCTGCATGATTCTGCAAAATCATCTCATTCATCTAGTTCCACATTCACAACTTCAGTTTGAACATCAGCTTCAAAACTTTGTCTTGTTTCACGCATGCCTGTGTCCATCCTCTTTCCTAAAATATGATATGATATGGTTGAGGCCCTTCTACTTCTATCTCCTGGGAAGGAAGAGAGAAAATAAATATTTATCAATCATCTACTTTGTACCTGGTAGAGTAGTAGAGTTCCTACAATAGCTATGTCTTGCTTTTTTATCATAACTCATAACAATGATAAAAATTGTGCTTTATACCCTATTTTACAGATAAGAAATCTAAGATACAAAAATATTAAATAAATTTGACCTATACTGCAAACTTCCCACTGATAGGAAGTTACATCTCAGATTAAAATGATACATTACATGACTATTTCTGTCATACCATATTGGATCTCATATCCTGTTGGTGAAATTATAAACTGGTACTTCTTTGCTATCATTCCAATTAGGCTTTCATTTCTATAACTTCAGTGAAAGTATTCCTGTCAAGGTCATCAGTGACTTGTATATTGCTAAACCCTGGTGGTACATTCTCAGATCTCATTTAATGTGACCTGTCAGCAGCATTTGACAAACTTAATCACTATATATACCTTAATATACTCTGTCATCAGTTTTCTGGACACCCCACTCTTCCTTTCTACATACCTCTCTATTCACTCTCTTTTTCACTAGTCTCTCCTCTACTCCTTGACCTTTTAATCTTTAAACGCCCAAATTCCTTGATTCTATTTTCTTCTCTACCTACATTCACTTCCTTTTGGCCTTATTCTGGATACTCCAACTTCTCTCAGATTTGTATTTCCTGCCAGGACATCTATTTCAAACTCCAGATGTGGGTATAAAATTGTGTACTTGACATCTTTACTTAAATTCTAAATAGTTATTTTAAAACTTGAATAATCAAACACATCCAAAACTGTGCTCTTGATTTTCTTCAACTGACTTTTCATCCTACAGTTCTCATTTCAGGTGATGGCAACTCAAACTTCTAGTTGCTCAGGCCAAAAATATTGGAGATACCTTTGATTTTTTGAAAATCTGGATATACCAGATACATTCTATTAGGAAATTTTTTTCTGTCTACCTTTCAGATGTTCCAGAAATCCAATCATTTTATACAAAGTCCAGCATGAAACCTTAGGCCAAGTCACCATTAACTCTTACCTGAATTATTGCAAGAGTCTTCTTTCCGGACTCCCTGCTTCTTTCCTTGACCCTTCGTGGTATATTCTCAACATAATATCAGGGGTGGTCTTTTAAAAACATTAGTTAGATCATGTCTCCTATCTGCTGAAAACCCCATTTTATTCCCAGTAAGAACCCCAAATCCTAGATGACCTACAAGTTCCCATATGATCAGTGCCACCACAGACCACTATTTTTCTGATTTAATTCCTACATAACCACTCCTTCAGCTACAATGGCATTCTTTGCAGAATATATTTTGCTTTGACTGCTCCTTCTACTTGAAAAGTCCTTCTACTAGATATCTGCATGTCCAACATCCTTACCTCCTTCAAGTATTGCTCAAATAAGTTTTCAATGAAATTTTAAAATGCAACCTGCCTCTGTTCAACAGTCCTCCTGATTCTTTTAAACTTATTAGTACTTTTCCTTTCTCCCATAGTGCTTATCACCTTCTAATATACTATGCAATTTACTAATATGATTGTGCTCTTCACCTAAAATGCAAACTCCTTGAAGACAGTACTGTGTTTTCATTCTTCAATGTATTCCAAGAATCTAAAACAATATCTGGCACAATATCTTTCCAATATTTTCTGAATGAAAAAATTCTTTCACACACCATTTTGGTATTGTATTCTGACATTGAAAACTCACATGCTCACCAGTAATTAGACTTCAAGGCATATATACTCAAGAGAAATATTAGCACATAAGGGGACATACACAATCCAAAACATCTAAAGAATTCTTACAACTTGATAGCAAATAATCAAATAAAAAATTGTCAAAGGACTTGAATAGATATCTCTTCAGAGAAAACAAAAAATGACCAACAGATGCTCGATATTATGCAAAGATGGTCAACATCACTAATCATCAGAGAAATGCAAATTCAAACCGCAATGAGATATCACCTGTTAGGGTGACTGTTATCTAAAAACAAAAGATAAAAAATGTTAGCAAGAATGTCGAGAAATTGAAACCCATGTACAATGTTAATGGGAATGTAAAATGGTGCAGCTGCGGTGGAAAACATTATGGAGGTTCTTCAAAAAATTAAAAATAGGACTATCATATGAGCCAGCAATCTCACAATACTTTTTATATCACTTTCAAATAAACTGGGTTTATTCTCAGAGAATATCATAAAAATAACACCAGATTCTCTGGTCTGAAATAATTTACAAAAAGTAGAAACATGAGTAATCAACTACATGGATGAGTTGAAATGAAAATAGCTAGCAATATGGTTGAATAACACTTAGAATCAACTTATTTGAAATATGGTCAAATTTCATTTGGAATATTTTGGACACTAAGAACCCTCATTTGGCTTTCCAAATGGAAATGTTCAGTTTCCTGCTTTTAAAATATTTATGTGAGTTTGAAAATTCAGCAGTATCTTGGATACTGGGTTTTTTTTTTACCTCATAGACATAATAAAAATGTGATTAAGATGGTGATAATTTCCTGTTTTAGCTATGACACTTTCTGACAATAAGAATTTTCATAAAAATATTATCATGAATGTGAGCACCAGAACACCATGAAAAATAAAATTAGAATAAAAAAGTTGGCATAGTCTAGGAAAGAGACTAGAGTTTATCTTTGTTAATAGTAATATTTTTCTTACTGGAAGAGCCTTATGAAATATACATCTGCTATTCAAAACAGTCCCATGAGAATAGTAGAAATTTTGCATTTACAAACATGCTTATGAATACATGAGTAATATTGTGTTGTAAATTTTATAGCAGCAATTATAATTATTTTGTAATCAAAGGGTGGATGATAAATGTGGAAAGTAAAATTTTTGGATATGAAATATTTATTATTTCCATAATGGGATCGAAAGTTTATTCTACGACCTCCTGGTTCTTCACCTTGTAAAAGGACTAGATAAAATGAAGAAGAGAAAACAATTGTTTCTACTAGTGACAATATAAATGCCATCAATATATACTTAGTGAAATTTCTAATAAGGATATGGTATGATTTTATTAAGTATGTCTTTTTTTTTTTTTGAGGTGGAATTTTGCTCTCATCTCCCAGGCTGAAGTGCAGTGGCGTGATCTCAGCTCACTGCAACTTCCACCTCCCGGGTTCAAGCAGTTCTCCTGCCTCAGCCTCCAGAGTAGCTGTGATTACAGGCATCTGCCACTATGCAAACCTAATTTTATATTTTTAGTGGAGACGGGGTTTCACCATGTTGGCCAGGCTGGTCTTGAATTCCTGACCTCAAGTGATCTATCTGCCTAAGACTCTCAAAGTGCTGGGATTACAGGTATGAGCCACTGCGTCTGGCCAAATATGTACATTTTTATGTAAAAATTTCCATCTTGATTTTAGACCACTAGTTAAATAAACAAGATTTCATTTTAAAAATAAATTTAACTCTTACATTTCACACATGTCAATACCAAAAATAAAATATACATTTGTTCATTGTACTTTACTAGAAATGTTTGCCACAGTTGGCCTTAATCTTCATTATAATGTAATTAATTTAGATGACAGAGGTAAGCAAGTCAGCATTAAAATCATTTATTGTGTTTCTAAAGTATTGTCCTGTGTTTAAGCTAAATATATCAAACTCAAGTTCTTATAATATGCTATGAGTTCTTATTTTATCAGCTCGAAACCCTCTATAGCTTATTACCGAGCATCATCTACCTGATTTTTGATAAACAAACTACTGATTCTTTCTTATATTGAACACAATTCCCTTTTGGAGCAATAAGAAAACTGCAGTCCAATTGAAAAGACAGAAGAAAACCTAATCATAGTGGGTTAACCGATTTGCATGCTCTGAGATGTTACCAACTGCTGCTCTTAATAATAAATGAAGTCATCACATTTAGCAATCTGGAAAATAAACTGAAATCATTATGTTTTCAGTTCTGATTTAACTGAAAAACAGTTAATGGGAGAGGGCTCAAAATTCTCCCAGTTGAAACAAGCTATCATTCACTGACAACCAGGTCAAGTGTGTATTTTTCACAGTGGCCTAATTTATTATATGTATACCCACTGAAGTGAAGAAGACCTCAGAGGGCTTTAAGGCAGAGGCCCAAGAATAAAGCTGAAAAAGTTCTGTATTCAAACCAACCAGATATCATTTAAAGGCACTGCTTTGAGATTGCTATTGAATTCCAGCCTTATTTTACATTAATAACCAGCATTTATTCAACACATAATCTCTAACTTGTTTTCCTACTACATTAAATGTCACATTTAATCCCCAAAATATAACTGAGAGAAGGTGGATTTCTTATCCCTATTTTAAACATAGGGAAACTGAAAGGTATTTACCTGCTTAAGGCCACACAGTAAGTGACAGATTTTGGATTTCTAGTCTTTCTAATTCAAAATCTTAGTTGTTTTTTTTTTTTTTTTAAATCCCTGTGATACTGATACTTCCTATGGGCTTATTACTAAATTCACTATTTATACAGCAGAACTAATATTCACATTACATATTTGGTTTAAGAAATATTTTCAAGAGAAACAAAGTAATTTTCTGTGTCTTCGTAGAGCATATAAACCACAGTCCAGGACCATGAATATTTAAGGTCTCAATAGCCCACATAACATCACTAAAAGTACCTAATGGATAAGCTACATTTATTTTATCTGATCTCATAAGTTAGTAGTTGGATATAAAATTATACTAACTCAGGACCACAATGCACAATTGTGGTATTGTGTGTACGCAAGGCTAGTGGGTACTATTCATGTTGCATACTATGTAACTGAGATGATATGCTATTACATAAGTATCTAACTTCTGTATACATTCTTCCAGAAATTGGTAGAGTTTAGATTTTAAAGAGTTATAATTTATTTATATTTATTTATTTTCATTTTTTCGGGGGGAAGACAGAGTCTCACTGTCTCGCCCAAGCTGGAGTGCAATGGCACGATCTCGGCTCACTGCAACCTCTGCCTCCCGGGTTCAAGCAATTCTCTGAGCCTCCTGAGGAGCTGGGATGACAGATGCGCACCACCACACCCGGTTAATTTTTGTAGTTTTAGTAGAGATGGGGTTTCACCATGTTGGCCAGGAATTGTAACACTTTTTAAAATATATTTCACAGAGCAGGAAATGATTAGAAATTAGTAATTCCCCCCTCTAATCACAGGACAAAAATATAAATTAAACACAATGGAATTCTTCCTAGTGAGAGCCTTAAATAACTGCTCAAAGATAAACCAAAGGAAATATATCCTTGTAAGGTGTTAGATTTTTCTGAAGAAGTAGTCAGAGCTTGAAAATCAATCTGCTGGATTTTGGAATCTAGCTTTCCTACTAAGTGTTAGTTAATTGTTGTATACCTTAGTTTCCTATCTATGAAATGGGGCTAACAATAGCAACTGTCTCATAATTACTGTTAAGAATTAAGTGAGCCAGTGTATATAAACCTGTTGTCATGGTGCTTGTGACATAAAATAGTTCAATTAGTGTTCAGTGTGTTAACACACTTTAAGACAAAATTGCAAGTATGGTAGAAGTAATTGCTTGTCTTTAAAAATGATTTTTACAAGTTAATGAGGAAAAAAATAACATGACGAAATGGAAATAGACAAACAAAAGAGGAAATATCATTAGTACTTAAATGTATAATTTTAAAAATTCTATTTCAGTTGCACAATCATACTAATGCAAAATAAAGGAAAATGAAAAATTATGTTCTGTGCATCCATTAAATAAGATATAGTGAATAATATTTATATGGGAAAATGTGATATACAGTGGTTAATCCTTTATTGATGGTGACTTTGTAATTGTATAACTGTATTGGATATACATTAGGCAATCTGTATCAACAGCTATTTTAGGTTAATTATTTTTGATCAGTAATACCAATACTGTGAATCTTGTATAATGAAATAACACCAATATGAAAACAATGCACAAATAGACTCTAATAAGGAAATCTTACATGATTAATAGTTTATTTACATAAGAATATTGTATGTGACTCAAAACTAAGCACTATAAAATTTACATCAAAAAGGAAAATACTTATTTTAAGTTGAAAAAAGGGACATACTTACCTTTAAGTATGAAAAAAGTTTCATACTTACCTTTATTGTAAGTATGAAAAAAAGGACAAAAGAAATCTTAAATTGAGGAACAACACCACATCACAGTGTATTAAATTAGCCGCATTTTGAGTGACTTTATTTGTTGTTCTTTCTCTCTTCTGTAACATGACTATAATATTTTTGTAATTTCAAAAATTGCTTAAAATATACGTTATACCATATGAATGATATTAAATAAACAGGTAATTATGTACATTTCTTTGTGTTGGAAAGTCATATTGAGAATACACTGTCGCAGACCAAATGAGAAATATAACCAGAATTTTCTGAAAATTAATTTTTTAAGCCTCAAAAACAAACACAAGTTAAAAGCACAGTTCTTGTCCTGTGTTTAGGTATAAATTGTTATAAACTGAAATTATTAAGAAGAAATACAGGACCATCACATGAGCTTGAAGTAGAGGGATTAGACAGAAACAACAAGGTGTGTGTGTGGGTGTGTGTGTGTGTGTATAATATATATAAGGTATTTCATATATATAAAGTATTTCATATATGAACAATAAATAATGTAAAATTATATTTTATTGTTTGAGAATTCTATAATGAAATAATTGCTACCTTCATCTAGAGTGTATCATAAATCAGGCATTATATTCCACCTAAATTTTAAAGCTTTGAAACACAGTATCTTTTGAATAAATTTTGGAGACATATAAGGGAATGATTAAGCTCAATTTAGGAGTTCAGATAGTACTTCTTACAGGAGTTGATATCTTAGTCAAATATCAACTCCTATTGATATTGAAGGATGATTGAAGGATGAGGAAAATTTGCCAAACCAAAAATGTTGTGGCAAATAATACAGCATTATAATAGAGAAGAGATATTGAAAAAAGAAATATCAATGTATTTGGAAAGAGATGAGGCAGTTCAGTATTATTAAAATGCAAATTACCAGGCGGGGATATTAAGAGAAGAAGGCAGAAAAATAACCAGGTGATGGGAAAGTATATATGAAATATTTAGAAATATAAGCTCAATAGTTCTTGCCTCACTTTGAGTCACAGACCTCTGATTACCTGATGATAGTAATTAACTCTCTCCCCCACAACATTGTATATATAAATAAATGCACTCAATTATTTTGCATACAACTGTAGGGAGTTCACTGAGCACCTGAAATCTGTTAATTGACTCCCTGAATCCTGTGACAGGTGAAAAACAAAACAAACTATAACAGAAAAATAAAAAACTGGGCTCATTAATGAGGCCATAATTATGACAGAAGAAAAGGAGCTATAATTTCAGTAAATCTTTCTTGTTTCAATCTTGGAAATGTATTCCAACTGAACCCACCACTTCCCATTTCCATTACCCCCACCCAAACGGAAGCCACTGTTTAGCTATCTGCTTATTTCACTGTTTCCATTCTGCCCTCCCATAATCTGTTATCTGTATTGTAGCCAAAGTGATGCATCTAAAAAAGATATCAAATAATGGTGTCCACTAATTAAGACTCTAAAGACATCTGTTTTTGCACTTAGATTAAACCCACAATAAGTACTATGTTCCCAAACTCTTGTGCTCTGGCTAGGGTCAACTCCCAGCCTTACTTGGAACCATGCTCTCCAGCTGTATCTACTTTCTAGCTCATTGGATTCTTCCTCCCCTCCACCTACCTAGATTTTTTTTCCCAACTCAAGCCTTTGCATCTGCTTTTTCCTCTGCACCAAATACTTCCCCCAACTTTCTTATTCATTCCCTATCATTAAAATTCCAGCTCAAGTGTTTACTCCTGTGACAGAAATTCCTTGACAACCCAGCAAAACTCTGCTACCTTTAAGTCACTATTTCAATGATCTATTTTTATAAAAATTACTAATAGCTGATATGTCATGAATATTCAATTATGTTCATAGTGACTCTTCTTCTGTCTTTCTCTACGTGTATCCCCTAAGTAGAACTTGACTGTTTTTCTTCTCAACATCCCTAAATGCTTGGCACATAGTAGGTAGTCAATACATGTTAGATAAGTCAATTTCTCTGAATAATTGTGACTCTCAACTCTTCAGTATTTATATCTAAGTAAAAAGAAATATTAGATTGCATATATGTCCTGAACAAATGCGTTAAGTGAATGGATTATATCTTTTAGCAATTATTTTATGCTGGCATTTCTGAGAACAAGAAACCTTTGCAATAGATATAGTTCCTACACAGACTTAAGCAATTTTATCTTAAAGTTTGCAATTTCTGTACATCTAAAGGGAACTTAAAATTATCTGTATTTTTCTATCTGGGTCCTCTGCCAATTTCTTTTCCTGCTTATTTGAAGAAAAAACAAACGTTGCTGACAATTGTATTGATGCTGCTACCTATTGTGAATAATGTTGCAATACTGTATAGTCCATCTCAAGTATTAGAAACTAATAAAATAAAAATTCAAAATTGTACTAATATTTAAGTGTCAAAAGAATATAGTGTCACTTCTATTTTCTTAAAACTGTTATTTAATACAAGTAGGATGATCATGTTTTGGTTTGCCTGTGACAGCCTTAATTCATGTCTGTCCTAATTACTCATACTTGCATTCTCAAAGTATTCCAAAATAGATGACAATTTATATGTTCCCTATAACTACAGGTAATATTAACTTCCATATTATTTCACATAATATTATCTGTTAAATGGTGAACAGGATACTAATAAAGTAATTTCTTCTATAGGCTCCTGCAGAGATTAAATAATTTAGTGTATTTAATGTGCTTGCAAAGATACCTGGCATATAATGCATATGAAATAAATGTTTGCTACCATTATCTAGTTCAAATAGAAAGGACAGACTAGCAGAAGCTGCCCAATTAAGTGGAAGAGCAAGCACTGAATGAATTCAGAATCACTGCTCCATCAAAGGTATCTTTTCTTACTTAGTTACATTTGATATTCTCTGATATTTTCATGTTTCCTGGTTTTCTTCTGTAAATTGAAGCCAGATAAACACTCAGGCCCCATGTAGTCCTTTAAAATTATTGCTTTCCTTGTAGGTTTTGTTTTGTTTTCCGCATTTGACTACACTAGGAACAGGCTATGCTGAATAAAACAATATGACAAAACAGAGCATGCAGACATTATGTGGTTAGGAACACAATTTTCTCTTCATGTTGGGAAAGAATTGGATTTTGGAATATGTAAGAACAGGAAGACTAAGATAATCTGATTGCATGTATTGTGCATTAACTACCCTAACTCTTATAGATCTCTAGTTTCATGATATAATTTGTTTTCTTATATAAATCAGTTTCAGATGTGATAGACTCACACTGAAACACCAAAAGGCTGTATTATTCATGCATTCATGAACATTGACTTGCATTTTATGATAAGAAGTGTTTTGAGATTGATTTCTTTGTGATCTTCAAGACATTAAGCAATATTTAAGGACTACAACGCTGCTGTTCTTTAAGGTATACATGATTTTATCTCTATAATTTATGTATGAAGATTTCAGTCATATTAAATTTGAAGCTGTTTAATTTTCCAGAAAACATCTCTAGTAAAAACAATTGGTCAGGAGGCCCTCAGTTATAAATATGCCTGTGTGGAAGTTTATAATTTATTTTTGAATGTTAAATTACCAAGGTATTTGTAACTTGGTTATTTTATTTTATTTAATTTAAATTAATGTTATAATTAATTTTTACTTATAAATTAATTGCAAAAACTTTGGAAAATAGTGCTGATTTATATTTGCTTTTTATTAAACTGTACTGATAACCATTGATCCTTGGTTTATGTTGCCATTTAGGTTGAAATATATTGTTCCATAAGCAGATCATTTTGGGAAATCTACAGAACCATGTCAATCTTTGACAGAAAACAGAGAAAGCTCCCTAACTCCCAAATTTGACTCAGGAAAAAAAAAAATTTTACTACTTATTTTTAGTTCACATTTCCTCAGATAATTGTCTTTCATGAGTGTATTCATGAGAAATGTAATGTTCTAATGTTATTTTATTTAATTTTTAAATTGTTTTATTTATTTTTATTGTGTATACTTATATTTATTATGTGCAGTGTGATGTTTCAATGTAGGTCTTCATGATTGAATGATTAAATCAAGCTAATTAACATATCCATTAACTCACATACTTTTTTTTTGTAATGAGAACATTTGAAGTCTACTCGCTTAGCAATTTTCAAGTATACAATATGTTTTGTTAATTATACTCACAGTGATGGACAGCAGATGTCCAGAACTTACTCCTCCTGTGTGACTGAAACTTTGTAACCTTTGACCAACATCTCCTCATCCTCTGTCTTTGGCCCTCATCCCCTGGTAACCACCGTCCTACTCTCTGCTTCTATAAATACACATTTTTTAGTTTCCATATATATGTGAGATCATACAGTATTTATTTTTCTGTGTCTGGCATGTTTCACTGAGCATAAAGTCCTCCAGTTTCATTCACTTTGTCACAAATGACAGAATTTCCTTCTTTTCTAAGACTGAATAGTATTCTATTGTGTGTATATACCCATTTTCTTTATTTATTCATTTACTGGACACTTAGTTTGATTCGTATCTTGGCTATTGTGAATAATGTTGCAATGAACATGGGAGTACAGGCGTATTATTAACATATTAATTTCAACTCCTTTGTGTATATACCTTAAAGTTAGATTGTTGGATTATATAGTAGTTCTAGTTTAAAATTTTTAAGAAACTTATCTTCTGTTTCTCAAATTGGCTATACTAATTTTCATTTCCACCAACAGTATGTAAGTGTTCTTTTTCTGCATCCTCACCAACATTTTTTTTCTTGTGCCAATTATGCACTGAAAAAAGGTCTAATATCTAGAATCTGTAAGGAACTTAACCACTTCAACAAGCAAAAAACTAAATAACCTCGTTAAAAGGTGGATAAAGGACATGAACAGCCACTTCTCAAAAGAAGACATACAAGTGGCCAATAAACATGAAAAAATGCTTGACACCAGTAATCATCAGAGAAATGCAAATCAAAAACACAATGAGATACCATCTTGCACCAGTCAAAATGGCTATTATTAAAAACTATTCACAATAGCAAAGACATGGAATCAACCTAAATGCCCATCAATGGTAAACTGGATAAAGAATATGTGATACATATACACCATGAAATACTATGCAGCCATAAGAAAGAATGAGACCACGTCTTTTGCAGCAACATGGATGGAGCTGCAGGCCATTATCCTAAGTGAACTAACAGAGGGACAGAAAACCAAATACTGCATGTTCTCACTTAGAAGTGGGAGCTAAAATTTGAGAACAAATGGACATGATGGAGGTAACAACAGATACTGCAGCCTTCTTGAGGGTGGAGGGTGGGAGGAGGATGAGGATTGAAAAACTATCAGGTACTATGCTTACTACCTGGGTGACAAAACAACCTGTACACAAAACTCCTGAGGCATGCAATTTACCTATAAAACAAACCTGTGCATATTTTTTTTTTTAAAAAAGGGAGTGAATAGAAATATTTAAGACCTTGCCTTAAAGATGTTACAATTTTTTTTTAATTGGGAGGCCATCAGGCTGAGATGGCTCCAACACTTTGGGTTCCTATAGAAACAATCCAAAAGCCCAATGTAAACAGTAAAACAAAATTGAAGACATTACCAATCAGAAACCACCAACTAACCTCTAACTACAGAATTTCCACACTAACGAGTCAAATATATTTTCTTAAAAGCACATTGCCCACACTATTGCAGCAGAGCTCTGTGAACGTCTTTTGATTTTGAATGCTGCCCAATTTATGAATTGTTTTAGCTCAGATGAACTCTTTAATATTTGAAATAAATAAATAAATAAATAATAAAAACTTTAAAAATAGCAGATGTTGGAGAGGTTACAAAGAAAAGTGAAAGCTTATATACTGTTTGCAGGAATGTAAATTAGTTCAGCCACTGTGGAAAGCAGTTTGGATATTTCTCAAAGAACTTAACACAGAGCTACTATTTGACTCAGCAATCCCAGTACTGGATATATACCCACAGGAAAATAAGTCATTCTACCAAAAAGACACATATTCATGTGTTCTTCACAGCACTTTTCACATAGAAGAGACATAGAATCAGCCTACCTGCCAATCAACCATAGATTGGGTAAAGAAAAAGTGGTACATATACACCATGGAATACTATGCAGCCATAAAAAAGAATGAAATCATGTCCTTTGCAGAAACATGGATGCAGCTGGAGGCCATTATCATAAGCAAAGTAACACAGGAATAGAAAAATAAATACCACATGTTCTTACTTAAAAGTTGGAGGAAAACACTGAATACATATGGATATAAAGATGGGAACAATTGACATTGGGGTCGACTGGGGCCGGGGGTAAGGTGGAGGATGAGAGCTCAGAAAGACCCTATTAGGTAATATTATTTTTTAACTTATGAAAAATGTCAAGCAGCAAATACGGTACACTTAAATATTTCGTTATTGTGCAAAAATACATTATTATTTTAGTCAAATTCATCATCTGTTTCAGTGACTTGGTTGTATAATACTTCCCACAGAATAAAACAGAAAGTAAAGATAATTTGCCATTTAATTAGTTGTGAAATACACAGAAAACCTATATGATTTTAAAGAGTTGGAGATTGATGCCTTTTGAAGGGGCATTGTTACTGTACAAAAGAACAATCTGATGACTGATATTGTGGAAATGACTGAGAACATGTTAACCAAGACAAAAAGAATTTCTAAGAAATAATATTTCTGATATAGTCTGTCAAATAGTAATCTTTACACTATATTCCATTTATATATCCAATGCAATTCATAGCTTATTGATTATTGCATGGATTACTAAATATAGCCTTACCAGTTTATCAAATTCACAACTGGGCTATTTTAGTTATTAACTCCCTTCAACATTAAAGAAGGCTGAAAAACAATTGTTGAACCTCTATGCATTCATTTTTACTGCATTATCTGAGAGCAGTATACAAAGTTGCTATAAGCTGGTTTTAAGACGATTACTATTTTGAATCATTCATGTATTTATGTATTAAATAAATACTGTGATAAATATAAAAGAAGCAGGCCTTTATTGTGAAAAACTTTGGAAGTTCATTATTGACAGAATAATATGTTTACTTAAGATAATATGAAATACTTTTTGAATCAAATAGCATGTTAATATTATGGGCTTAACAAGTTGGATTTATTGTTTATACTCTATCAAGTTGATTGACATTTCTTTTAGCTTCTTATAGAAAGAACTGATTGTTAAAACAACTAAGTAAATATCAACAAATAGTTCCCAGTAAAAGCATTACTTATAAATTGCTAACATTTACTAAGCTTTTACTATCGGTGAGGCTATGTGTTAAAATGTTCTTCACAACAATTCTAGGTCAGTTGTTAGAATATGGTAAACTACTGTAGCAAATGGCGCAAAAACAATGACTCAAATATATAGTCAAAGGGCATTAGTCCTGTTTGGTAGGCAGCTTTCCTTCATGGAGAGAAAACACGCTCTTCTTAACAATATTAATTTGAAAGAGATAAACATCACTTCTATTCAGATTTCGTCAACAAGAACTAGAATCATGACCACATCTGGCTGCAGCAGGAGCTGAGAAAGAGGGTCCATTAATGAATAAATTCTTCCTAGCAGAACTTGATTAAGAACGGGAGAACAGATTTTGTTGAAGAGATAACCAGCCCTGTCTAATATATGTTAATGTTATCCACATTATACTGATGAGGAAACTGAGATATAGAATCGGTAAAATCTTGCTCAAGATTACACAGATAATTAGTGGCATATTTGGGATTTTCACTGAGAATGCATTGCCTTTTAATGTCTCTTCTCAACTGTCATTTTAGTTAATGCATGTGAAATGCAAACTGCTTGTTAAATTCCCTTAAACTTTTCCCATGCTCATATTTTGTGTTTCTTGAAGTAGCATTTAAATACTTAACAGCAGAGACTCTGACTCCTTCTGTTTTTTTTAAACACTGTAGTATTTTTTTGTGACTCTGAGGTTGCTTTAATTCATAATTAATGTTCAATAAATTTTATCTGAATGTCTGCTTGCAAGTTAATGTCTAACCCAATTTAGAAGCATAAGGCATGATGTAGGAATTGATGTAAGAAAGGAGTGAAAGTAATGGTTGAGTTGTGTCTTGACAAGCTTTCATAAATAAATCACAATGTAGCTAGTGTTAAAATGTTAGCACAATCTTCATTCTAACCAAGCAAATGATGTACATGAAGTAAAACACAAGTGAGTGTTTTTTAAGTGTCATTTGAAAATATCCTTTATATATACGCAGTTAATATTGCATGAAAAATGGGAAAATGGTTGCTACAGAATGCTTATACTTGTTTTTGAATGTATAAAGGTATGAAGTAAATAAATAATAGCTATACTTTTATGTCAAAAAAACCTGTAGAAAATATTTGTCCAACCCAAAGTAACCAAATTTATTATGGCAGGTATTAATAAAAAGACGCCATAGTTAAAAGTGCTCTTATAAAAGTCAGATAGAGTTAACTTACTAAATATTCTCTAAAAATATTTTATATAACATTTCTCCTCTAATTTCTGTAGAATATTTTGAGAGAAAATCCAAATAAGGATATGTATAAAATATGTTCATTTGGAAGGGTGAGGTCAGATAACACATATGATCATATAACAATTGTAGAATTCATGAGCAATGTTTACGAAAAAAAAAATATATGACCCACTCTAAAATTTCCCAGGTGGATTTACATATTAAAGAGATAAACTTTGGGATTAAATATTGCATTTTAGAGGACACCTGGAAAACTGATGTCTTCGTAAAACAAATTTAAGTGGTCTTTATTTTGATACGTTTGAATGTCTGGCCACTATTCTGGTGAGTTCAAAATTTTTTTCTTTATTGCTTCCGAATCTTGAGCACACTCTTTCCCCAGTTCAAATATTTATATAGGACCTTTATGTTATTTGCCATTTTGCAATTTACATTAACTAAATTTTGTATTTGAATCAGCTTGCTTTTTTCTTAAGGAAACTTATTTAAAAATAAAACTCTACATCACAACTTTAAATAAAAAAGCACCAGTCTCCATAAATAAAATGGAATAGCGAATATAAATAATTTTATTTTAAATTTATTCAAATTAATAAATTGTATCAAATTTATGATTGAACAATTATAAAGTTTTTGCCAGTTCAGTGTTACTTGAAAAAATATATTGTCAATTATACAAAGGTATTGACAATAGGTAACGATGTAAGAGGTTGTCTCTGAAGTAATTAGAGAGATTGAAAAGAGTACTTGTCTTACTACTTGGCTTAATTATTACTATTGTGTTTACATACATCAAACCATCTTTTGCCAACAGTGGTATTATCCTGCATGTTGGAAGGCATCGAGAATATGCATGCAAGGTTTTCTTTGGTATGGAAAGCATCAGTGTTTTTTAAAACATTTGATTACATCTTGAGTTTTTGTATTGCTACAGAGACCAAGAATATTGGTTTGCTTATTAAAAGAAATACAGATTTTGAGTTTTTCTTATAGCCATCCTCTCTGTCTGAAGTATCTTTACTACCATTTCTGTCTGTTAAACACTGCTGCATCTTTTAAATCCACAATGTAGTGCCACCTCTGTGAGGAATCGTTCAAGATCACAGTCAGCAACATATATTTCTTCTTGACTTATAGTAATCAAGTGCTCAATAATTCTGTAATCCCATCTGGTTTAGTATATATCTTAGAGTTTTCTCTTTTTAATGAAGTATTACAGTTTTAGTTTAGGAGACTAGGAGGTATTGTACTAGTTAATGACCATGATTCTAGAGGGGCAGTGAATATTGATGGCAATAGTGACAGAAAATAAATGTTTCAAAGTCTAGATTCTTAAAAATTACTGCTCAAATCAATTACCCTTAATTTCTATATCTTGGTAAGATCTTTGACATAGGAATAGACAAGCATGATAAATGTTAATATTTAATTTTATATTAATGTCATATTTTAAACTTTGGAACAGGAAACACAGTTTGAAGAGAAAAGAAGAAAAATAAAACAAATAGTGAGAAAAATTATTTTAAAATGATAGTAATCTTGAATGATATTTTAGATTAATGAATTTTTATGTTGGCTTGCAAAACTAAAGCTAAATTATATTCCAGTTGGTTAATTATTTTTGCTAAACTCAATCAGATTATTTTTGGTATTCAAATGAAATTGCTCACATTTGAAGTAACTTGTAAATTATAACTTTATTGCTTACACTTCTATTCATCTCATGCACATTAACACTGAACAAAACTAATGTTTTAAAAGAAAAGAATAATTAACATCCTTTAAATTATATTTATAGCTTTAATTATTTTCACAAAATTATTTTATTATTCAAAACCTTTTGTTTTGATTATATCAAAGAAAAAGACTTCTCTCCACACAAATTTTTTTAAAACG
The DNA here is from genome assembly GCF_037993035.2 of Macaca fascicularis. Classification (NCBI taxonomy): domain Eukaryota; kingdom Metazoa; phylum Chordata; class Mammalia; order Primates; family Cercopithecidae; genus Macaca; species Macaca fascicularis. The sequence continues at coordinate 88,647,231 of NC_088385.1, read as the reverse complement.
AAGAATCATAAAGAAACTCTTGAAGGTAATGAATATGTTTATTGCCTTGGTTGTGGTGATGATTTTGCAATGTATAAATACATACAAACTCATCAAATTGTATACATTAAATGTGTGCAGTTTTTGTGTATTAATTATACTTCAATGAAGCCGTTTTAAAAAAGATTTTAAAAAGATTGAACAATATAACTATATAGGATAGAAGATATAGATTTTGCATAGATTTAAGAAATTGAACACAGTTCACTTGATGATTGACATCATGAAGCTAAAAGCTTTTCTTACTTAACTGTGCTTAGAAAAATAAGTATGGAACTGGGCAGGGTGGCTCATGCCTGTAATACCAGCACTTTGGGAGGCCAAGGCAGAAAGATTGTTTGAGCCCAGAAGTTCAAGACCAGCCTGGGCAACATAGTGAGACCCAGCCTCCACAAAAAATAAAGTAAAAAAAAGTTAACTGGATATGATGGAGTGTGCCTATAGTCCCAGCTACTTAGGAGGCTGAGATGAGAGAATTACTTTATCCCAGCAGGTTGAGACTGCAGCAAGCCATGATTCTGCCATTGCACTCCACCCTAGGTGACACAGAGAGACCCTGTCTCAAAGTATAAATAAATAAAAATAAAAAATAAATACGAACTTGATTACATTGTCTTTTTATTTCCAGTTTTATAGAATAACGGATTCTTCCTTTCTAATTTTAGCATCAATTATTATATTAACTATATTTAATTCATTCATTTATATAATTTAATTAGGAGTCCATTAGTACTGAAAAATTAAGCACGCAACAAAATAAACTAATGTAAGCATTTTAAGATAGATCAATAATATGGGAATAAATAGGAGAATCGTAGGCATCCTGAAAAGTGGGTTTCTGAAGATATCATCTCTTCACTAATTTCCTATTTGAAAACCACATCCAGGGCAACAACTGCCTCATTATTTGAAGGAAAAGGAAATAAGATTTAAGAATACTCATGCTGTAGAATAAATTAGTAATTATTGTGCAGAAAGGAGATAATTTATTTAAAAATTCTTCCATCTTCAAGAGTAATTCATCATGTCATGATACACATTTAAAAAGATTCATGGTCTTGTCAGCAAAGCCTTACAAAGCATGAAGGAACTAGCAAGGGGAGTCGTTATGTACTAGCATAAAAAAATTTAACCAGACTGAGCGTTTCTCGGACTTGCTTATGCTTAGTCTTACAGATGAAGCATGTGATGAGGATGGGCTGTTTAGCTAAGCGCTTCTTCAGCTGGGCTTTTAGTAAGCATCTACGGGCCAAAGGAATGGTTTTCAGCTCCATGTTTTCAAAGCATTTTGATCATATCTAACCTTGTGTTCATGTGTAGGTGTTTACTTTTAAATTGAGATACACCTATGTACAATTAATTGCACTAATTCAAAGTATATTGCTAGGGAAATTTTAACATAAAAAATGTTTACCTATTCCTACATCAATGTAACAACCACGACCCAGATCAAAAGACCAAGCTCCAGAAGGTGCCCTTGTACTGAGATCCATCCCAGTCAATACCTCCCTCCAGAGATACTCAGTATTCTCCTATTCAACAACATTGATTAATTTCACCTGTCTTTGAACCTCATATGAATTGAATCACACAGTATATATTATTTCTTTTACTCAAAATGATGTCTGTGAGAGCCATCTATGCTGTTGTGGTTATCACTAATTTGTTCTTTTTTGGTGCTGTATAGCATTCCTGTGAGTTTGCATATACATAATCTGTGTATCTGTTCTCTTGGTAGTGGCCATTAATGTTTTTATAAGTACATGGCTATTCTAAATAAAGCTGCTAGGAACAAATCATATGGTACACATATGCACTCTTAAGAATATCTAAAAGTAGAAGTAACAAGTCTAGGGTAAATGTAGGTTTTACCTTTGCCAAAAGTTTGCCAAAGTGGTTGTAGCAACTTATACTACCACTTCGCAGAGTGAAAGAGTTTAACCTACTCCATCTCTGTTACAATATTTGAAATGTTCATTCTTTTTCATGTTAGCTACTGTGATGGGTGTTTTATCATTTCAATTTTAATGTCTTTGATAATAAATGATGTGGAACTTTTCACGCTTATTTAACCACTTTTGTGAAGTGCTTGGTCAGTCTTTTGGCCATTTATTTTTTTGAAATTAAGTTATTTCTCTATTATTGTTTAGTTATAGTTCTTTATTCTATATATGAGTCCTTTATCAGGTACATCTATTATAAATACTTTCTTATATTCTGTAAATGTTAAGACTGTCTTACTTATGAACTCTGTTGATATGTTTTGAGTAACAAATATTCTTAATTAAATGTTGTACAGTTTGGCAATTTTTAATTATTTTTGTATGTCATGTTTAAAAAATCTTCACCTATCTTATAGTAATAAAGATATATTCCCATGTTCTTGTCTGGAAGTCTCATGGTTTTACATTTTCAATTGAATTGACTATGCAAATTGAATTTCTTTTGGATTATGGTGAACAGAAGAGTAGAGATTCATTATTTCTTATTTATATCTAATTTTCTAGTACCATTATTGAAAAAACCACCCTTTTCTCACTGACTGTCATTGGCCTGTTTATTTATATAAATAAAATGGCCTGGTATGTATAAGTCTACTTCTTAACTATTGTAGTTATTGCTTTATTTGACTATTCTTAGGTCAATAACACATTGTCTTAATTATTAAAGCTTTATAACCAGTCTTGTAATCTGATGGTGTAAATTCTATAACTTGTTGAACACGTTCAAAATTGCCTTTGCTATTCAAGCATCTTTGGATTTCCAAAATAAAATTGTATTAATTTTTCCAAAAATACTTACAGAAACTTCGACTGGAATTTTATTAAATCTATAAATTAGTTTGGAAAGAATTGCTGTTCTAACAGTATCGTGTCCTCTAATTTATGTTTGCCTCACTTCATTTATTTAAGTCTTCTTTGTCTTTTTCTCGGCTCTTCTTTGTAGTTTTAAGGACACACGTCTTATCTTGCATTAGCTTTAATCCTAGGAATATTGTTTATTTATTGTGGTAAAGTATACAGAAAATTTATTATTTTAAGTGTATAGTTCAGTGGCATTAAGTCCATTCACATTTTTGTGTAACCATCACCACCATCCATCACCAAAATTATTTTCATCTTAAAAAACTGAAATACTACAACTCTCCATTCTCCCCTTTCACAGCCCCTGGAAACTACTGTTCTACTTTCTGTCTCAATAATTTTGACTTCTCTATTTGTTTTTCTGTGGCTAGCTTGTTTCACTTAGCATAATGCCCTCAAGCTTCATATATGTTGTAGCATATGTCCAAACTTCCTTTTTTAAGTCTGAATAATATTTCTGTTGTTTGCATATACATTTTATTATTCCATTTATCTATCATTGGATATTTTGGTTGCTTCTATGTTTTGGCTCTTGTGGAATAATGCTGTTATGGACAAAGGTGCACAAATATCTTCTCAAAACTCTGCTTTCAGTTTCTTTGGGAAGCAACCCAGATGCCCACAAAAGTGGAATTGTTGGATCATATGGTAATGCTATGCTCATTTTTTTTTTAAGAACTACCATAATATTTTGAAAATGGCTTCACAGTTTTACATTCCCATCAGAAAAGCAAAGAAGTTCTAATTTCTTTATATCCCTTTCAACAATTAATTTTTGTTTGTGGTTTTGATTTTATTTTTGTAATGCTTAGTGATATTGAGCATTGTTTCACATACTTACCATCATTTGTATATCTTCTTTGGCAAAACATACTTTCAAGTCCTTTGCTCATTTTTTAATATGGATGTTTGTATTTTTTGTTGTTGAATTGTCAGAGTGCTTTATGTATTCTTAACATTAATTTTTTATCAGATAAATGACTTGCAACAATTTTACCCCATTCTGTGGATTGCATTTTCACTCTGTTAATAGCATCCTTTGATATACAAAGTTTTTAATTCTGATGATATTCACTTCATTAATTTTTTTTCTTTTCAGCACAAAAGCCTGTGCATTAGATTTCATATCTAAGAAATAATCATCAAATCCAATGTCATTGCAGCTTTTCTTCTATATTTTCTTCTAAGAGTTTTATACTTTTTGTTATTACATTTAGGTCTTTGATCCATTTTAAATTAATTTTTGTATATAATGTGAGTTTAGGGTACAATTTCATTCTTTTGCATATTCTGGTTTTTCAAAATGCCATTTCGAATAGTGTTTTAAGATTTTACTTTACTTCCCAGTTATTTATTCCAAGTATATAGAAATACAATTGATTGTTGTATATTGAACTTGTTTCCAGATACTTGCAAAATTTAATTATGAATGAGATTAATTTTATTTCTAGATTATCTTGAAATTTTTATGTACATGCAATTTTTATGTGTATGCAATTACATCAATTGTAAATGAAGAGAGTTTTACATGTTATTATCCAGTTGCGATATTTTTTTTAATCACTCCTACTCCTTTTTGTTTCATTCCTGGGCTCAGGAATTAACATTTTTACCACAAAGTATAATGTTAGCTATAGGCTATTTGCACATTACCTTTTTTAAATTAAGAAAAGCCATTCTATTTCTAGTTTACTGGAAGTTATTGATCTTTAAGAAGTGTTGAAATTACCAAAAAAAAAAAATTAATTCAGTAAGAAAGTTGTATATTTCTTCTTTATTCTGTTAATATGGTAAACTTTTAAACTTTAAACCACATTGTATTACTGAAGTAAACTTCATGTAAAGTTTATTACCCTTTTAATATATATCCTGAATTCAATTAGCTTATATTTTGTTCAGAAATTGTATTAGTCTAATCTCACGCTGCTGATAAACACCTATTACCAAGACTGGGTAATTCATAAAGGAAAGAGGTTTAATTGACTTGCAGTCTCACATGGCTGGGGAGACCTCACAATCATGGTGGAAGGTGAATGAGGAGCAAAATCATGTCTTACCTAGCAGCAGGCAAGAGAGCTTGTGCAGGGGAACTCCCACTTTTAAAACCATCAGATCTCATGAGACTTATTAATTATTCAAGAATACTTGGTGGAAACCGCCCCCATGAGTCAATTATCTCCATCTGGCCCTGCCCTTGACACATGGGAATTATTACAATTCAAGATGAGATTTGGGTGGGGAAACAGTCAAACTATATCACTCCACCCCAGCCGCTCCCAAATCTCATGTCCTCACATTTCAAAACCAATTATGCCTTCCCAACAGTCCTACACAGTCTTAACTCATTTCAGCATTAACTCAAAAGTCTGTAGTCCCAAGTCTCATCTGAGACAAGGTACGTCCTTTCTGCTTATGAGTCTGTAAAATCAAAAGCAAGTTAGTTACTTCCTAGATATAATGGGGTTACAGACATTAGGTAAATACAACCATCCCAATTGGCCAAAATGAAGGAACTACAGGCCCCATGCAAGTCTGAATCCAATGGGACAGTCACACCTTAGCACCAAAATGATCTCCTTTGACTCCATGTCTCATATCCAGGTCACGCTGATGCAAGAGGTGGGTTCCCATGATTTTGGGTAGCTCCACCACTGTGGCTTTGCAGGGTACAGCCTCCCTCCTTGTTGCTATGGCTTTTCCAGGGGCACGATGCAAGCTGTCAGTGGCTCTACCATTCTGTTGTCTGGAGGATGGTGGCCCTCTTCTCACAGCTTCATTAGGAACTGCCCCAGTAGGGACTCTGTCAGGGGGCTCCATCCCCACATTTCTTTTCTGCATTGCCCTAGCAGAGGGTATTCATGAGGGCCCTGCCCATGCAGCAGACTTCTGCCTGGACATCCAGGCATTTCCATACATCCTCTGAAATCTAGGTGGAGGTTCCCAAACCACAATTCTTAACTTCTGAGCATCTACAGGCTCAATACCACATGGACACTGCCAAGTCTTGGGGCTTATACCCTCTGAAGCCACAGCCCAAGCTGTACCTTGACCCCTTTTAACTATAGCTAGAGCAACTGGGATGCAGGGCACCAACTCCCTGGGCTGCACAGAGCAAGGGGACCCTGGTCCCAGACCATGATAACCATATTTTCCTCCTAGGTCTCCAGGCCTGTGAAGGAAGGGGCTGCCTCAAAGGTGTCTGACATGCCCTCAAGATATTTTCCCTATTGTCATGGTGATTAACATTTGTCTCCTTGTTATGCAAATTTCTGCAGCTAGCTTGAATTTCTCCCCAGAAAGTGGGTTTTTCTTTTGTACTGCCTCATCAGGCTGCAAAGTTTTCAAACTTTTATGCTCCGCTTCCTCTAGAACATTTTGCTGCTTAGAAATTTCTTCTGCCAGATACCCTAAATCATATCTCTCAAGTTCAAAATTCCACAGATATCTGGGGCAGGAGCAAAATGCCACCAGTCTCTTGGTATATCAAGAGTAACCTTTACTCCGGTTTCCAAGAAGTTCCCAACTTTACTCCAGTTCCCAAGAAGTTCCTCATCTCCAGGTTCCTCAGCCTAGACTTCATTGTCCATATCACAATCAGCATTTTGGTCAAAGCCATTCAACAAGTCTCTAGGAAGTTCCAAACTTTCCCACATCTTCCTGTCTTCTTCAGAATGCTCCAAACTGTTCCAACCTCTGCCTGTTACCCAGTTTCAAAGTCGTTTCCACATTTTCAGGTATCTTTACAGCAGCACCCCACTCAACCTGTACCAATTTACTATATCAGTCTGTTCTCATGCTGCTAATAAAGAGATATCCAAGATGGGTAATTTATAAAGGCAAGAGATTTAATTGTCTCACAGTTCCATATGTCTGGGAAGTCATCACACTCATGGTGGAAGGCAAATGAAGAGGAAAAATCACATCTTACATGGCAGCAGGAAAGAGAACTTGTACCGGGGAACTCCCATTTTTAAAACTATCAGATCTCATGAGACTTATTCACTACCACAAGAACAATGTGGTGGAAACCGCCCCCATGATTCAATTATGTCCACCTGGCCCCACCCTTGACACTTGGGGATTATTAAAATTCAAAGTGAGGTTTGGGTGGGGACACAGCTAAACCATATCAGAAATTTTGTTCCTATACTTATTAGAGATACTGTCATATAATTATGACAATAATTTTTTTTATTTCTGAAACAGTTTGTATAAGAATGGTATTAATTTTTTGTTAAACAATTTTTTAAAATCAGGCATGAAATCAACTGGATCTGAATTCGTCTTAGTGGGAAAGTTTGTTTTATTATTATTATTGGTTAATTATATTTAGCTATAATAGGACTATTCAGAATTTTTAATTATTATACGAGTTTTGGCACACTTGTTTTTTTAAAATGTGTGTATTTTATCTAAATTGTCAAATGTATTTGAACCAACTTATTTATAAAACCCTCTAATTGCCTTTTAAATGTTATTAGGATCTGTGGTGATGTTCATTTATTTTATTTCATTTGTTTAACTAGGTGTTTATTATTTTTATAAATCTTAACTATCAGTTTATTACTTTTGTTGGTCTTTGTAAAGAACAAACTTTTGACTCCATAGGTTTTCTCTATCGTGCACCTCCTTTTCTATGTACTAAAACTGTGTTCTTCAAAAATTTGTATGATGAAACTCTAACCACCAATGTGATGATATGTGAAGATATGGCCCTTGCTCAAGTCTCTTATATAAAATAGTGTAGTATTTGCGTACAACCAATATATCTTCTCTTACATACTTTACATCATCTCTAGATTACTTATAATACAAAGTGTAGTACCATGGAATCAAAAGGAGAAAAACATTTGAAGAAGCAAAGTAAGCCAAAATTATAAAATATTTGTAAAGTATCAAGTAGCATGAGGATCAAAAGGCAAGTTTTGGATTTGTCAACATGAAGCACATAGATTATAGGATAATTAAAAGTCGTTGAAAAGTAAATTCAATTTTTTTCTCACCTAGTTAGAATTGGTTATATAGGAGTTATATTTCTATATCTATCTATCCATATCTTTATACCTATATCTATATATAGATATATACACAGAGAAAGAGAGAGAGTGCCCTATTATGCAATTGTTAGGTCAATTTTGCTGTCGTCTTCTGTTCTTCATATTCCTTGTAGTTGTCAGATTTTGAACTATTAACACCTTACATTTGGATAAAACTTTAGAGTTCACCAAGTATTTTCTCCTCTTTTGTCCAAATTCATGCAACTAAGCAAAATTGCTCTCTGGAATTGCTGCATATCTATAATTGCTAAATCAGTTCTTCTGTTTCTTCTTCTAGTGCTGTTTTCACTACACCACAGGGGAAATAGTAATGCACTTTTAGTCAGACTGATTTAATTGTCCTGGGAAGGCTTCAGTTGTATTTATTTCTACATATGTTGTAATTTGTACATAAAGAAACACATAAAATCTTTTTCCTTTAATGTGTCATAAATTTTTTTAAAAAGACTCAATATTAATTACTCAAATGATGATTGAATCCGGTGGATAATGTCTTAAAAGAATTCTGTGATCATTTTTTCTACTTTTTTGAAAAAATAATATTTTGTACTGTACATATTTGTGTCTTCTTTTTTATTAGTATTAGAAATGTAGATTCTTTTATTCTGTTTTTTTTTTTTAAGTGAGGCATACCTGAGCTTATCAGAAGGAAAGTGAACATATCGCTTTGTGTAACCAATAAATTGAATATCTGCATTTCAAGTATGCATATCTTTTAAGGAACAACTTTAAGTTTCAAAGACATCATTTATGCTTCAAGGCTTTATATAAATCCACACTGGCAGAGATCCAAAAATAAATAGCATGATTAATAAAGAAAGATTCTTTCTATTTCCCAACAACCACTGTTGCAGGAAAAACTCTCTCAAAATGTGCTCTCACACCAACACAACAACAATCAGCACAGAAGACTTCTGTGACCTCAAAATACATGGTGGTTTCTCCTGACCAACAAGCAAGCAAGCAGTTCTGCAGCAGATATCAGCTAGGTGTCATCCAATTCAATTCTGCTACTATCTACCTGGTTATAGCATTTTATCCCACAATTTGAGGGCTCAGTCTCACAAGACTGCTCCCACACATTACCAGTGGCAAGTACAGGCCTCTGGAACTTCTGACCAAAGCGGCTTCACTTTGGGATTCCCAGGACTCCATCTCTGAATTTGATTAATTTGCTGGAGTAGCTCACAGTACTCAGGGAAACTCTGACTTACATTTATCTGTTCATTATAAAGGGTATTATAAAGGAAACAGATGAAAGGATGCATAAGCTCAGGTATGGGGGATGGGGCCTGGACCTTTCCTCCCTGGTGCATCCAGGGACTTCTATATATTCAGCTATCTGGAAACTCCCAGAACCCAGTTCTCTTGGATTTTATGGAAGCTTTTTGACATCAGCATTCCTTGACCCAGGTTATGTGGTGGTATCCTTCTGGAATGAGAGTCCTATGACCCACAATTAGAAAGGTGGGGAAAAGTCAGAGTCCTGATTTGGAGCAGAAGAAAGGAGGGTAGGAGAAGATCAGAGAGCTTCCATTTCCTGGGACCTGACACACCCAACATTATAACAAAAGACTGTAACAGGGGCTATGTGAGTCATGAATCAGGAACAATGAAATGTATATAATAACACCACAACTACATCAATTTCTTTTTTTATTTTTTTATTTTTTGCCATGCATGTAATAGCATTTATGTGACAACTGAAATATCCTCTTGAAAATCTCTTTGAAATTTGAAAAGTTAAAGTATGATCATTTAAAATTTGAAA